>NC_143048.1:42357500-42680000 GCF_057628025.1 Oncorhynchus mykiss
GTCTGAAAATGATGTATATGGGACAGTTCAGTTTTTCTTACATACATTTGCATTCATTTCTAAAAACCTCTTTTTGCTTTGTCATTGTGGGGTTTTGTGTGTAGATTTACGACGGGAAAATAACTATTTAGTCATTTTTAGAATAAAGCTGTGTTGCAGCCATCTGTGGCTAGACCGATGCAGTTTATCGTCATCAAGAACAAGGCATTGGCAAAGGTTAGTGAATCAGCAGCTGGAATGATTATTATTCCTCCAAATGTGCTTATGATTTGAAAGGGTTTATTGCTGTGTTGTTTTTACCAGAACACCCAGCTGCTTCTTTGTCGTGACATCAGTACTTTCATCAATAATCAATGAGTAAGACTCCCAATGTCCTTTTTTGGTTCCTCATCAAATCACAAAATCGAATAAAATGTTATTTGTCCCATGTGTCAAATACAACCTTACAGTAAATGCTTACTTACGAGGCCACAACCCCAAAAAATACAGACAAGAATAAGATATAAAAGTAACAAGTAATTAAAGAGCAGCTGTAAAACAGCAGTAGCGAGACTAAATACAGGGAGTACCGGTACAGAGTCAATGTGGAGACTATATACAGGGGGTACCGGTACAGAGTCAATGTGGAGACTATATACAGGGGGTACCGGTACAGAGTCAATGTGGAGACTATATACAGGGGGTACCGGTACAGAGTCAATGTGGAGACTATATACAGGGGGTAGCGGTACAGAGTCAATGTGGAGGCTATATACAGGGGGTACCGGTACAGAGTCAATGTGGAGACTATATACAGGGGGTACCGGTACAGAGTCAATGTTCGCGGGCACCGGTTTGTTAAGGTAGTACATTTAGGTAGAGTCATGTGACTATGTACAGATGACAACAGCAGAGAGTAGCAGCGGTGTAAAGATGGGGAATGGGTCAAGGGGCAATGCAAATAGTCTGTGTAGCCATTTCATTAGATGTTCAGGAGTCTTATGGCTTTGAGGTAGAACAGTCTGTGAAGAGGGTGGCTTTAGTCTTTGACAATTTTTAGGGCCTTCCTCTGGCCCGGCCTGGTATAGAGCTCCTGGATGGCAGGAAGCTTTGCCCTAGTGATATACTGGGCCGTTCGCACTATCTTCTGTAGTGCCTTGCGGTCGGAGGCCGAGCAGTTGTGTAAGGGTTTTCCTCCTCCTCGTCCGAGGAGGAGTAAGGATCGGACCAAGATGCAGCGTTGTAAGTGTTCATGATGATTACTTTAATAAATAAACTGAACACTATAAAATACAAAACAATACATGTGAACATGAACGAAACCGAAACAGTACCGTGTGGCGACAAACACTCACACGGACACAAAAACCCACAAACCAACAGTGAAACCCAGGCTACCTAAGGGGCCCCTGTGTTGAGGATCAGCGTGGTGGATGTGTTGTTACCTACCCTCACCACCTGGGGGCGGCCCGTCAGGAAGTCCAGGATCCAGTTGCAGAGGGAGGTCTTTAGTCCCAGGGTCTTTAGCTTATTGATGAGCTTTGAGGGCACTATGGTGTTGAACGCTGAGCTGTAGTCAATGAAAAGCATTCTCACACAGGTGTTCCTTTTGTCCAGGTAGGAAAGGGCAGTGTGGAGTGCAGTAGAGATTGCATCATCTGTGGATCTGTTGGCGCGGTATGCACATTGAAGTGGGTCTAGGGTTTCTAGGATAATGGTGTTGATGTGAGCCATGACCAGCCTTTCAAAGCACTTCATGGCTACAGATGTGAGTGCTTGGGTCGGTAGTAATTTAGGCACGTTACCTTAGTGTTCTAAGGCGCAGGCACTATGGTGGTCTGCTTAAAACATGTTGGTATTACAGACTCGGACAGGGAAAGGTTGAAAATGTCAGTGAAGATACTTTCCAGTTGATCAGAGCATGCTCACAGTACACGTCCTGGTAATCTGTCTGGCCCTGCGGCCTTGTGAATGTTGACCTGTTTAAAGCTCTTACTCACATCGGCTGCTGAGAGCGTGATCACACAGTCTTCCGGTACAGCTGGTGCCCTCATGCATGTTTCAGTGTTATTTGCCTTGAAGTGAGCATAGAAGTAGTTTAGCTCATCTGATAGGCTCATGTCACTGGGAAGCTCTTGGCTGTGCTTCCCTTTGTAGTCTGTAATGGTTTGCAAGCCCTGCCACATCCGACGAGCATCAGAGCCGGTGTAGTATGATTTGATCTTAGTCCTGTATTGAAGCTTTGCGTGTTTGATGGTTCGTCTGAGGGCATAGCTGGATTTCGTATAAGCTTCCGGGTTAGAGTCCTGCTCTTTGAAAGCGGCAGCTCTAGCCTTTAGCTCAGTGCGGATGTTGCCTGTGATCCATAGCTTCTGGTTGGGGTATGTAAGTACGGTCACAGGAATCCCGGAACATAGTCCAGTCTGTGCAAGCAAAACAGTCCTGTAGCTTAGCATCTGCTTCATCTGATCACTTTTTTATTATCTAGTCACTGGTTCTTCCTGCTTTAATTTTTGCTTGTAAGCAGGAATTAGGAGGATATAATTACGGTCAGATTTGCCAAATGGAGGGCGAGGGAGAGCTTGGTATGCGTCTCTGTGTGTGAATGTTACAGTTTTTAATGCCCTGTTGGTAGTTTACTCTTCCGCGTAGTTCTGCAATTTTATTCTCCAAAGATTGCACGTTTGCTAGCAGAATGGAGGGAAGTGGGGGTTTATTCGATCGCCTACGAATTCTCAGAAGGCAGTCCGCACTTTGACACCTTTTTCTCTGCCTCCTCCTCACGCAAATCACGGGGATCTGGGCTTGTACCAAAATATAAACCACTTCCTGGTTTGATTTTCCTCAGGGTTTCGCCTGCAATATCAGTTCTGTTATACTCCCAGACAATATTTTGACAGTTTTGGAAACTTTAGAGTGTTTTCTATCCTAATCTGTGAATTATATGCATATTCTAGTTTCTGGGCCTGAGAAATAGGCAGTTTGAAATGGGTACGTTTTTTAGCCAAAAACAAAAATACTGCCCCCTACACTCAACAAGTTAACACAGTGTCCAAAGATGGGCCAGAAGTTTACAGAATGGTGTTGTCCGTGTGGAAGTGGATCAGAGAATCACCAGCAGCAAGAGCGATATCATTGATGTACACAGAGAAAAGAGTCGGCCCGATAATTGAACCCTGTGGCACCCCCATAGAGACTGCCAGAGGCCCGGACAGCATGCCCTCCAATCCAATTTGACACACTGAACTCCAGCTGAGAAGTAGTTGGTGAACCAGGCAAGGCAGTCATTTGAGAAACCAAGGCTGTTGAGTCTGCCAATAAGAATGTGGTGATTGACAGATGTGGCGGATGAATCAGATTTAGTTGGGTAACATAGATAATTAAGATGTTTTATTTGCTTAATATGCTTATGTGAGATACTTGTCACTAGAATGTATCCTTTTGGACTACAATGTTGGCAGTTGCACTTTTCCCTAAGCTTGGGCTCAGTCACTTGGGGCCCAGAGAGGGGAGAGGTCAGGCTTGTCTTTCACATGTCCCTGGTGCTACGCAGAATATCAGAAAGGGAAGAGAACGGAATGGAACGTTGTCTTCATATGTGAATGTGTCTTTACCTATTCCTAAACCATGTGAAGGGATGTCGTGATTAATGGGGAACCAAAGTCTCCACAATGTCTGTGCGCCAGTCACTCCCTCCTTTTCCCATTGGGGGGAGGTGTATGGCAGTGTCTGGAAACATTGTATGTCCTCTCTGATCTTACACTTATCCTGGGACAGTGTATGACCTAGAGGCTCACTCCCCTCAGTGAGCTTGTTCAGGAGTGGGGTCAAGAGGTGGTTTACTTGAGATGGGAGTATCTAGAGTTGATAATTGATATATGCCATTGGATGAGTTGGTGTTTTTGTACTATGAAGTACCAGGAACGAGATTAGAACCTCGTCTGAGGGACCAAACTGAACGATAATTTATAGTGAATGTTATCTGGCTAAGGGATAAGATCTGTGGTTCGTCATTTGAGTTGAGAGGGGTGTATCTTGGCTATAAAATAATCTTTGTATTTTTCTGTAGTCACTTTCAATGGTTCATTAGAGATAGCGCATCATTGAAAGTCAAAAAGGCTATTGCAAAGTTTATTATTATTAAATATGTAGTTTAAGTATAACTCTGACTGGTGTGTGGTTTGTAACTCTCCTCATTTGGTAAAGCAGAAATATAACACCACACAGAGTCGAAAGGCTTGGCCAGGTCGATGAATATGGCTGCACAGTATTGTCTCTTATCGATGGCGGTTATGATATCGTTTAGGACCTTGAGCCTGTCTGAGGTGCACCCATGACCAGCTCGGAAACCAGATCTCATAGCGGAGAAGGTACGGTGAGATTCGAAATGGTCTGTGATATGTTTGTTAACTTGGCTTTCGAAGACCTTAGAAAGGCAGGGTAGGATAGATATAGGTCTGAAACAGTTTGTGTCTAGAGTGTCTCCCCCTTTGAAGAGGGGGATGACCGCAGCAGCTTTCCAATCTTTGGGGATTTCAGATGATACGAAAGATAGGTTGACCAGGTTAGCAATAGGGTTTGCAGAGGGTCCAGATTGTCGAGCCCTGCTGATTTGTAGGGGTCTAGATTTTGCTGCTCTTCAGAACATCAGCTATCTGGATTTGGGTGAAGGAGAAATGGGGGAGGCTTGGGCAAGTTGTTGACTGGGGTAGGGGTAGCCAGGTGGAAAACATGGCCAGCCGTAGAAAAACACTTATTGAAATTCTCAATTATCGTGGATTTATCAGTGATGACAGTGTTTCCTAGCCTCAGTGCAGTGGGCAGCTGGGAGAAGGTGCTCTTATTCTTCAGTGTCCCAGAACTTTTTGGAGTTTGTGCTACAGGATGCAAATTTCTGTTTGAAAAAGCTAGCCTTTGCTTTCCAAACTGCCTGTGTATATTGGTTCCTAACTTCCCTGAAAAGTTGCATATCACGGGGGCTATTCAATGCTAATGCAGTAAGCCACAGGATGTTTTTGTGCTGGTCAAGGGCAGTCAGGTCGTGAGTGAACCAAAGGCTATATCTGCTCCTGGTGCTTAATTGATAGCACGGATATTTTAGAACATGCTTAATTAACATGTAGCATGATCATTTAGAACATGCTCAATAGATAGCACTGAGAATTTAGAACATGCTTAATATTTTTTTTTTTTTATTATTATTATTTTTCACCTTTATTTAACCAGGTAGGCTAGCTGAGAACAAGTTCTCATTTGCAACTGCGACCTGGCCAAGATAAAGCATAGCAATTCGACACATACAACAACACAGAGTTACACATGGAATAAACAAAACGTACAGTCAATAATACAGTTGTAATGGTTTTCCTCCTCTTCGTCTGAAAAGGAGAGGCGAGAAGGATCGGAGGACCAATATGCGGCATGGTAAGTGTCCATGGTTATTTATTTAAACACATAAACTGAACAAATCAAATCAAATCAAATGTATTTATATAGCCCTTCGTACATCAGCTGATATCTCAAAGTGCTGTACAGAAACCCAGCCTAAAACCCCAAACAGCAAGCAATGCAGGTGTAGAAGCACGGTGGCTAGGAAAAACTCCCTAGAAAGGCCAAAACCTAGGAAGAAACCTAGAGAGGAACCAGGCTATGTGAGGTGGCCAGTCCTCTTCTGGCTGTGCCGGGTGGAGATTATAACAGAACAATGCCAAGATGTTCAAATGTTCATAAATGACCAGCATGGTCTAATAATAATAAGGCAGAACAGTTGAAACTGGAGCAGCAGCACGGCCAGGTGGACTGGGCACAGCAAGGAGTCATCATGTCATGAGGCATGGTCCTAGGGCTCAGGTCCTCCGAGAGAGAGAAAGAAAGAGAGAATTAGAGAGAGCACACTTAAATTCACACAGGACACCGAATAGGACAGGAGAAGTACTCCAGATATAACAAACTGACCCTAGCCCCCCGACACATAAACTACTGCAGCATAAATACTGGAGGCTGAGAAAAGAGGGGTCAGGAGACACTGTGGCCCCATCCGAGGACACCCCCGGACAGGGCCAAACAGGAAGGATATAACCCCACCCACTTTGCCAAAGCACAGCCCCCACACCACTAGAGGGATATCTTCAACCACCAACTTACCATCCTGAGACAAGGCTGAGTATAGCCCACAAAGATCTCCGCCACGGCAGAGGGGGGGAGGGGGAGGGGGGGGGGCAACCCAGACAGGATGATCACATCAGTGACTCAACCCACTCAGGTGACGCACCCCTCCCAGGGATGGTATGAGAGAGCCCCAGTAAAGGGTTAGAGGCAGAGAATCCCAGTGGAATTTTTTTGGTTCTAGTCAGGATTCTAGCAGCCGTATTTAGCACTAACTGAAGTTTATTTAGTGCTTTAGCCGGGTAGCCGGAAAGTAGAGCATTGCAGTAGTCTAACCTAGAAGTGACAAAAGCATGGATACATTTTTCTGCATCATTTTTGGACAGAAAGTTTCTGATTTTTGCAATGTTACGTAGATGGAAAAAAGCTGTCCTTGAAATGGTCTTGATATGTTCTTCAAAAGAGAGATCAGGGTCCAGAGTAACGCCGAGGTCCTTCACAGTTTTATTTGAGACGACTGTTCAACCATTAAGATTAATTGTCAGATTCAACAGAACACAGAACATTCAACAGAACATTCAACACTCCATACAAAAACAATAAACGTAACGTGAATAACCGAAACTGAAAACAGTGTGAT
The DNA here is from genome assembly GCF_057628025.1 of Oncorhynchus mykiss. Taxonomy (NCBI): domain Eukaryota; kingdom Metazoa; phylum Chordata; class Actinopteri; order Salmoniformes; family Salmonidae; genus Oncorhynchus; species Oncorhynchus mykiss. The sequence continues at coordinate 42,364,225 of NC_143048.1, forward strand.
GTAAAACACAGACACGGAAACAATCACCCACTAAACAACAGTGAAACCCAGGCTACCTAAGTATGATTCTCAATCAGAGACAACTAACGACACCTGCCTCTGATTGAGAAACATACTAGGCCGAACACAGAAAACCAAACTAGAAACACAAAACATAGAATGCCCACCCAACTCACGTCCTGACCAATTCAAACAAACAAATAACACAAATACTAGGGTCAGAACGTGACAGTATCCCCCTCCGAAGGTGCGGACTCCGGCCGCAAAACCTGAACCTATAGGGGAGGGTCTGGGTGGGCATCTGTCCGCGGTGGCGCCTCTGGCGCTGGACGTGGACCCCACTCCACCATAGTCTTAGTCCACCCATGGTCTCCTAGGAACGACGACCCTTGCCGCCGACCCTGACCTGGGAACACTAAACAACAGGCCCACCGGACTGAGGGACACCTCTGGACTTAAGGGGTAGCTCAGGACTGAGGGGTAGCTCAGGACTGATGGGTAGCTCAGGACTGAGGGGTAGCTCAGGACTGAGAGGTAATTCAGGACTGAAGGGTAGCTCAGGACTGATAGGTAGCTCAGGACTGAGGGGTAACTCAGGACTGAGGGGTAGCTCAGGACTGAGAGGCAGCTCAGGCTGGTTGTTGGCTCTGGCAGCTCCTGGCTGGCTGACGGCTCTGGCAGCTCCTGGCTGGCTGACGGCTCTGGCAGCTCCTGGCTGGCTGACGGCTCTGGCAGCTCCTGGCTGGCGGTGGCTCTGGCAGCTCCTGGCTGGCGGGTGGCTCTGGCAGCTCCTGGCTGGCGGGCGGCACTTGCAGCTCCTGACTGGCAGGCGGCTCTGGCAGCTCCTGACTGGCGGGCGACTCAGATGGCGCTGGGAAGAGGGCGGCTCAGATGACGCTGGGCAGACGGGCGGCTCAGATGGCGCTGGGCAGACGTGCGGCTCAGACGGTGCTGGGCAGACGGGCAGCTCAGACGGTGCTGGGCAGACGGGCAGCTCAGACTGTGCTGGGCAGACGGGCAGCTCAGACGGTGCTGGGCAGACGGGCAGCTCAGACGGTGCTGGGCAGACGGGCAGCTCAGACGGTGCTGGGCAGATGGGCAGCTCAGGCGGCGCTGGGCAGACTGGAGACTCCGGCAGCGCTAGAGAGGAGGAAGGCTCTGGCAGCACTGGACATAGGAGCTCTGGACTGAGGAGCTCTGGCTCTTTGGCAGCTGGACACACACACATACACATTCTGTACACACACACTAATACCGACTTCGTCAGCACAATTAAAGTGATTAACTTCATTGTCACAGCCACTCTTTAATTACATGCAATTATATCCCACAAAAACCTGCTGTCAATGGAACAGTCTCAGAGAACACATAGTTTAGAGGAGGAATATATCTCTGTCTTCCTTCTTTCTTCTCTCTCTCTCTCTCTCTCTCTCTCTCTCTCTCTCTCTCTTTCTCTGACTCTCTGTCTCTCACTCTCTACCCATCTCGCCAATAAATTTAGACACAATTAATAAAATAATTTATATATACAGTATGATGTAATGTCTGTCTGAATGGATCCATCAGATGTTGTTGAAGAGCAGATACTGTATCTCTTGTGCTACACATTACCTTCAATAACATCACCCTCACAGGCTTTCTCCAATTACCCCCAATTACCTGCTCCCTAAGTTATCCTCCAATAACAAGTCCCCAATTAACCCCCTCCTGCCCCTCCCTCCCTACAAGCACCCCCTGGTGGCCGTGTGCTTGTTTTTTAGCCGGGGGCTCATTTCTCCCTATATCAGCAGCTCCCCTTCTCTCCTCTTCCTCTCCCTCTTTAACTCTCACACTCTCTGCAGGAGATACCAGACTGACAGACACTCTGTCTGTCTGTCTGTCTCACCAGGATAAGGTTTACTGTTGCCAGGTAGGGCAGAGGTAGAACAAGGTATTGTGTGTCTATCACTGTTGTTTCACATGTCTGGTTACTCTGAAACAACAGGTGTCTGTGTTGAATGGTGTATATCTTCATTGATAGCACTTTTGTTCATGTTTTTCTGTCTACAGAGTGTTCTGTCTGCAATGTCTTGGTTTGCTCTCTCTCCAACAGGTGACGGAACTCACCCAGTCTTCAGACTTGTCTCTCTCCAGGTGATGTGCCTGTGTGGCTGGCTGTGGCTGCTCTACTGTCTCCATGTCCCTGGGTGTGTCTGGGGTCTGGATGGAGGTGGAGAGGGGGCTTGTCGGCTAATAGCTAAGCCCGTCTCAGGCAGTGTTTATCGGGCAGGAGATGTGGTCATTGGGGGCCTGTTCCCCATCCATGTGGAAGCCCCTTCGCCAGAGCAGGAGTTCAGGAGCATTAAGGAAAATTCTACCTGTACAATGTATGCAGCTTGTGTGATAACATCTTTTTGTCATTGTGTTTTAACTTGAAGGTAATGTGTATTCGGTTTAACTCTTATCTCTCCGTTTCTTCCTTTCTTCTGTCAGTTTCTACCAGCGTGCTTACCGCTGGCTCCAGACTATGATCTTTGCTGTGGAGGAGATTAACCGTGACCCAGCCCTCCTGCCTAACCTCACCCTGGGGTTCCTGGCTTCTGACACATGCCTGTCAGAGGGCACCACCCTGGGGGCAGCCCTAGCCATGGTGACTGGCCAGGAGGCCTCTGTGGTGGGCACAGAATGTGGCACAACCCCTGAGGTTCCCATCATCATCGGGGATGCCCGCTCCTCAGCTTCCATCGTGGTGGCACAGACCCTTGGGCCGTTTGATTTACCCATGGTGAGGCAGGGGTTGAATAACAGACTGGGTTAGGCTCTCTTACACAATACATTTCAATATTAATCTAGATTAATCTCTCTAACATTTATTTACCATCTCTGTCTCTTTTTTAAATTCTAATTCTCTCTGACTCTCTCTGTCTCTCACTCTCTTCTCTCCCAGGTGAGTTACTTTGCCTCCTGCGCGTGTTTGAGTGACACCTGGAGGTACCCCTCATTCTTCCGTACGGTACCCAGCGATGCCTTCCAGGCTCGGGGCATGGCCAGGCTGCTGCATCAGCTGGGCTGGGTGTGGGTGGGGCTGGTGTCAGGGGATGATGACTATGGCAAGTTTGGGGTTCAGCTGCTTCTCCAAGAGCTCCAGGGATCTGGGGTGTGTGTCGCCTACTCTGAGGTCATCCCCAAGGTACGACCTCACCCTGATGATCTGACAATGGACACTATCTGTTTTACTCTGACTTCCCCTCTCTTCTAATCTAATCTCACTGATGGTCATCACCGTAGGTAGGATCTCAGAGACGTATCAGGTACATCGTGGACACCATCAGAGGATCGACTGCCAGAGTGGTGGTGGCATTTGCTATCACAAAGGATGCACATGTGAGCAGTTACCAGTTACCAGAGTATTGTTAATGATTTGTAACACAGCTCTATCAGTGTCCTTGTGTCTTACCGTGTCTTGATGCCCTTTACAGACACAATCATTTCCTAATTGATAATCATGCATTTCATCTTGACTATCTTGATCTTTTTAACAATTTCATTCTCCAGGCCCTGATGGAAGAGGTTGTCCGTCAGAACATTACAGATAAGCAGTGGATTGCCTCAGAGGCCTGGGTCACTGACTCTACTCTCTCCTCCCCTGAAAACCTGCCCTCTCTTGCCGGGACCATTGGATTTGCCCTGAAGAAAGCTGACATTCCCGGCTTGGGGACTTTCCTAACACGTCTCCATCCAGATGGGAACTATCAGAAGTCTGACCCCTTCCTGAAGTCAATGTGGGAAGAGATGTTTGGGTGTTCTCTGGGGGTTGAACTCAGCATGACCCAGTCGTCCAGGCGACAGTGTACTGGGTCAGAGGTCATAGGTGAGGGAGAGTTTACACCTAAATCTCATATTTTTTGTCCAAATTCCCAATGTTATCTCAGTAAAATTAAGTGTCAATCCTAGGTGAGGGGGAGAGCCAGTATGCTGACGTGTCTCAGCTGAGAGCCAGCTACAATGTGTACAAGGCTGTGTACGCCATCGCCTACGCCATACAGGATATGATGGCCTGTCGACCAGGGGATGGAGTCTTTAATGGTGGACAGTGCCCTGATATCAGGAAGCTTCAGCCCAGCCAGGTGAGAATAACATGTTGATCTGTTTTCAAGTTAAGAACACTAATGTTTCCAGTCAGGATACAGTGAAAACACTTTGTAAGGTTTGAATACTAAAGAACAAAAGCCACAACTGGTTCTAACTCTTAATCCTGTTCCAATGCCCTTTTCTCTTTGAGATTGTTCATTACCTGAGGGGAGTGAACTTCAGTACTCCTGTGGGGGAATCTTTCCACTTCGACATTAATGGTGATCCGCCTGCCTCTTATGACATCATCAACTGGCATGTGACCCCCGAGGGGACGGCAGAGTTTGTCCAGGTCGGACATTTTCTGTCCTCTGAGGGATCGGGCGGCCAGATTGACATCGACATGGATAAAGTGGTGTGGGGTGGGGGCAGCGGAGATGAGGTTAGAACTGTTCAGTTTGGTGTGTGTGTGTGTGTGTGTGTGTGTGTGTGTGTGTGTGTGTGTGTGTGTGTGTGTGTGTGTGTGTGTGTGTGTGTAATGATGATGTTAATAGAAATGATTATGTTGATGACGACAATTGCAATGATGAAAATGATCATGATGATGATCATACATTTGTCCTCTCCCCCCTCTGGTAGGTCCCTGTGTCTGTATGCAGTGCTGACTGTCCCCCTGGTACCAGGCATGCGGTACAGAAGGGGAAGCCTGTGTGCTGCTTTGACTGTCTGTCCTGTGCTGAGGGAGAGATCAGCAACACAACAGGTAGTCTATCAACTGTTCTGATTCCAATTCATATTTTTCCTCAACCCTGATTGGTCCTGATTTGGACTCCTCATTCTTCTTCCTTCTCTATCAGGGTCAGTTGAGTGTATTAGCTGTCCAGAGCGGTTCTGGTCCAACCCTGATCGTACGGCCTGCATCCCCCAGCTGGTGGACTTCCTCTCCTACAGCGACACCATGGGCGTCATCCTGTCTGTCATCTCAGTTTCCGGGGCAACACTCACAGCCGGTGCCCTGGCCACCTTCCTCTACCACCGTCACACGGCCCTGGTGAGTTGAATCATATGATCATTTATAGAGGTACTGGACAGAGATGAGATTGTGTAATATTGGGATTTTTGACATGTCATTGTCTAAATTATCTTTCTCTGTCTCATTCCAGGTGAAAGCCAACAACTCTGAGCTCAGCTTCCTGCTCCTGCTGTCACTCAAGCTCTGCTTCCTGTGTGCTCTGGTTTTCATTGGTCAGCCGAACCCGTGGACGTGCATGCTGAGACACACCCTGTTTGGTATAAGCTTTGTGTTCTGCATCTCCTGTCTGCTCAGCAGGACTGTGGTGGTGCTGGTGGCCTTCAGGGCCACTCTGCCTGGAGAGAACCTGATGAGATACTTCAGCCCCACCCAGCAGAGGATGGGTATCTCACTCTGCACACTCATCCAGGTGAACATCTAGTTTTTACTGTATTCTATGGGAATTGAAATGCCCAGTGGAGTCAAAATCTTGATATTCCTGTGTTTTATATATATTTCCACACTATGAGTTTGGAATAATACTGTGAAATTGTGTGAATGATGATAATGCCCTTTTTGTATAGGAAATGGTGGAAAAAGTACTCACTCGTCATACTTGAGTAAAAGTGAAGATTCTTTAATTCTTGCTCCTACTTGAGACGCAGATGTCTCAAGTAGGCACCTGGAAATGCAAATGCGCTACGCTAAATGCTAAATGTACTCGTTAAAACTCAAACGTTCATCAAAATACACATGCAGGGTATTGAATTAAAGCTACACTCGTTGTGAATCTAGCCAACAAGTCAGATTTTTAAAATGCTTTTCGGCGAAAGCATGAGAAGCTATTATCTGATAGCATGCAACACCCCAAAATGCCTGAATGCGACGTAAACAAAGATTTAGCGTAGCCGGCGCTACACAAAACGCAGAAATAAAATATAAAACATTCATTACCTTTGACGAGCTTCTTTCTTGGCACTCCTATATGCCCCATAAACATCACTATTGGGTCTTTTTTTCGATTAAATCGGTCCATATATACCCAAAATAGCCATCTATGGAAGCTGTGTAATTCAGAAAAAAACATTGTTTTAAAACGCAGCGTCATTTTTTAAAATGAAAAAAGTCGACGATAAACTTTCACAAAACACTTCGAAATACTTTTGTAATCCAACTTTAGGTATTAGTAAACGTTTATAATCTATCAAAATGATTACAGGGCGATGTGTATTCAATAGCTCCTCGTCTTCAAATCAATGGCTGAAAATGTGCACTTCAAAACATCCTGTCGGAGACCGGAAGAAATGGAATCCAGTTAGTTGGATTTACCAACAAAAAACTCCCCGGATAATGACGACAATGGCGACATCGTGTGGAATCTGTAGGAATTGCATGCAGGTCCATAATTAATTTTGTGCCCTTTTAACAATCCATGAAAGTGACGCATGGATATTATTTTTAGCTTTCAGTGAGCAGTTTTTCTTGCGCTTTTCGATGAAACACACGATCTGTTATAGTCACAGCCGTGATTTAACCAGTTTTAGAAACTTCAGAGTGTTTTCTATCCACACATACTAATCATATGCATATACTATATTCCTGGCATGAGTAGCAGGACGCTGAAAAGTTGCGCGATTTTTAACAGAATGTTCGAAAAAGGAGGGGGGTAGGATGAAGAGTTAATAGAAAACAACTCAAGTAAAAGCGAAAGTCACCCAGTAAAATACCACCTGAGTGAAAGTCTAAAAGTATTTGGTTTTAAATATACTTAATTAACAAAAGTAACTGGAATTGATCAAATGTACTTAAGTGTCAAAAGTTAAAGTAAAAGTGTCCTTATATTAAGTAAACCAATGGCACAATTTTTAAAACATTTTTTATTGACGGTTTGCCAGCGGCACACTCCAACACTCAGACATAATTTACAAACAAAGCATTTGTGTTTAGTGAGTCCTCCAGATCAGAGGCAGTAGGGATGACCAGGGATGTTCTCTTGATGTTTGTGTCAATTTGACCATTTTCCTGTCAAAATGTCATTTTTGGTGTCAGGGAAAATGTATGGATTAAAAAGTACATTATTTTCTTTAGCAATATAGTGAATTAAATATAAATAGTAAAGTACACTCCAAAAAACGACTTGAGTAGTACTTTAAAGTATTTTAACGTAAGTACTTTACACCACTGAGTGTAAGTGATGTTTGAAAAGAAGTCTGAAATTCCAGTCTGTTTTGGCAGGATGGAGTTTTGGCCTGCCTGGTGACATCACCAGATGGTACATCTAATCTACAGATTAGTTCATCCTTGAAAGGGAACGGGAAAGGGGGATACCTAGTCAGTTGTACAACGGAATGCCTTCAGCTGAAATGTGTCTTCCGCATTCAACCCAACCCCCTCTGAATCAGAGAGGTGCGGGGGGCTGCCTTAATCGACATCCACGTCTTCGGTGCCAGAGGAACTGACTGTGTTTTAACTACTTCGCAGATATGAAACACACAGCCAGTCATATCAGTCACAAATGTCAAATTCCCAGTTTATGCTTCAAAACCATCTTAGGTTCTTTTTGACAAAAAAAATCCATTACATAATGTAAGGCATAGTGGGCAGAATAGACGGATGCAGTTCAGTGCATGATTAATTTAATTCAACAATACATTTCTTGGTGGTTTAACAAATATTGTTATCAGGCTGTAAATCACAGCTGGCCTGGTACATTGTTTACTGCCTCCATTCGGGATGCACAGTTTCAGTTTCAATGACTCAATATTTTTTACAAAACTGTAACTAAGGCTGGGAATGTCAATACAATCAAACTAGCAAGGGCAATGACCACAAGTCAGTCATAACGTGGCTAATAGAAGAAAAAAAAGAAAAAAAAGTGTACAGACCCATTCTACAGTCCTAGCCAGGCTACTAGAATGTTGCAGTCCAGCTTCTGTTTTTAACCTGTTTGGGATAGGAGGAAGCATTTTCACGTTCGGATGAAAAGCGTGCCCAGAATAAACTGCCTGCTACTCAGGCCCAGAAGTTAAAATATGCATAGTATTAGTAGATTTGGATGGAAAACACTCTGAAGTTTCTAAAACTTGAATGATATCTGTGAGTATAACAGAACTCATATGGCAGGCGAAAACCTGAGAAAAATCCAACCAGGAAGTGGGAAATCTGAGGTTTGTAGTTTTTCAACTCATTGCCTATCGAATAGACAGTGTCTATGGGGGCATATTGCACTTCCTAAGGCTTCCACTAGATGTCAACCATCTTTAGAACGTTGTTTCAGGCTTCTACTATGAAGGGGGAGAGAATGAGAGCTGTTTCAACCAGAGGTCTGGCAGAAGGCCGTGAGCTGATCGTGCGCCTGTGAGAACGACCTGCATTCCATTGCATTTCTGAAGATAAAGGAATTCTCAGGTTGGAACATTATTGAAGATTTGTGTTAAAAACATCCTGAAGATTGATTCTCTACGTCGTTTGACATGTTTCTGTGAACTGTAATATAACTTTTTGAACATTTCTTCTGAACCTTCACCTGGACTTGCCCGCGCCTCGTGAGTTTGGATTTGTGAACTAAACGAGTCCTGTGAACTAAACGAGTCCCCCACGCTCAGACGAGTCCTTTGATGCTACAGACATTTTCGTCATTATCAGGGTGTCTCACCATCTGGCAATCACCACTGTAGCTCGGCCACCTTCCACTGCAGATGTGGACGGCCACCATTGGGCGGATGCTGTGGATTGTGATGCAGCCTGTGAAATAAAACATCTAGCTTAAAAACAGATGGATTTTAATGGGGATTCCTTTAGATTTCCACTCGGGGCGAGGACGTCAACTTTGCAAGACCATAAAGATAGAGAGTTCCAAATCTCTATGCCAACAACAGCTCATTTTCAGTTTTCCCCTCCCCACTCAGACCACTCCCAGACAGTCCTAGCTACATTCTTGTATGATAAATTGCTCTTTGCTAAGAAGCCATTTTTTTGAATATTTTTTTTACCTTTTAATTGAAAACAATCACACCTAATTGTTACCCAGAAAGTATTTTATATTTTTTATTTTTAAATGGCTTCATTGGATCTTAATTATTTCCTTCAGTTGCTAGGTTTCCATCCAATGGACAGATCTTCATGTTAGTTATTTACAGTAGCAGACGCTCTTGTCCAGAGCTTACAGATACCTACATAAACTAGGTTTCCATCCATATCTAGGTGAGAAAATCACATATCACCTTAATGAAACTAGGTTTCCATCCATATCTAGGTGAGACAATCACATATCACCTTAATGAAACTAGGTTTCCATCCATATCTAGGTGAGACAATCACATATCACCTTAATGAAACTAGGTTTCCATCCATATCTAGGTGAGACAACCACATATCACCTTAATAAACTAGGTTTCCATCCATATCTAGGTGAGACAATCACATATCACCTTAATGAAACTAGGTTTCCATCCATATCTAGGTGAGACAATCACATATCACCTTAATAAACTAGGTTTCCATCCATATCTAGGTGAGAAAATCACATATCACCTTAATGAAACTAGGTTTCCATCCATATCTAGGTGAGACAATCACATATCACCTTAATGAAACTAGGTTTCCATCCATATCTAGGTGAGACAATCACATATCACCTTAATGAAACTAGGTTTCCATCCAATTGGCGACAGATCTTCATGCGAATATTCAAAGATCTGCAAAAATAAAATATGCCCCTTTTCCCACCAGTGGCGTTTCCACCAAACAGACTTGTCGAGGATAAAAATTAGTGGGAGATGACGTAGTGCACAGAACATGTACTTTTTTGTTTAAATTTCATGTACCGAATAAAAGTTGAATGTTCAAAGTGTTTCCATGCATTTTCAACTCCTACTGAGAGTTTTTTCCCAAACTGTTGAGTTAAATAGCATTGCACCACTCTGGTCTTGGTACGTGAACCCTAGCTAACGGCTCCCAGATACAGTGCTGGTAGGATGTGTGGGTAGGGTGGTCTACATGGCGAGATTATTATGGAAAATCATATTTTTATTTGTTAAACGGCAGTCAAGCATCGATCATCATGTCACCAGAATATGACCTTCAACATTTATTGGAAAGGAACGTCAAGCTCATACCGTGCACTTTCAGCACCCTGTGAACTTCATCATCACTTATTTCATCTATAGCCTAATAAACTGCATGGAGGAACAAACTCACTGAGTGACTCCAAATTTACTTTGATAATGACGGTTAATAGATCCGTTCTAGCGCACCAAGGTGTTTCCTCCAACATTCATTTCTCAACACAAAAATATCCAACCATGTCGAATTAACAAATTATCTGTCGTGATTTATAACATTGTACTGAAACTTCCTGTTTCCATCACAGCTGTTGTATTTTTTTATACGCGGTATAATTTTACTCACATAAAAACTGTGGATGACAACGTGGTTACTGAACATATCATTTGTTGTTGTGATAACTGTGCTTGCGTTTTCCTTCCACCTCCATTCCCTTACACAGGTGCTGATCTGTGTATTGTGGCTGGCCTTAGCTCCACCCCAACCGGCTGAGAGGGGAGGAAGAGAGGGTCGTGGGCCGAGGGTCGTCCTGGAGTGTGAGGTGGGCTCTGTGGTCGGCTTCTCTCTGGTGCTGGGCTACATCGGCCTGCTGGCCTCCCTCTGTCTCCTCTTAGCCTTCCTGGCCAGGAAACTCCCAGACAACTTCAACGAGGCCAAGTTCATCACCTTCAGCATGCTGATCTTCTGTGCCGTGTGGATCTCCTTCATCCCTGCCTACGTCAGCTCTCCTGGGAAGTACACAGTAGCTGTAGAGATCTTTGCCATCCTGGCCTCCAGCTTTGGGCTGCTGTTCTGTCTGTTTGCTCCAAAGTGTTACATCATCCTTCTGAGACCAGAGAGAAACACCAAGAAACACATGATGTCCAAATAGAAACCATCAAGAAACACATGATGTCCAATTAGAAACCACCAAGAAACACATGTTTCCAATTATAAACCACCAAGAAACACATGATGTCCAATTAGAAACCACCAAGAAACAGATCTATATTGACCACAGGAGTGTGCTGTTGTCCCTCCTCAGAGTCAGTTATCTACCACAGGAGTGTGATGTTGTCCCTCAGTAGAGTCCGTTATCTACCACAGGAGACTGCTGTTGTCCCACCTCAGAGTCCGTTTTCTACCACAGGAGACTGCTGTTGTCCCTCCTCAGAGTCAGTTATCTACCACAGGAGTGTGCTGTTGTCCCTCCTCAGAGTCAGTTATTTTAATGAAAGATCCATCATTTTTACATTGATCCTCTCTCAGCTTGTCCTCTTATACATCTCTCAGATCTTTGTAGTGTTTGACAGCTTCCCTAATTAAATGTGCTCTTTCACTGCAGGTCCACAAACTTTCATTCTCCTCCTCTTTCACTGTTCTGTCAGAAATCATCTTCTGGCTGTCTCCTAGATCCTGGCTGACCAGCCTGTAGCCCTCCAGGATAACACAGGCCAGAGTGATGGGAGGGGCCAGGGTGATGTGAGGGACCAGAGTGATGAGAGAGGCCAGAGCGATGAGAGGGACCAGAGTGATGAGAGGGGCCAGAGTGATGAGATGGGCCAGAGTGATGAGAGGGACCAGAGCGATGAGAGGGACCAGAGCGATGAGAGGGGCCAGAGCGATGAGAGGGGCCAGAGTGATGAGAGGGGCCAGAGTGATGAGAGGGACCAGAGCGATGAGAGGGACCAGGAGCGATGAGAGGGGCCAGAGCGATGAGAGGGGCCAGAGTGTGAGAGGGGCCAGAGTGATGAGAGGGACCAGATTGATGAGAGGGACCAGAGTGATGAGAGGGACCAAAGTGATGAGAGGGGCCAGAGTGATGAGAGGGACCAGAGTGATGAGAGGGACCAGATTGATGAGAGGGACCAGAGTGATGAGAGGGACCAAAGTGATGAGAGGGGCCAGAGTGATGAGAGGGACCAGAGTGATGAGAGGGACCAAAGTGATGAGAGGGGCCAGAGTGATGAGAGGAACCAGAGTGATGAGAGGGGCCAGTGTGATGAGAGGGACCAGAGTGAGGACATGGGCCAGAGTGATGAGAGGGACCAGAGAGATGAGAGGGGCCAGAGTGATGAGAGGGACTAAAGTGATGAGATGGGCCAGAGTGATGAGAGGGACCAGAGCAATGAGCGGGGCCAGAGTATCAGTGCTCTCTGCTGTGGCTGTCATTCGATCATTATACTTTCCTCTTCTGGAGCTCCCTCCAGCTATGGAAGGATATGGGGCCTCGCAGAGGAGTGGTCCTGTTATGGAAGGATATGGGGCCTCGCAGAGGAGTGGTCCTGTTATGGAAGGATATGGGGCCTCGCAGAGGAGTGGTCCTGTTATAGAAGGATATGGTGCTCCGCAGAGGGGTGGTCCCGTTATGGAAGGATATGGGGCCTCGCAGAGGGGTGGTCGTGTTATGGAAGGATATGGGGCCTTGCAGAGAGAGGGCGGAGGGCCTCCAGTTATGGAAGGAACTGGTGCCCCGCAGAGGGGGAGGGTGGGGGGGGGCTACAGTTACGGAAGGATATGGGGCCCTGCAGAAAGAGAGGGGGGCCTCCAGTTATGGAAGGATATGGGGCCCCGCAGAAAGGGGGAGTGACTTCTTTTATTGAAGGAAATGGTCCCTGCCATGCCAAATATTGTCCCACAGCCAAAAAGTGTTCCCCCCCCCCATCACCAATAGGATTCGATAAACTGTTAACGTCCGTTGCTATTTCAAATGTGTGATGACCTAATGATTAACATTTTGGAGGTAATTTTTACAGCCTAATTGCATTCTTTTCACCCCCACTATGCAAACAACGCTGATATCCGTGACATTTTGGCTGTTCATTAAACGAGTTTTGTTTTGCTAATAAAATGAAAACATGACTTTAAACTACTTTTGTGTGCCTTGTGAACATGACAACAACATGAAATCCACGTCTTAAACGATGCTACGTTTCAGAAATATAAAAGAAAACATGCCATCTGCTCGACACATTAAAGTTACTTACCTTACAGATCACAACGTCTGCTAATTTACACTCCATTCATATGGAAATTCATTTGATTCAGACACCGGCTTGTCTGGCTGTCCTGTTTCTATTTTCATTTACACTGAAATAATATCATTTCAGTAGTCCTCTATTATAAAAATATATATATTTTTGCATGGCTCATTAGTAAACCCTTGTGGTTGAATATGTATCTGTTGTAGGTCATATGGGATACAACAATGAACAATGTGGAACCTCAAAGGACACCTTAGAACGTACAATAATGAACACCTTGTGAAACAGCTGTGAAAACCAATCTGACAACACTTAAGATTTCAATACATAAACTTTTGTCACGTTTGGTATAAGTATCGGGAGACAGGTGTAGTAATGGGTAATAGGGGTTTTATTGACCCAAATTACAGCGTGCCATGTAAAGGCACGGGGACAAAGACCGAAACAAATACGGATACAAAACACAGGGTTGAAACCCAAACAAAAGAGCGAGGAGTACCTGGAATAAATGCCCGGGACGAGACCCGTAATACATACACTGGACGAAGATAGAAAAGAATGTGATTGATAAACAAAAGGTTATTTCAGCTGGCCCAGCTGTCCACCTCCTTGACAATTCCCCGTCAGAAGAAGCATAGATTGATTTTGGTAAATATGCGCTTCACTCCGAAATGGCCAGCATGCATCTAGATCAGCACGGCCTCCTTCTCCTCCTTAGCAAAAATCACCCCTCCTGTGTGGCTGGCCATCCTTAACCCGTAGGTACATGTGATTGCTTAACAAGTTGGAAGAGACGAGTTGTTGAACTACTCAGGTCTAAATACACTTGTACTTCTGTCTTTCTCTCTCTGTTTCTCTCTCCCCATTAATCTCTCTCTGTCTTCCACTCTCTTCACACCTCTCTCACTCTCACTTTCATCCTATCTTTCTCACTTTCTCCCCCCTCATTCTCTCTGTGTCTGTCTAGCAAAGACACCTAGTTAAGAGCATATGGAATGACCATAATTGCTTACACCTATCCATTTGATTGGTCAGGTTTAACTTATAGCTAGATACGTCAACATGACACGCATACAGTTGAAGTCAGAAGTTTACATACACTTAGGTCGGAGTCATTAAAACTTGTTTTTCAACCACTCCACAAATGTCTTGTTAACAAACTATAGTCCCTCTCATCAAACTATAGTCAAGGCCTACCCTTCAAACTCAGTGCCTCTTTGCTTGAAATCATGGAAAAGAAAAACAAATCAGCCAAGACCTCAGAAAAAAATTGTAGACCTCCACAAGTCTAGTTCATCCTTGGGAGGAATTTCCAAATGGCTGAAAGTACCACGTTCATCTGTACAAACAATAGTACGCAAGTACAGTATAAACACCATGGGACAACAAAGCTGCCAAATTGCTCAGGAAGGAGACGTGTTCTGTCTCCTATAGGTTAACATACTTTGGTGCGAAAAGTGCTAATCAATCCCAGAACAACAGCAAAGGACCTTGTGAATATGGTGGAGGAAACAGGTACAAAAGTATCTATATCCACAGTAAAACAAGTCCTATATCGACATAACCTGAAAGGCAACTTAGCAAGGAAGAAGCCACTGCTCCAAAACCTCCATAAAAAATCCAGAATACAGTTTGCAACTGCACATGGGGACAAAGATCGTATTTTTTTGAGAAATGTCCTCTGGTCTGATGAAACAAATATAGAAGTGTTTGGCCATAATGACCATCGTTATGTTTGGAGGAAAAAGAGGGAGGCTTGCAAGCCGAAGAACACCATCCCAACCGTGAAGCACGTGGGTGGCAGCATCATGTTGTGGGGGTGCATTGCTGCAGAAGGGGCTGGTGCACTTCACAAAATAGATCACATCATGAGGAAAGAAAATTAGGTGGACATGTTGAAGCAACATCTCAAAACATCAGTCAGGAAGTTAAAGCTTGGTGGCAAATGGGTCTTCCAAATGAACAATGACCACAAGCATACTTCCAAAGTTGTGGCAAAATGGCTTAAGGACAACAAAATCAAGGTATTGGAGTGGCCATCACAAATCCCTGACCTCAATCGTATAGAAAATGTGTGAGCAGAACTGAAAAAGCGTGTGCGAGCAAGGAGGCCTACAAACCTGGCTCTGTTACACCAGCTTCGTCAGGAGGAATGGGCAAAAACTCTGGAAGGCTACCCAAAACGTTTGACCCAAGTTAAACAATTTAAAAGCAATGCTACCAAATGCTAATTGGGTGTATGTACATTTCTGACCCACTGGGAATGTGATGAAATAAATTAAAGCTGAAATAAATAATTCTCTCTACTATTATTCTGATTTTTCACATTCTTAAAATAAAGTGATGATCCTACCTGACCTAAGACAGGGAGTTTTTACTAGGAATTGTGAAAAACTGAGTTTAAATGTATTTGGCTAAGGTGTATGTAAACTTCTGACTTCAAATGTATATCTACCACCAGGGAACAGTAGTATCTATCTATCCAGGAGGGGGCAGTGATATCCCAGTGTGCCCTGTCCTTACAGTAACATCTATCTCTCCAGCAGGGGGCAGTGATGTCTCAGTGTGACCTGGCCTTACAGTAGCATCTATCTGTCCAGCAGGGGGCAGTGATTTCCCAGTGTGACCTGGCCTTACAGTAGTACATCAACACATACAGTACTATACCATACTGGAAATATAAACCCTTCCAGGTTCCTAACCTGATCTAGAAGGTATGATCAGTGTAGCACCCTATCTTAATAGGACACAAACATTGAAAATGAATTGTCTAAACCATGAGAAAATACCAACCATTGTTTGCATCTAATTATGTAAAAAAAAAAACACACAAAAAAACACTATAATTTAATCTATAAACTGTCACATAAGACATAGTCAAGGTTTGGCTTTGTTCCAAGATGTTAAATTGTGTAAAGCCAACAGTAGCAATTGTAGTCACAGACGCGCGCGAATCAGCTGTGACTGCAGTGTCCGTATAGATGAGGTATGTTCTGTAATGTCCTTGTAGAGGTTTTCTGTAGTGTTTTATCCTTGTAGAGGTATGTACTGTAGTGTCCATACAGAGGAGGTCTGTAATGTAGTGTCCTTGTAGAGGAGGTCTGTACAGTACTGTAGTGTCCTTGTAGAGGAGGTCTCTACTGTACAGTCATGGCCAAACGTTTTGAGAATGACACAAATATACATTTTCACAAAGTCTGCTGCCTCAGTTTGTATGATGGCAATTTGCATATACTCCAGAATGTTATGAAGAGTGATCAGATCAATTGCAATTAATTATTTCAAAGTCCCTCTTTGCCATGCAAAGTAACTGAATCCCCCAAAAACATTTCCACTGCATTTCATCCCTATCACAAAAGGACCAGCTGAGATCATGTCAGTGATTCTCTCGTTAACACAGGTATGAATGTTGATGAAGGACAAGGCTGGAGATCGCTCTGTCATGCTGATTGTGTTCGAAAAACAGACTGGAAGCTTCAAAAGGAGGGTGGTGGTTGGAATCATTGTTCTTCCTCTGTCAACCATGGTTACCTGCAAGGAAACGCATGCCGTCATCATTGCTTTGCACAAAAAGGGCTTCACAGGCAAGGATATTGCTGCCAGTAAGATTGCACCTAAATCAACTATTTATCGGATCATCAAGAACTTCAAGGAGGGCAGACCTCCTCAATTGTTGTGAAGAAGGCTTCAGGGAGCCCAAGAAAGTTTGTGTGTGTGAGTGCATCTGCACGCACAGTGAGGTGAAGACTTTTGGAGGATGGCCTGGTGTCAAGAAGGGCAGCAAAGAAGCCACTTCTCTACAGGAAAAACATCAGGGACAGACATTCTGCAAAAGGTACAGGGATTGGACTAATGAAGACTGGGGTAAAGTCATTTTCTCTGATGAATCCCCTTTCCGATTGTTTGTTTGGGGCATCCGGAAAAAAGCTTGTCCGGAGAAGACAAGATGAGCGCTACCATCAGTCCTGTGTCATGCCAACAGTAAAGCATCTTGAGACCATGCATGTGTGGGATTGCTTCTCAGCGAAAGGAGTGGGCTCACTCACAATTTAGCCTAAGTACACATCCATGAATAAAGAATGGTACCAACACATCCTCCGAGAGCAACTTCTCCCAACCATCCAGGAACAGTTTGGTGACGAACAATGCCTTTTCCAGCATGATGGAGCACCTTGCCATAAGGAAAAAGTGATAACTAAATGGCTTGGGGAATAAAACATCGATATTTTGGGTCCATGTCCAGGAAACTCCCCAGTCCTTAATCCCTCTGAGAACGTGTGGTCAATCCTCAAGAGGCGGGTGGACAAACAAAAACCCACAAATTGTGACAAACTCCAAGCATTGATTATGCAAGAATGGGCTGTCATCAGTCAGATGTGGTCCAGAAGTTAATTGGCAGCATGCCAGTGCGGATTGCAGAGGCCTAGAAAAAGAAGGGTCACTGCAAATATTGACTCTTTGCATCAACTTCATGTAATTGAATGTAAACACTTTTGAAATGCTTATAATTATACTTCAGTATCCATAGTAACATCTGACAAAAATATCTAAAGACAATGAAAAAGCTAACTTTGTGAAAATGTATATTTGTGTCATTCTCAAAACCTTTGGTCATGACCGGAGGTCTCTACTGTAGTGTCCTTATAGCGGAGGTCTGTACTGCAGTGTCATTGTAGAGGAAATCTGTACTGTAGTGTCCTTATAGAGAAGGTCTGTACTGTAGTGTCCTTATAGAAGAGGTCTGTACTGTAGTGTCGTTGTAGAGGAGGTCTGTACTGTAGTGTCCTTATGAAGGAGGTCTGTACTGTAGTGTCCTTATAGAGGAGGTCTGTACTGTAGTGTCCTTATAGAGGAGGTCTGTACTGTAGTGTCCTTATAGAGGATGTATGTACTGTAGTGTCGTTGTAGAGGAGGTCTGTACTGTAGTGTCCTTATAGAGGAGGTCTGTACTGTAGTGTCCTTATAGAAGAGGTCTGTACTGTAGTGTCGTTGTAGAGGTCTGTACTGTAGTGTACATGTAGAGGACCCAGCCGAGCGTGAGAACACACAGGTAGGGGTTCTTTCAGACACACCTATGGCAGGGAGGAAGAGACGTTAGCAAACGTACTTTCATCTAGCTAAAAATGGATAATACCCTTAACACAATTTAGATTAGTTTTAACTTTTTGGGGACTGGGGGGCAGTATTGAGTAGCTTGGATAATAACTTCTTGACGCACCCATCCCATTAGCGGGATCATTTTCGTCAACATCCGTTGAATTGCAGAGCACCAAATTCAAATTAAATTACTAAAAATATTTTATTTTCATGAAATCACAAGTGCAATATAACAAAACACAGCTTAGCTTGTTGTTAATCCACCTGGCGTGTCAGATTTCAAAAAAGCTTTTTGGCGAAGGCATACCAAGCGTTTATGTAAAGACATCTATCTCAGTAGACAAAACATTACAAACAGCTGGCAGCAAAGGGAGATTGTTCCCGAAAGCCAGAAAAGCAATAAAATGAATCGCCTACCTTTGATGATCTTCGGATGTTTGCACTCACGAGACTCCCAGTTACACAATAAATGTTCCTTTTGTTCCATAAAGATTATTTTTATATCCAAACTCCCTCAATTTGGTTGCCGCGTTATGTTCAGAAATCCACAGGCTCGAGCCGAGGCAGACGAAAATTCCAAATAGTATCCGTAAAGTTCGTAGAAACATGTCAAATGTTTTTTATATTCAATCCTCAGGTTGTTTTTACAATATCTAATCAATAATACTTCAACCGGACTGTATCTTCTTCAATAGGAGAGAGAGAGAAAATGTCTACTCCACTCTGTTGGCGCATGCAAAACGCTGCTGGCACCCAGCTATGCACGTGATCTTTCTCGCTCATTTTTCAAAATAAAATCCTGAAACTATGTCTAAAGACTGTTCACACCACCGGGAAGCCATAGGAAAAGGAATCTGGTTGATGTCCCTTTAAATTAAATGAAGGCATGCATTGGAACAGAGAGCTTTCAGGAAAAACAACACTTCCTAGTTGGATTTTCCTCAGGTTTTTGCTTGCAATATCAGTTCTGTTATACTCACAGACAATATTTTGACAGTTTTGGAAACTTTAGAGGGTTTATATCCTTATCTGACAACTATATGCATATTCTATATTCTAGGCCTGAGAAATAGGCAGTTTCATGTGGGTATGTTTTTCATCCAAACATCAAAATACTGCCCCCTACACTCAACAAGATAAGGTGCCCAGAGTAAACTGCCTGCTTCTCAGGCCCAAAAGCTAGAATATGCATAACATTAGTAGATGTGGATAGAAAACACTCTGAAGTTTCTAAAACTGTTTGAATGATGTCTGTGAGTATAACAGAACTCATATTGTCACGACTGCTGCCGAAGTCGTTGCCTCTCCTTGTTCGGGCGGTGCTCGGCGTTCGACGTCACCGGTCTTCTAGCCATCATTGATCCTTTTTTCATTTTCCATTGGTTTTGTCTTGTCTTCCCATACACCTGTTTTCAATCCCATTCATTACCTGTTGTGTATTTAACCCTCTGTTTCCCCTCATGTCTTTGTCAGAGATTGTTTTATTGTCAGTGTAGTGTGATTGTTGTATAGGTGTGCGTCGGGTCCTTGTACCCATGTTTATGTACATTTAGTGTTATGGAGCATACTCCGTGGACTTTATTAAAAGACTCCATTTTACACTCCATTTGACTCTCCTGCGCCTGACTTCCCTGCCACCTATTACATCTACGCATGACAGAATCTCTGACCAAATATATGAAGTCAGCAGGAGAGGACACTATGCCCATGGAGCTGGAGGAACGCGTTCAGGAACAAGCTAGGGAGATTGACGTTATCAGCTCCGTCATGGATCACATTGCCATGAAAATGGATCGCTGGGAGAGACAGGGAGTTTCTCCAGCGCCACCACCACCACAACCGGAATCTCCCGTGAACGAATTTTCCTCTCCGGAATCGAGGATCCATTTATCCCTACCTACGGGATACAACGGAGATACTGCCGGCTGCCAGGGTTTCCTCCTTAAACTGAACTTGTATCTAGCCACGGCCTCCCCAGTACCATCTGACCGTGAGAAGAGTTACGCCCTCGTCTCATGCCTCACCGGGAAAGCCCTGGAATGGGCCAGCGCTGTGTGTAGTAGGGAGGTTGCGGCGCTGGACCATTTTGAGGAGTTCACCCGCCAATTCCGGATAGTATTCGATCACCCACCTGAAGGCAAAGCAGCGGGTGAGCTTCTCTATCATCTGAGGCAGGAGACGAGGAGTGCACAGGATTTTGCCTTGGAGTTTAGGACCTTGGCTGCTGGCGCTGGATGGAGCGACAGGGCCCTGATCGACCATTACCGTTGTAGTCTACGCGAGGACGTCCGTTGGGAGCTGGCCTGTAGAGACACCACCCTCACCTTCGACCAGCTGGTGGACATGTCCATCAGGCTGGACAACATGCTGGCTACTCGTGGACGTCTAGATCGGGGTCTGGTTGTTCCATCCTCCCGCACCCTCTCTCCCGAACCTATGGAATTGGGAGGGATGGTGCGCAGGGAGACCGGAGGGGGTTCCCGCTCGAGCACCATTCAAGGTCGCAGAGAGCACACTGCTGGTCGGTGCCGGGTTGGTTCCTCTGGGAATAGAGAGGGCAGGCAGGGCATTCTGGCGTCACCCCAGGTGAGTAGGCACCATTCTCATCCAGAGCCCTCTGCTGCACTAATGTTTGTCTCTGTCTCTTTTCCTGACTTTTCACTGCATTCCCAGTATAAGGCGCTAGTAGATTCGGGTGCGGCTGGAAATTTCATTAATAAAAGTCTAGCTCATAGTTTAGGGATCCCTATTGTTCCTGTGGATATGCCTTTCCCTATTCATGCCTTAGATAGTCGACCATTAGGGTCAGGGTTTATCAGGGAGGTAACCGCACCTTTGTGTATGATAACGCAGGAGGGTCACAAGGAGAAGATTAGTCTTTTCCTTATTGATTCTCCTGCGTATTCTGTGGTGCTAGGCCTACCCTGGTTAGTTTGTCATAACCCCACTGTTTCTTGGCCACAGAGGGCTCTCACAGGGTGGTCGCGAGAATGCTCAGGTAGGTGTTTAGGGGTTTCCGTTGGTGCTACTACGGTGGAAAGTCCAGACCAGGTCTCCACCGTGCGCATTTCCCCCGAATATGCCGATTTGGCTCTCGCCTTCTGTAAAAAGAAGGCGACTCAATTACCACCCCATCGACTGGGGGATTGTGCGATAGATCTCCTGGTAGACGCTGCATATCCCAAGAGTCACGTGTATCCCCTGTCGCAAGCGGAGACGGAGGCTATGGAGACATATATCTCTGAATCCCTGCATCAGGGGTTCATTCAGCCATCCATTTCACCCGTCTCTTCGAGTTTCTTTTTTGAAAAAAAAAAGGATGGCGGTTTACGCCCGTGCGTTGATTATCGAGGTCTTAATAAAATCACAGTGAAATATAGTTACCCGCTACCTCTGATCAATATCAATTATTGAGTTAATGCACGGGGCACGTTTTTTCACAAAATTGGATCTCAGGAGTGCGTACAATCTGGTGCGTATTAAGAAGGGTGATGAGTGGAAGACGGCATTTAGCACCACCTCAGGTCATTATGAGTACCTGGTCATGCCATATGGGTTGATGAATGCTCCATCAGTTTTCCAATCATTTGTAGATGAGATCTTCAGGGACCTGCACGGGCAGGGTGTAGTGGTGTATATCGATGATATTCTGATATACTCTGCTACACGCGCCGAGCATGTGTCCCTGGTGCGCAGGGTGCTTGGTCGCCTGTTGGAGCATGATCTATATGTCAAGTCTGAGAAATGCTTGTTTTTCCAACAATCCATCTCCTTCCTAGGGCATCGGATTTCCACTTCAGGAGTGGAGATGGAGAGCGACCGCATTACAGCCGTGCGTAATTGGCCGACTCCAACCACGGTAAAGGAGTTGCAGCGTTTTTTGGGGTTTTCCAATTACTACCGGAGGTTTATCCGGGGTTTTGGTCAGGTGGCAGCTCCCATTACCTCACTGCTAAAGGGGGGCCCGGTGCGCTTGCAGTGGTCGGCTGAGGCGAACAGGGCTTTTGAGCACCTGAAGACTCTGTTTACTTCTGCGCCTGTGCTGGCTCATCCGGATCCCTCTTTGCCATTCATAGTGGAGGTGGACGCATCCGAAGCTGGGATAGGAGCAGTGCTCTCTCAGCGTTCGGGTACGCCACTGAAGCTTCGCCCCTGTGCTTTCTTTTCTAAGAAGCTCAGCCCGGCGGAGCGAAACTATGATGTGGGGAACCGGGAGCTGTTAGCTGTCGTAGAAGCTTTGAAGGTGTGGAGGCATTGGCTTGAGGGGGCTAAACACCCTTTTCTCATCTGGACTGACCACCGCAATCTGGAGTATATCCGGCAGGCAAAGAGATTGAATCCTCGCCAGGCAAGGTGGGCCATGTTTTTCACTCGTTTTGTGTTTACTCTTTCTTACAGACCAGGCTCCCAGAACGTTAAGGCAGACGCATTGTCTCGGCTGTATGACACAGAGGAGCGGTCCATGGATCCCACTCCCATACTCCCAGCTTCGTGTTTGGTGGCGCCAGTAGTGTGGGAGCTGGACGCGGACATTGAGCGGGCGTCACGTGCAGAGCCTTCTCCCCCTGAGTGTCCAGCTGGTCGTCTGTACGTTCCGTCTGCTGTACGCGACCGATTGATATATTGGGCTCACACGTCACCCTCCTCTGGTCATCCTGGGATAGGTCGGACGATGCGCTGTCTTGACGGGAGATACTGGTGGCCCACTTTAGCTAAGGACGTGAGGATTTATGTTTCTTCCTGCTCGGTGTGCGCCCAGTGCAAGGCTCCTAGACACCTGCCCAGAGGTAAGCTACAACCTCTACCCGTTCCTCAACGGCCGTGGTCACACCTGTCGGTGGATTTTTTGACCGATCTTCCACCTTCACAGGGTTACACCACGATCCTGGTCGTTGTGGATCGGTTTTCTAAGTCCTGTCGTCTCCTCCCTTTGCCCGGTCTCCCTACGGCCTTACAAACTGCAGAGGCCCTGTTTACACACGTTTTCCGGCACTATGGGGTGCCTGAGGATATTGTGTCTGATCGGGGTCCCCAGTTCACATCAAGGGTCTGGAAGGCGTTCATGGAGCGTCTGGGGATCTCGGTTAGTCTTACCTCAGGTTTTCACCCCGAGAGTAATGGGCAGGTGGAGAGAGTTAACCAGGATGTGGGTAGGTTTCTGCGGTCTTATTGCCAGGATCGGCCGGGGGAGTGGGCGAAGTTCGTGCCCTGGGCAGAGATGGCTCAGAACTCGCTACGTCACTCCTCCACTAACCTTACTCCCTTTCAATGTGTATTAGGGTATCAGCCGGTTCTGGCTCCTTGGCATCAGAGCCAGACCGAGGCCCCTGCGGTGGACAATTGGTTTCGGCACGCTGAGGAGACCTGGGAGGCAGCCCACGTCCACCTTCAGCGTGCCATAAGGCGCCAGAAAATTGGCGCAGACCGTCGCCGCAGTGAGGCCCCAGTGTTCGCACCAGGGGACAGGGTCTGGCTCTCGACCCGAAACCTGCCCCTTCGCCTTCTCTGCCGGAAGCTGGGTCCGCGGTTTGTGGGGCCGTTTAAAGTCCTGAGGAGAGTGAACGAGGTATGTTATAGGTTACAACTACCCACTCATTACCGTATTAACCCCTCGTTCCATGTGTCTCTCCTCAGGCCGATGGTGGCTGGCCCGCTCCAGGAGGCTGAAGTGCGTAATGTTCCTCCGCCTCCTCTAGACATCGAGGGGGTTCCGGCGTACTCTGTTCGATCCATTTTGGATTCGAGACGTCGGGCGAGGGGCCTTCAGTACCTCGTGGACTGGGAGGGGTACGGGCCGGAGGAGAGATGCTGGGTTCCGGTGGAGGACGTGTTAGATCCTTCCATGTTATCAGAATTCCACCGTCTCCATCCGGATCGCCCTGCACCTTGCCTTCCGGGTCGTCCCCGAGGCCGGTGTCGACGCGCAGCTGGAGCCGCGCGTCAGGGGGGGGGGTACTGTCACGACTGCTGCCGAAGTCGTTGCCTCTCCTTGTTCGGGCGGTGCTCGGCGTTCGACGTCACCGGTCTTCTAGCCATCATTGATCCTTTTTTCATTTTCCATTGGTTTTGTCTTGTCTTCCCATACACCTGTTTTCAATCCCATTCATTACCTGTTGTGTATTTAACCCTCTGTTTCCCCTCATGTCTTTGTCAGAGATTGTTTTATTGTCAGTGTAGTGTGATTGTTGTATAGGTGTGCGTCGGGTCCTTGTACCCATGTTTATGTACATTTAGTGTTATGGAGCATACTCCGTGGACTTTATTAAAAGACTCCATTTTACACTCCATTTGACTCTCCTGCGCCTGACTTCCCTGCCACCTATTACATCTACGCATGACACATATGGCAGGCAAAAACCTGAGAAAAAAAAACAACCAGGAAGTGGGACATCTGAGGTTTGTAGTTTTTCAAGTAATTGCCTATTGAATATACAGTGTCTATGGGGTCATATTGCACTTCCTACGGCTTCCACTAGATGTCAACCATCTTTAGAACCTTGCTTCAGGCTTCTACTGTGAGGGGGAGATATTGAGAGCTGTTTGAGCTAGGTGTCTGGCAGAGTGCCATGAGCTCAGTCTCGTGCACGCCCGTGAGAGTTAGCTGCATTCCATTGATTTCTAAAGACAAAGGAATTGTCCAGTTGAAACATTATTGAAGATTTATAACAAAACAACCTAAAGATTGATTCTATACATCGTTTGACATGTTTCTACGCCCGCGCCTCGTGAGTTTGGATTTGTGAACTAAACGCATGAACAAAAAGGTAGGTATTTGGACATAAATGATGGACTTTATCGAACAAAACAAACATTTATTGTGGAACTGGGATTCCTGGGAGTGCATTCTGATGAAGATCATCAAAGGAAAGTGAATATTTATAATGCTATTTCTGACTTTTGTGACGCCTCTCCATTTTTGGAATGTTTTTCTGTGGCTAGTTGCTGACCTAACATAATCTTAAGGTGTGCTTTCGCCGTAAAGCCTTTTTGAAATCTGACACAGCAGTTCCATTAAGGAGAAGTTTATCTATATTTCCATGCATAACACTTGTATATTTTATCAATGTTTGTTATGAGTATTTCTGTAACTTGATGTGGCTCTCTGTACTTTTACCGGATGTTTGTTTGAGACAATGCATTTCCCGAACATAACACACCAATTTCAAATGAGGTTATTGGACATAAATATTAACTTTATCGAACAAAACACAAATTTATTGTGTGACATGAAGTCCTGTGAGTGCCATCTGTTGAAGATCATCAAAGGTTAGTGATTCATTTAATCGCTATTTCTGACTTTTGTGAGGGCTCTCCTTGGCTGGAAAATGGCTTTATGGTTTTCTGTGACTAGGTGCTGACCTAACATAATCGTTTGGTGTGCTTTCTGCGTAAAGCCTATTTGAAATCGGACACTGTGGCTGGATTTACAAGAAGTTTAAAATGGTGTAAAATACTTGTATGTTTGAGGAATTTCAATTATGGGATTTATTTTATTTTTTATTTGGCGCCCTGCAATTTCACTGGCTGTTGGCAAGGTGGGACGCTACCGTCCCACATATCCCAGAGGTTTTTAATGAAGCAATGTTCGATCATTCCTACCTGGTGGATCATATCAATGTTTCGGATGTATGGTCATTTCTGTTAGCCATTAGTTTGGTTGTTAGCTCTTAGTTTGGTTGTTAGCCCTTAGTTTGGTTGTTAGCCCTTAGTTAGGTTGTTAGCCATTAGGTCGGAAGTTAGCCCTTAGTTTGGTCGTTAGCCCTTAGTTTGGTTGTTAGCCCTTAGTTTGGTAGTTAGTTCTTAGTTTGGTTGTTAGCCCTTAGTTTGGTTGTTTCCAGAGGAGAGGGAGAAACAGTGAGAGAGCTGGTTTAATTCAGACAATGAGAGGGGAAGGGAATCTCATGTACCCTAGAGCTGGTTTGATTCAGATGAGGAGAGGGGAAGGGAACATTATCTCAAACCTCTAATGTGCTGCAAGATGTTTCATACACTGTGAAACAGTAAACATTCTGAGGGGCGTACCAGCCAGGCCTATAATACAGTAAACATTCTGAGGGGCGTACCAGCCAGGCCTGTAACACAGTAAACATTCTGAGGGGCGTACCAGCCAGGCCTATAACACAGTAAACATTCTGAGGGGCGTACCAGCCAGGCCTGTAACACAGTAAACATTCTGAGGGGCGTACCAGCCAGGCCTGTAATACTGTAAACATTCTGAGGGGTCTACCAGCCAGGCCTGTAATACAGTAAACATTCTGAGGGGCGTACCAGCGAGGCCTGTAATACAGTAAACATTCTGAGGGGCGTACCAGCCAGGCCTATAATACAGTAAACATTCTGAGGGGTCTACCAGCCAGGCCTGTAATACAGTAAACATTCTGAGGGGCGTACCAGCCAAGCCTGTAATACAGTAAACATTCTGAGGGGTCTACCAGCCAGGCCTGTAATACAGTAAACATTCTGAGGTCTGTACTGTAGTGTAATTCAATGGCTCAGTAATTCAACAGCTCAGACACGAGACGTATGTGGCAAGGTCTACAAGAAATCACAGGCTACAAACGAAAACCAGCCACGTCACGGACGCCAACGTCACACTTCCAGACAAACCAAACACCTTCTTTGCCCACTTTGAGAATAATACAGTGCCACTGTCGCGGACCACTAACAACGACTGCGCCCCCCCCACCCCCCTTCTCCTTGGCCGACATGAGTAAAACATTTAAACGTTTTAACCCACGCAAGGCTGCTGGCCCAGACGGCATCCCTAGTCCTCAGAGCATGCGCAGACCAGCTGGCTGGTGTGTTAACGGACAGATTCAATCAATCCTTATCCTAGTCTGCTGTCCCTACATTCTTCAAGATGGCCACCATTGTTCCTGTACCCAAGATGGCAAAGATATCTGAACAAAATGACTACCGCCCCGTAGCACTCACTGCTGTTATCATGAAGTGCTTTGAGAGACTAGTCAAGGATCATGTCACCTCCACGTTACCAGCCACCCTAGACCCACTTCAGTTTGCATACCACCCCAACAGGTCCACAGACGATGCAATCGCCATCACACTGCACGCTGCCCTATCCCATCTGGACAAGAGGAATACCTACGTAAGAATGCTGTTCATTGACTTCAGCTCAGCTTTAAACACCATAATACCCTACAATCTCATCATCAAGCTGGAAGCCTTGGGTCTCTACCCAACTTGTGCAACTTGGTCCTGGACTTTCTGACGTCAACAAAACAAAGAAGATGATCGCAGACTTCAGGAAACAGCAACGGGGGCACCCCCCTATCCACATCGAAGGGACAGCAGTGGAGACGGTAGTACGTTTTAAGTTCCTCGGCGTACACATCACAGACAAACCGAAATGGTCCACCCACACAGACAGTGTGGTGAAGAAGGCTCAACAGCGCCTCTTAAACCTCAGGAGGCTGAAGAAATTTGGCTTGTCACCCAAAACCCTGACAAACTTACAGATGCACAATCGAGACCATCCTGTCGAGCTGTATCACCGCCTGGTATGGCAACTGCATCTGCCTCAACCGTAAGGTTCTCCAGAGGGTAGTGCAGTCTGCACAACACATCACCGGGGGCAAACCACCTACCCTCCATGACACCTACAGCACCCGATGTCACAGGAAGGCCAAAAAGATCATCAAGGACAAAACCACTCGAGCCACTGCCTGTTCACACTGCTACCATCCAGAAGACAAGGTCAGTACAGGTGCTTCAAAGTTGAGACCGAGAGACTGAAAAACAGCTTCTATCTCAAGGCCATCAGACTGCTAAACAGCAATCACTAACTCAGAGAGGCTGCTGCCTACGTTGAGACCCAATCACTGGCCACTTTAATAATGGTATCACTAGCCACTTTAAAAAGTGGCGCTTTAATAATGCTTACTTATCTTACATTACTCATATCATATGTGTATACTGTATTTTATACCATCTATTGCACCTTGCCTATGGCGCTATTTATATATACATATTCTCATTCACCCCTTAAGATTTGTGTGTATTAGGTAGTTGTTGGATAAATGTTGGAACTACTGTAGAAGCACAAGCATTTTGCTGCATTCGTAATAACATCTGGTAACCATGTGTATGTGATCAATAACATTTGATTTGATATGATTTTATTTGTTCCTCTTCCTCTACCACTTGATCATCTCTTCACAGGTCTCTTTAAATCCTGTCTTTCACCTGTTCACTATGGTGAAAGACAATAAGCCATTCACCTGGGCTCAGTTTCTACTGTTCCCCCTGAAGGACTGATAGTGATACCATGGGCTCCAAAGGGAACTCTAATGGGGCCTCTAATGGGGACTCTAATTGGTTCCCTAATGGGGACTCTAATTGGGCCTCTGATGGGGCCTCTAATTGGGATTCTAGTGGGGCCTCTAATTGAGCCTCTGATGGGGCCTCCAATGGGGACTCTAATTGGGCCTCTGGTGGGGCCTCTAATTGGGACTCTAATGGGGCCTCTAATTGGACATCTAATGGATATCTAAAGGGGACTCTAATGGGGACTCTGATGGGGCCTCTAATGGGTTTCTCTAATACACCTCTAATTGGGATTCTAGTGGGTCTCTAAGTGGGCCTCTGATGGGGCCTATTATTTGTTCTCTAATAGGGTATCTAATTGTGCCTCTGATGGAACCTCTAATTGTCCCTCTAATGGTGCCTCTAATTGGACCTCTGATGGGGCATCAAATGGGGCCTCTAATTGGGACTCTCTGGGACTCTAATTGGGTCACTGATGGTCTTCTGGTGGCATAGGGAGAATTCCTTGATAATGACCTGAGGCCCTGATAGCTTACTGGACCCAGAATGCTGCTACTGAGGCCCAGATAGCTTACTGGACTGTGGTGGTAATTCTACCCGTTGTGGTGGTGCTATTGGGTAGTAACTCTACACGTTGTGGTGGTGCTATTGGGTAGTAACTCTACCCGTTGTGGTGGTGCTACTGGGTAGTAACTCTACCCGTTGTGGTGGTGCTACTGGGTAGTAACTCTACCCGTTGTGGTGGTGCTATTGGGTAGTAACTCTACCCGTTGTGGTGGTGCTACTGGGTAGTAACTCTACCCATTGTGGTGGTGCTACTGGGTAGTAACTCTACCCGTTGTGGTGGTGCTATTGGGTAGTAACTCTACCCGTTGTGGTGGTGCTATTGGGTAGTAACTCTACCCGTTGTGGTGGTGCTATTGGGTAGTAACTCTACACGTTGTGGTGGTGCTATTGGGTAGTAACTCTACCCGTTGTGGTGGTGCTACTGGGTAGTAACTCTACCCGTTGTGGTGGTGCTATTGGGTAGTAACTCTACCCGTTGTGGTGGTGCTAATGGGTAGTAACTCTACCCGTTGTGGTGGTGCTATTGGGTAGTAACTCTAACCGTTGTGGTGGTGCTATTGGGTAGTAACTCTACCCGTTGTGGTGGTGCTATTGGGTAGTAACTCTACCCGTTGTGGTGGTGCTACTGGGTAGTAACTCTACACGTTGTGGTGGTGCTATTGGGTAGTAACTCTACACGTTGTGGTGGTGCTACTGGGTAGTAACTCACGCACGCACGCACGCACACACACACACACACACACACACACACACACACACACACACACACTGACTGGGTGACGAAGGAATCATGTGTAGGGGGTCTAAGTTCTGTCAGACAGACTCAATACTAACTCTTCCAGCATGAGTAGACACTAAGTCATCTTTATTGGTATTGTTCATATAGACGTGTTTCATTATGACACTTTATAAGAACACATTCTAATATTAACAAAGTAATATAGTGAAGTTAGAGCAGGGAATTAATATGTCCAAACAGAATGGACATTCCTCTGTTGAAATGAATATCAACGAGCCCTAAATCACGATGTGAGAATGTTGAAGTTAATATTTGGACATCATGTATTTCATGGAAGTTTCTAATTGGACATCATGTGTTTCTTGGTGGTTTCTAATTGGACATCATGTGTTTCTTGGTGGTTTCTAATTGGACATCATGTGTTTCTTGGTGGTTTCTAATTGGACAACATGTGTTTCTTGGTGGTTTATTATTGGACATCATGTGTTTCTTGGTGGATTCTAATTGGACATCATGTATTTCTTGGTGGTTTCTAATTGGACATCATGTATTTCTTGGTGGTTTCTAATTGGACATCATGTATTTCTTGGAGGTTTCTAATTGGACATCATGTGTTTCTTGGTAGATTCTATTTGGACATCATGTGTTTCTTGGTGTTTCTCTCTGGTCTCAGAAGGATGATGTAACACTTTGGAGCAAACAGACAGAACAGCAGCCCAAAGCTGGAGGCCAGGATGGCAAAGATCTCTACAGCTACTGTGTACTTCCCAGGAGAGCTGACGTAGGCAGGGATGAAGGAGATCCACACGGCACAGAAGATCAGCATGCTGAAGGTGATGAACTTGGCCTCGTTGAAGTTGTCTGGGAGTTTCCTGGCCAGGAAGGCTAAAAGGAGACAGAGGGAGGCCAGAAGGCCGATGTAGCCCAGCACCAGAGAGAAGCCGACCACAGAGCCCACTTCACACTCCAGGACGACCCTCGGGCCCCGACCCTCTCTGTCCCCCCTCTCAGCAGGTCGGGGTGGAGCTAAGGCCAGCCACAATACACAGATCAGCACCTGTGGAAGGGAACGGAGGTGGAAGAAAAACGCAAGCACAGTTATCACAACAACAAATAATATGGTCAATGAAGGAAACAACTACATTCCTAAAGAATATAGTAAAAACTAGATGTTCACCTGGATGAGTGTGCAGAGTGAGATACCCATCCTCTGCTGGGTGGGGCTGAAGTATCTCATCAGGTTCTCTCCAGGCAGAGTGGCCCTGAAGGCCACCAGCACCACCACAGTCCTGCTGAGCAGACAGGAGATGCAGAACACAAAGCTTATACCAAACAGAGTATGTCTCAGCATGCACGTCCATGGCTTCGGCTGGCCAATGAAAACCAGTGCACACAGGAAGCAGATCTTGAGTGACAGCAGGAGCAGGAAGCTGAGCTCAGAGTTGTTTGCTTTCACCTGGAACGAGACAGAGAAAGATAATTTACACAATGACATGTCAAAAATCCCATCGTTATATGACACAATCTCGTCTCTGTCCAGTACCTCTATATATGATCATATGATTCAACTCACCAGGGCCGTGTGACGGTGGTAGAGGAAGGTGGCCAGGGCACCGGCTGTGAGTGTTGCCCCGGAAACTGAGATGACAGACAGGATGACGCCCATGGTGTCGCTGTAGGAGAGGAAGTCCTCCAGCTGGGGGATGCAGGCCGTACGATCAGGGTTGGACCAGAACCGCTCTGGACACCTGATACACTCAACTGACCCTGATAGAGAAGGAAGAAGAATGAGGAGTCCAAATCAGGACCAATCAGGGTTGAGGAAAAATATGAATTGGAATCAGAACAGTTGATAGACTACCTGTTGTGTTGCTGATCTCTCCCTCAGCACAGGACAGACAGTCAAAGCAGCACACAGGCCTCCCCTTCTGTACCGCATGCCTGGTACCAGGGGGACAGTCAGCACTGCATACAGACACAGGGACCTATCAGAGGTGGGAGAGGATGAAGCCATCATTTTCAAAGTCATTGCTATTATCATAATTATTTCACAGACAGGCAGGCTTGCTGGACCCCTCTGGGGATTATGTCAGGAAAATGACCAGTTGCGCTGCAGTCTAAGGCGCATATGAGTGCAAGAGGTGCAACTACTGTCCCTGGTTCGAATCCAGGCTGTATCACATTAGGCGGTGATTCAGAGTCCCATATGGCAATGCACAATTGGCCCAGCATCATGCCGGGGTTGTCTGTCATTGTAAATAACATTTGTTCTTAACTGACTTGCCTCAATAAATGAATGTTAAATTAAAATAAAAGATGTCGATGTCAGAGCTTTCACTCTGAGGTCTACTTTATGTCTTTCTCTTTTCTGTATGGTTGCCTCAGGGTGATAAAATAAAAAATTATAACGCACGCACACACACACACACACACACACCAAACTGAACAGTTCTAACCTCATCTCCGCTGCCCCCACCCCACACCACTTTATCCATGTCGATGTGAAACTGGTCGTCCGATCCCTCAGAGGACAGAAAATGTCCGACCTGGACAAACTCTGCCGTCCCCTCGGGGGTCACATGCCAGTTGATGATGTCATAAGAGGCAGGCGGATCACCATTAATGTCGAAGTGGAAAGATTCCCCCACAGGAGTACTGAAGTTCACTCCCCTCAGATAATGAACAATCTCAAAGAGAAAAGGGCATTGGAACAGGATTAAGAGTTAGAACCAGTTGTGGCTTTTGTTCTTTAGTATTCAAACCTTACAAAGTGTTTTCACTGTATCCTGACTGGAAACATTAGTGTTCTTAACTTGAAAACAGATCAACATGTTATTCTCACCTGGCTGGGCTGAAGCTTCCTGATATCAGGGCACTGTCCACCATTAAAGACTCCATCCCCTGGTCGACAGGCCATCATATCCTGTATGGCGTAGGCGATGGCGTACACAGCCTTGTACACATTGTAGCTGGCTCTCAGCTGAGACACGTCAGCATACTGGCTCTCCCCCTCACCTAGGATTGACACTTTATTTTACTGAGATAACATTGGGAACCAGGACTAAAAAACAGAGCTTTAGGTGTAAAGTCTCCCTCACGTATGACCTCTGACCCAGTACACTGTCGCCGGGACGGCAGTGTCACGCTGGGGTCAACCCCCAGAGAACACCCAAACATCGCCTCCCACAATTCCCTCAGGAAGGGGTCGGACTTCTGGTAGTTCCCGTCTGGATGGAGGCGTGTTAGGAAAGGACCCAGGCCGG
The DNA here is from genome assembly GCF_057628025.1 of Oncorhynchus mykiss. Classification (NCBI taxonomy): domain Eukaryota; kingdom Metazoa; phylum Chordata; class Actinopteri; order Salmoniformes; family Salmonidae; genus Oncorhynchus; species Oncorhynchus mykiss. Next base: position 42,397,264 of record NC_143048.1, read on the forward strand.
GAATGTCAGCTTTCTTCAGTGCAAAACCGATTGTCCCGGCAAGAGAGGGCATGTTTTTTTGGGAGGCGATAGTAGAGTAGGTGACCCAGGCCTCTGAGGCAATCCACTGCTTATCTGTAATGTTCTGACGGACAACCTCTTCCATCAGGGCCTGGAGAATGAAATCGTTAAAGAGATCTAGATAGTCAAGATGAAATGCATGATTATCAATAAGGAAATGATTGTGTCTGTAAAGGGCATCAAGACATGGTAAGACACAAGGACACTGATAGAGCTGTGTTACAAATCATTAACAATACTCTGACTGGTAACTGCTCACCCCTGAATGACCTGTGAATCCTACAAACGCCACCACCACTCTGGCAGTAGATCCTTTGATGGTATCCACTATGTGCCTGATCTGTCTCTTAGACGGTACCTTGGGGATGACCATCAGTGAGAGAAAGGGAAGAGAGTCAGAGAAAATCAGAGAAAGCGTATATGTTAGATTAGAAGAGACGGGGAGTCAGAGTGAAAGAGAGAGAAAGATAGAGCAAAAGAGAGAGTGTACATTGTCAGATCATCAGAGTGAGGTCGTACCTTGGGAATGACCTCAGAGTAAGCGACACACACCCCAGATCCCTGGAGCTCTTGGAGAAGCAGCTGAACCCCAAACTTGCCATAGTCACCATCCCCTGACAACAGCCCCACCCACACCCAGCCCAGCTGACGCAGCAGCTTGGCCATGCCCCGAGCCTGGAAGGCATCGCTGGGTACCGTACGGAAGAATGAGGGGTACCTCCAGGTGTCACTCAAACACGCACAGGTGGCAAAGTAACTCACCTGGGAGAGAAGAGAGTGAGTGAGAGAGAGAGAGAGAGAGAGAGAGAGAGCGAGAGTTAAGGATAATTATAATTTGTAAATGACTGAGAGCAGAGGGAGAAGGAAAGTAAATGTTAGAGAGAGAGAAATCTAGATAGAGATTGAAATGTACTGTGAAAAGAGTCATCATCTCATCCCAACCTGTAATCCAACCCCTGCCTCACCATGGGTAAATCAAACGGCCCGAGGGTCTGTGCCACCACGATGGAAGCTGAGGAGCGGGCATCCCCGATGATGATGGGAACCTCAGGGGTTGTGCCACATTCTGTGCCCACCACAGAGGCCTCCTTGCCGGTCACCATGGCTAGGGCCGCCCCCAGGGTGGTGCCCTCTGACAAGCATGTGTCAGATGCCAGGAACCCCAGGTTGAGGTTAGGCAGGAGGGCTGGGTCACGGTTAATCTCCTCCACAGCAAAGATCATAGTCTGGAGCCAGCGGTAAGCACGCTGGTTGAACCTGACAGACAGAAGAAAGGAAGAAACAGAGAGATGAGATAACTGAATACACATTACCTTCAAGTGAAAACACAATGACAAAAAGCTGTTATCAAACAAGCTGCATACATTGTACAGGTAGAATTTCCCTTAATGCTCCTGAACTCCTGCTCTGGTAGAGGGGCTTCTACATGGATCGGGAACAGGCCCCCAATGACCACATCTCCTGCCCGATAAACACTGCCGGAGACGGGCTTAGCTTCCAGCCGACAAGCCCCCTCTCCACCTCCATCCAGACCCCAGACAGACCCAGGGACATGGAGACAGTAGAGCAGCCACAGCCAGCCACACAGGCTCATCACCTGGAGAGAGATAAGTCTGAAGACTGGGAGAGTTCCGTCACCTGTTGGAGAGAGACCAAACCAAGAACTTGCAGACAGAACACTCTGTAAACAGAACGATATTAACAAAAAGTGCCATCAGTGAAGATATACACCACAGACACCTGTAACCAGATGTGAAAAAACAGTGATTGACACACAAAATCTTGTTCTACCTCTGCCCTATCTGGCAACAGCAAGCCTTATCCTGGTGAGCCAGACAGACAGAGAGAGAGAGAGGATGAGTGTCTGTCAGTCTGGCATCTCCTGCAGAGAGTGTGAGAGTGAAAGAGGGAGAGGAAGAGGAGAGAAGGGGAGCTGCTGATATAGGGAGAAATGAGCCCCCGGCTAAAAAACAAGCACACGGTGCTTGTAGGGAGGACGGGGCAGGAGGGGGTTAATTGGGGACTTGTTATTGGAGGATAACTTGGGGAGCAGGTAATTGGGGGTAATTGGAGAAAGCCTGTGAGGGTGATGTTATTGAAGGTAATGTGTAGTACAGGAGATACAGTATCTGTTCTTCAACAACATCTGATGGATCCATTCAGACAATATTACATCATACTGTACTTTAAATTATTTTATTAATTGTGGCTAAATGGATTGGCGAGATGGGTAGAGAGTGAGAGAGAGAGAGTGAGGGAGAACGGGAGAGCGAGATAGAGACAGAGAGAGCGTGAGAGACAGAGAAAGAGAGAGAGAGAGAGAGAGAGAGAGAGAGAGAGAGAGAGAGAGTCATGCAGAAGAACAGCTCCTGACTTTTTATAACTTTCTGGTTGTCAAGAGTGAGTTTAACACATGTGTGTCAAATGTGCCAGCTAGCTTACCATCTAACTCCAACTGTTTACTGGTGGTAACCATGGCAACACCCGCAGCAGCAGACAGAGACTTTCCCCCCTTTTTTTGAATTTCAAGCAGAAATCAAATCAGAGAAGGGAAGAATCCATTTTAAACACAGAATTCTGATGAAGAACCGGGATGCTTTCTTTGCAGACTGCTCACACAACAGGACTGTTACAAACCTGTTATTTTACACAGACCACACTACAGCTGGAACCAGGCATTTCAGTTGTAGAACAAAGAAAGGCATCTGCAAGGGAAGGCAAATACACAGTTTTGAGGACAGCGAGAAGGACCAGGAAAACAGGTTTCTGATGGTAAACATGCACCAGAACGGCATTATCATGGTCCAGGGCAGTGATGCTGCACTCAGCTCTTTTGTGCAGGACTTCCCCACCCTAAGGAAGATAGCGGAATACAAAAAAGACAAGGACAGCCCCCTGACCTCTCTCCTCAGGCACACCAACAGCACCAGCCCAGACCCAGACCTATACCCACACAACAGGTCTATCCTGCCCCCTACCTGCCTACAACCAACATAGTCAAGACCACCATCTGCCTGCTGAGATACAGGCTCTCTCTGTTAGAGTTAGAGGTATGGGTTACTGACCTAAAGGAGCAGCCCCTCAGCTACACCACCTACAGCCCAGACACAGAGCTTCTACAGGACAGGATCAACCAGTGCAGGTCCCAGATGAAGAACTCTGTCTAGGAGCTGAGAGAGAGCCTTACCACAGCGCTTGAGGAGGTAAAAGCCACCATGAGGAGAGAGCTGGTGCAGGTAAAGAAGGAGATGTTAAAGGAGTTGTCTGTCATCAAGAGGGTGCCACAGCAGATAGAGCAGACTGTAGAGACTCATAGAGAGAAACTGCAGCCCCTCACCAACCCTTCACCCACACCCCCAGTCAGCAAGGAGGCTCATATGGGGACACCTACTAAAGAGAGAAGTTCTCCGGTCCCCCACACACACCCCTCCTTCTACACAGACCCTGTGTACCCCAGCCCCAGACCGTAAACCAACTACTCTGGTAAAACCAACTGAGGTGGCCATCCTCATTGACCCAAATGGGAAATTAAACAAAGAGGATAAACTCTTCCCCGACAACAAGGTGTCCAAAATATGGTGCCCAAAAATGCAGGATGCACTCCACATCCTGTCCCAGCCTGACATTGACACACCAGGCCATGTAGTGAGATTTAAAACCTCTTTGGGCTGAGATCCCGCTAACGGGATCGATATGACAACAGCCAGTGAAAGTGCAGTGTGCCAAATTCAAAACAACAGAAATCTCAGAATTAAAATTCCTCAAACATACAAGTATCTTATACCATTTTAACGGTAATCTTGTTGTTAATCCCACCAAAGTATCCGATTTCAAAAAGGCTTTACGACGAAAGCACACCAAACTATTATGTTAGGTGAGTGCCTAGGGGCAGAAAAACAAGGCCATTTTTCAAGCCAAAGAAAAAAGCAGAAATAGAGATAAATGAATCACTAACATCTGATGATCTTCATATATGACACTCATAGGACTTCATGTTACACAATGTATGTTTTGTTCGATAAAGATCATATTTATATAAAAAAATCTCAGTATGCGTTACGTTCAGTAGTTCCAAAACATCCGGTTATTTTGCAGAGATCTCAATTTACAGAAATACTCATAATAAACATTGCTAAAAGATACAACTGTTATGCATGGAACTTTAGATAAACTTCTCATTAATGCAACCGCTGTGTCATATTTCAAAAAAGCTTTACCAAAGACCAAAACAACCCAAACAGATATCCGCCATGTTGTGTAGTCAACAGAAGTCAGAAATAGCATTATAATTATTCACGTACCTTTGATGATCTTCATCAGAATGCTCTGCCAGGAATCCTAGTTCCACAATAAATGTTTGTTTTGTTCGTTAATGTCCATAATTTTTGTCCAAAATGACTCCTTTTTGTTTGCACATTTAGCCCAGTAATCCAATGCTCCAAATGCTCAATGCACGATTGCTTAGTTCAGACGAAGAGTCAAAAAAGTTATATTACAGTTCGTAGAAACATGTCAAATGATGTAAAGCATCAATCTTTAGGAGGTTTTTATCATAAATCTTCAATAATGTTCCAACCAGAGAATTCCTTTGTCTTCAGAAATGCAATGGAACTCATGCTAATTCTCACGTGAATGGGCGTGGTCAGCTCCTGCCACTCTGCCAGACCACAGTAGAAGCATCAAACAAGGTTCTAAAGAATGTTGACATCTAGTGGAATCCTTAGGAAGTGCAATTTGACCCCAAAGACACTGCATATTCGATAGACAAAGAGTTGAAAAACTACAAACCTCAGATTTCCCACTTCCTGGTTGGATTTTTTCGCAGGTTTTTGCCTGCCATATGAGTTCTGTTATACTCTGTTAAAGGGAATTTTTATCTATAATGACTAATTATGTATACATTTCAATCAGGATGTACTAATCAGAATACTATTATGTCACTGTACATGTATGAATTTTCTTTCTTGATCCCAGTACTGAATATAATGTGGTGAATGTGGTCAAGAGTTTAGAACAATGACGGTCTGTTCCTTGGTACAAATGAATGAACTATATCTCCAGACTGACTAGAATGCTGATCTACACTGGCTGACCTTGGCTCTAGGCGAGGAGGGAAGGCTTGAGAACTATAGAACCTTTCTACCAGTGTCAAGAAGAGACATTTAGAAAAGGAACATTTAGAAAACGCTGACGTTATTTTCAGTTTATAACCTGTGGTAAAATGTGTAAGTACTGAGTACTCTCTTGAATAAACTCTGCTGTCTGATTTTAAGACTGGGCTCTGTCTATCATTATAGAATAAGGGAATTACAAATCCTTATGAATTGACAGAGTGTTTAATTTTAATTGGGTATTAAAACATAGAGCAAATTAATTCATTTAACATACTCAAAGACATCGTTCAAACAGTTTTAGAAACGGAGTGTTTTCTATCCAAATCTACTAATTACATGCATATATATTAGCAACTGAGCCTGAGTAGCAGGCAGTTTACTCTGGGCACCTTATTCATCCAAGCTACTCAATACGGCCCCCCAGCAATAACAAGTTTTAACTAACCTCCAGACGAGCTTCAATGACATACAACTCTCCTTCCGTGGCTTCCAACTGCTCTTAAACGCAAGTTAAACTAAATGCATGCTCTTCAACCGATTGCTGCCCACACCTGCCCGCCCATCCAGCATCACCACTCCGGATGGTTCTGACTTAGAATATGTGGACAACTACAAATACCTAGGTGTCTGGTTAGACTGTAAACTCTCCTTCCAGACTCACATTAAGCATCTCCAATCCAAAATTAAATCTAGAATCAAAGGAACCGATCCTTTACTTCGGTGATGTCATTTACAAAATAGCCTCCAACACTCTGCTCAGCAAATTGGATGCAGTCTATCACAGTGCCATCCGTTTTGTCACCAAAACCCCATATACTACCCACCACTGCGACCTGTATGCTCTCGTTGGCTGGCCCTCGCTTCATATTCATCGCCAAACCCACTGGCTCCAGGTCATCTATAAGACTTTGCAAGGTAAAGCCCCGCCTTATCTCAGCTCACTGGTCTCTATAGCAGCACCCACCCGCAGCACGCGCTCCAGCAGGTATATTTCACCGTTCACCCCCGAAGCCAATTCCTACTTCGGCCGCCTTTCCTTCCTGTTCTCTGCTGCCAATGACTTGAACGAACTGCAAAAATCACCGAAGCTGGAGACTCATATCTCCCTCACTACCTTTAAGCACCAGCTGTCAGAACAGCTCACAGATCACTGCACCTGTACATAGCTCATCTGTAAACAGCCTACATATGTCACGTCCTAACCTTAGTTCCTTTATTATGTCTCTATTTTAGTTTGGTCAGGGCGTGAGTTGGGGTGGGCATTCTATGTTTTGTTCTTGTGTTTATATTTCTGTGTTTGGCCTGGTATGGTTCCCAATCAGAGGCAGCTGTCGATCGTTGTCTAATTGAGAACCATACTTAGGTAGCCTGTTTTCCCACTTTTGTTTGTGGGTGGTTATTTTCCGTTTCAGTGTTTTCACCATACGGGACTGTTTCAGGTTTTCCTGTATTCTCTTGTTTGTTTGTATTCAGTGTTCAGTTTATTAAAGGTATCAGGAACACGTACCACGCTGCGCTTTGGTCTACTCCTTCTTCCACCAACGACAATCGTTACAACATAGCTCATCTGTAAATAGCCCATCCAACTACCCTCAACCCCATATTGTTATTTATTTAAAAAATGTTGCTCCTTTGCACCCTAGAATCTCTACTTGCACACGCATATTCTGCACATCTATCACCCCAATGTTTAATTGCAATATTGTAATTATTTCGCCACTACTACCTATGTATTGCCTTACCTCCCTTATCCTACCTCATTTGCACACATTGTATAGACTTTTTCTATTGCATTATTGTAACGGTTTTCTTGCGGTGAAGGAGAGGTGGACCAAAATGCAGCGTGGTGGTTATTCATGTTTAATTTATAAAGACACTATACATGAATAAACTAACAAAACAATAAACGTGCGAAAACCTAAACAGCCCTATCTGGTGCAAACACAGAGACAGGAACAATCACCCACAAAACCCAACACCAAACAGGCTACCTAAATATGGTTCCCAATCAGAGACAATGACTAACACCTGCCTCTGATTGAGAACCATATCAGGCCAGACATAGAAATAGACAAACAAGACATCCAACATAGAATGCCCACTCAGATTACCCCCAGACCAACCAAAACATACAAAGAAAACTATGGTCAAGGTGTGACAGTACCCCCCCCCCCCCCCCCCAAAGGTGCGGACTCCGGCCGCAAAACCTGAACCTATTGGGGAGGGTCTGGGTGGGCATCTGTCCGCGGTGGCGGCTCTGGTGCTGGACGTGGCCCCCACTTCAACATAGTCTTAGTCCCCCAACTTGTCCGCTTCTGTGGCGACCCTACTAAATGACCCCACTGGACTGAGGGGCAACTCGGGACAGAGGGGCAACTCGGGACAGAGGGGCAACTCGGGACAGAGGGGCAACTCGGGACAGAGGGGCAACTCGGGACAGAGGGGCAGCTCGGGACAGAGGGGCAGCTCGGGACAGAGGGGCAGCTGCTCGGGACAGAGGTGCAGCTGCTCGGGACAGAGGTGCAGCTGCTCGGGACAGAGGTGCAGCTGCTCGGGACAGAGGTGCAGCTGCTCGGGACAGAGGTGCAGCTGCTCGGGACAGAAGTGCAGCTGCTCGGGACAGAGGGGCAGCTGCTCGGGACAGAGGGGCAGCTGCTCGGGACAGAGGGGCAGCTGCTCGGGACAGAGGGGCTCTGGCGCCTTGGGGCTGAGGGGCACCGGCAGCTCTGGGCAGGAGGAAGGCTCTTGCAGCGCCGGAGAGGCGGGAGACTCCGGCAGCGCTGGAGAGGAGGAAGGCTCTGGCAGTGCTGGAGAGGCGGGAGACTCCGACAGCGCTGGAGAGGAGGAAGGCTCCGGCAATGCTGGACAGGAAGGAGCACCTGTAAGGATGAGCCGGAGAGACAGCCTGGTGCGGGGGGCTGCCACCGGAGGGCTGGTGCGTGGAGGTGGTGACGGATAGACCGGACCGTGCAGGCGCACTGGAGCTCTTGAGCACCGAGCCTGCCCAACCCTACCTGGTTGCATGCTCCCGGTCGCCCTGCCAGTGCGGCGAGGTGGAATAGCCCGCACTGGGCTATGCAGGCGAACCGGGGACACCATGTGCAAGGCTGGTGCCATGTAAGCCGGCCCAAAGAGACGCACTGGAGACCAGCTGCGTAGAGCCGGCTTCATGGCACTTGGCTCAATGCTCACTCTAGTCTGGCCGATACGCGGAGCTGGAATGTACCGCACCGGGCTATGCACCCGCACTGGGGACACTGTGCGCTTCACAGCATAACACGGTGCCTGCCCGGTCTCTCTAGCCCCCCGGTAAGCACAGGAAGTTGGTGTAGGTCTCCTACCTGGCTTCGCCACACTTGCTGTGTGCCACCCCCCAATACATTTTCGGGGCTGACTCTCGGGCTTCCTACCGCGCCGCCGTGCTTGTCTCTCCAACTCCATTCTCCTATAACCCTCTTCGCACTGCTCCAGCGAATCCCAGGCAGGCTCCGGCACTCTTCCTGGGTCGACCGCCGACCTGTCTATTTCCTCCCAAGTTGTATAGTCCATATTCTTGCCATCCAAACCGTCCTCCCATGTCCATTCCTCTTTTCGCTGCTGTTGCTGTTGCCCGTTACCACGCCGCTTGGTCCTGTTGTGGTGGGTGATTCTGTCACGGTCTTCCTCCTCTTCATCTGAAGAGGAGAGGCGAGAAGGATCAGAGGACCAAAATGCGGCGTGGTATGTGTTCATAGTGAATTTTAATAAAGAAAACACTGAACACTGCAACACTATACAAAAACAATAAACCAATGACGACCGTGACGCTACAAATGAGACCTGTGTTGACACAAGCCACTGACATAGACAATCACCCACAAACAAACAGTGCAACCCAGGCTACCTAAGTATGATTCTCAATCAGAGACAACTAATGACACCTGCCAATGATTGAGAACCATACTAGGCCGAAACATAGAAATCCCCAAATCATAGAAAATCAAACATAGACTGCCCACCCAACTCACGCCCTGACCATATCAAATAAATACAAAACAAAGGAAATAAAGGTCAGAACGTGACAATTATTGACTGTATGTTTGTTTATTCTGTGTGTAACTCTGTGATGTTAATTGTATCGCACTGCTTTTCTTTATTTTGGCCAGGTCGCAGTTGTGAATGAGAACTTGTTCTCAACTAGCCTAACTGGTTAAATAAAGGTGAAATTAAATAAATAAAAAATCCTGCCATCGAAAAAACTAAAATAAATAAAACATGTCAGGGTTGCATGCCAGGGTTAGAAGCCAGGGGTACATGCCAGGGTTACATGCCAGGGTTGCATGCCAGGGTTGCATGCCAGGGTTACATGCCAGGGTTGCATGCCAGGGTTACAAGCCAGGGTTACATGCCAGGGTTGCATGCCAGGGTTACAAGCCAGTGTTACATGCCAGGGTTGCATGCCAGGGTTGCATGCCAGGGTAACAAGCTAGGGTTGCATGCCATGTTGCATGCCAGGGTTGCCATGTCCTCGGCTTTACTGCTAAATTGAGCTACTTTTGAAAATGATGTCACGGTTGACAATGTATTGGTCGCGGCTTGTGGGTTTGTGGGCAACTTCCAAGTTGAGTGGTGCGAGGGGAGTTTCATATACAGTCATTGGGATGGTACAGAGCGGCGTGTGTGTGTGTACTGCTGAGACAGAGCGCTGCAGCTGATGCAGGCAGATGAGTCACATCAGTGCGAGGAGGTCAGCACGTCGTGACAAGTGACGTGAGATTCAACCAACGACACTAGCTAGCTACATACTCCTCCCTCAAAAAATGTTGTTGCCTCTTTTCTGTTTCCTCAATGCCCCCAGTCCTATCAATCACTACAGCCAACAAAGCAAGGGAGAGAAACTGAGAAATTGTAATCCAACAGTTTCAGAGAAACTCTCTGGTTATGTAGCTAGCAAGCTAACATTTGCCAGAAAGTTGAAGTCAGAGGAGAGAGAGAGAGAGAGAGAGAGATCCACAAAAGTGGAGACAAATTTGACCCCAATAACTACCGTGGAATATGTGTCAACAGTAACCTTGGGAAAATCCTCTGCATTATTATTAACAGCAGACTCGTACATTTCCTCAATGAAAACAATGTACTGAGCAAATGTCAAATTGGCTTTTTACCAAATTACCGTACAACAGACCATGTATTCACCATGCACACCCTAATTGACAACCAAACAAACCAAAACAAAGGCAAAGTCTTCTCATGCTTTGTTGATTTCAAAAAAGCCTTTGACTCAATCTGGCATGAGGGTCTGCTATACAAACTGATGGAAAGTGGTGTTGGGGGTAAAACATACGACATTATAAAATCCATGTACACAAACAACAAGTGTGCGGTTAAAATTGGCAAAAAACACACACATTTCTTCACACAGGGTCGTGGGGTTAGACAGGGATGCAGCTTAAGCCCCACCCTCTTCATCATATATATCAACTAATTGGCGCGGGCACTAGAAAAGTCTGCAACACCCGGCCTCCCCCTGCTAGAATCCGAAGTCAAATGTCTGCTGTTTGCCGATGATCTGGTGCTTCTGTCACCAACCAAGGAGGGCCTACAGCAGCACCTAGATATTATGCACAGATTCTGTCAGACCTGGGCCCTGACAGTAAATCTCAGTAAGACCAAAATAATGGTGTTCCAAAAAAGGTCCAGTCACCAGGACCACAAATACAAATTCCATCTAGACACTGTTGCCCTAGAGCACACAAAAAACTATACATACCTTGGCCTAAACATCAGCGCCACAGGTAACTTCCACAAAGCTGTGAACGATCTGAGAGACAAGGCAAGAAGGGCATTCTATGCCATCAAAAGAAACATAAATTTCAACATACCAATTAGGATTTGGCTAAAAATACTTGAATCAGTCATAGAGCCCATTGCCCTTTATGGTTGTGAGGTCTGGGGAACCAAGACTTCACAAAATGGGACAAACACCAAATTGAGACTCTGCACGCAGAATTCTGCAAAAATATCCTCCGTGTACAACGTAGAACACCAAATAATGCATGCAGAGCAGAATTAGGCCGATACCCACTAATTATCAAAATCCAGAAAAGAGCCGTTAACCTCTTTGATCTCTAGGGGCGCTATTTCATTTTTGGATAAAAAACGTTCCCGTTTTAAGCGCGATATTTTGTCACGAAAAGATGCTCGACTGTGCATATTCTTGACAGTTTTTGAAAGAAAACACTCTGAAGTTTCAGAATCTGCAAAGATATTGTCTGTAAGTGCCCCAGAACTCATTCTACAGGCGAAACCAAGATGATGCGTCAACCAGGAAATGAGCAGAATTTCTGAAGCTCTGTTTTCCATTGTCTCCTTATATGGCTGTGATTGCGCAAGGAATGAGCCTACACTTTCTGTCGTTCCCCCAAGGTGTTAGCAGTATTGTGACGTATTTGTAGGCATATCATTGGAAGATTGACCATAAGAGACTACATTTTCCAAGTGTCCGCCTGGTGTCCTGCGTGGAATTCGGTGCGCAATTGCCAGCTGCTTGTACTTTTCCATTTGATTGAGGGGAGAAACCATGCTTCCATGAACGATATATCATTGAAGAGATATGTGAAAAACACCTTGAGGATTGATTCTAAACAACGTTTGCCATGTTTTCAGGCGATATTATGGAGTTAATTTGGAAAAAAGTTCGCGTTTTGAGGACTGAATTTTCGTTTTTTTTTGGTAGCCAAATGTGATGTATAAAACGGAGCTATTTCTAATACACAAAGAATCTTTTTGGAAAAACTGAGCATCTGCTATCTAACTGAGAGTATCCTCATTGAAAACATCAGAAGTTCTTCAAAGGTAAATTATTTTATTTGAAGGCTTTTATGTTTTTGTTGAAATGTTGCGTGCTGGATGCTAACGCTAATGCTAACGCTAAATGCTACGCTAGCTAGCTACTTTTACACAAATTATTGTTTTCCTATGGTTGAGAAGCATATTTTGAAAATCTGAGATGACAGTGTTGTTTACAAAAGGCTAAGCTTGAGAGATGGCATATTTATTTCATTTCATTTGCGATTTTCATGAATACTTAACGTTGCGTTATGGTAATGAGCTTGAGGCTGTAGTCACGATACCGGATCCGGGTTTGGGAGATCAGAGAGGTTAAATTCTACAACCACCTAAAAGGAAGCGATTCACAAACCTTCCATAACAAAGCCATCACCTACAGAGAGATGAACCTGGAGAAGAGTCCCCTAAGCAAGCTGGTCCTGGGGCTCTGTTCACAAACACAAACACACCCTACAGAGCCCCAGGACAACAGCACAATTAGACCCAACCAAATCATGAGAAAACAAAAAGATTTTGATAACTTGACACATTGGAAAGAATTAACAAAAAAACAGAGCAAACTTTAATGCTATTTGGCCCTAAACAGAGAGTACACAGCGGCAGAATACCTGACCACTGTGACTGACCCAAAATTAAGGAAAGCTTTGACTATGCACAGACTCAGTGAGCATAGCCTTGCTATTGAGAAAGGCCGCCGTAGGCAGACATGGCTCTCAAGAGAAGACAGGCTATGTGCACACTGCCCACAAAATGAGGTGGAAACTGACCTGCACTTCCTAACCTCCTGCCAATGTATGACCATATTAGAGAGACATATTTCCCTCAGATTACACAGATCCACAAAGAATTCGAAAACAAATCCAATTTTAAAAAACTCCCATATCTACTGGGTGAAATTCCACAGTGTGCCATCACAGCAGCAAGATTTGTGACCTGTTGCCACGAGAAAAGGGCAACCAGTGAAGAACACACACCATTGTAAATACAACCCATATTTCTGCTTATTTATTTTATCTTGTGTCCTTTAACCATTTGTACATTGTTAAAACACTGTATATATATATATATAATATGACATTTGTAATGTCTTTACTGTTTTGAAACCTCTGTATGTGTAATGTTTACTGTTAACTTTTGTTGTTTTTCACTTTATATATTCACTTTGTATGTTGTCTACCTCACTTGCTTTGGCAATGTTAACATATGTTTCCCATGCCAATAAAGCCCTTGAATTGAATTGAATTGAATTGAATTGAGAGAGAGAGAGCTATGAGCAGTGGTGCAGAGTTGAGGCCAGAGGAACCGATTGGATACGCTCGCATACTGGCTATACACAGTTATACCGTCAGAATGCCAGGTAAACGCTAGACACAGTTCTACCGTCAGAATGCCAGGTAAATGCTAGACACAATTCTACCGTCAGAATGCCAGGTAAACGCTAGACACAATTCTACCGTCAGAATGCCAGGTAAATGCTAGACACAGTTCTACCGTCAGAATGCCAGGTAAACGCTAGACACAATTCTACCGTCAGAATGCCAGGTAAACGCTAGATACAATTCTACCGTCAGAATGCCAGGTAAATGCTAGACACAATTCTACCGTCAGAATGCCAGGTAAACGCTAGACACAATTCTACCGTCAGAATGCCAGGTAAATGCTAGACACAATTCTACCGTCAGAATGCCAGGTAAACGCTAGACACAATTCTACCGTCAGAATTCCAGGTAAATGGGAAAAATATGGCTGAAAAAAGAGCAAAGACTGGGAAAGAGAACAGGATATAATGGAATTAATTCAGAGCATCCCAGGAGCTGACAGAAAAGCTTCCGGTAGGCAAATCAGAAATCCAAGCCCACCACCACTAGATCTTATTTCTCATTCACAAATGGAGAAACACAAGAGAAATGCTGCTTTGTTTTCTAATGCCAAGACATCGTTTGACACAGGAACTATACAGTGCCTTGCGAAAGTATTCGCCCCCCTTGAACTTTGCGACCTTTTGCCACATTTCAGGCTTCAAACATACAGATATAAAACTGTATTTGTTTGTGAAGAATCAACAACAAGTGGGACACAATCATGAAGTGGAACGACATTTATTGGATATTTCAAACTTTTTTAACAAATCAAAAACTGAAAAATTGGTTGTGCAAAATTATTCAGCCCCTTTACTTTCAGTGCAGCAAACTCTCTCCAGAAGTTCAGTGAGGATCTCTGAATGATCCAATGTTGACCTAAATGACTAATGATGATAAATACAATCCACCTGTGTGTAATCAAGTCTCCGTATAAATGCACCTGCACTGTGATAGTCTCAGAGGTCCGTCAAAAGCGCAGAGAGCATCATGAAGAACAAGGAACACACCAGGCAGGTCCGATATACTGTTGTGAAGAAGTTTAAAGCCGGATTTGGATACAAAAAGATTTCCCAAGCTTTAAACATCCCAAGGAGCACTGTGCAAGCGATAATATTGAAATGGAAGGAGTATCAGACCACTGCAAATCTACAAAGACCTGGCCGTCCCTCTAAACTTTCAGCTCATACAAGGAGAAGACTGATCAGAGATGTAGCCAAGAGGCCCATGATCACTCTGGATGAACTGCAGCGATCTACAGCTGAGGTGGGAGACTCTGTCCATAGGACAACAATCAGTCGTATATTGCACAAATCTGGCCTTTATGGAAGAGTGGCAAGAAGAAAGCCATTTCTTAAAGATATCCATAAAATGTGTCGTTTAAAGTTTGCCACAAGCCACCTGGGAGACACACCAAACGTGGAAGAAGGTGCTCTTGTCAGATGAAACCAAAATTGAACTTTTTGGCAACAATGCAAAACGTTATGTTTGGCGTAAAAGCAACACAGCTGAACACACCATCCCCACTGTCAAACATGGTGGTGGCAGCATCATGGTTTGGGCCTGCTTTTCTTCAGCAGGGACAGGGAAGATGGTTAAAATTGATGGGAAGATGGATGGAGCCAAATACAGGACCATTCTGGAAGAAAACCTGATGGAGTCTATAAAAGACCTGAGACTGGGACGGAGATTTGTCTTCCAACAAGACAATGATCCAAAACATAAAGCAAAATCTACAATGGAATGGTTCAAAAATAAACATATCCAGGTGTTGGAATGGCCAAGTCAAAGTCCAGACCTGAATCCAATCGAGAATCTGTGGAAAGAACTGAAAACTGCTGTTCACAAATGCTCTCCATCCAACCTCACTGAGCTCGAGCTGTTTTGCAAGGAGGAATGTGAAAAAATGTCAGTCTCTCGATGTGCAAAACTGATAGAGATATACCCCAAGCGACTTACTGCTGTAATCGCAGCAAAAGGTGGCGCTACAAAGTATTAACTTAAGGGGGCTGAATAATTTTGCACGCCCAATTTTTCAGTTATTGATTTGTTAAAAAAGTTTGAAATATCCAATAAATGTTGTTCCACTTCATGATTGTGTCCCACTTGTTGTTGATTCTTCACAAACAAATACAGTTTTATATCTTTATGTTTGAAGCCTGAAATGTGGCAAAAGGTCGCAAATTTCAAGGGGGCCGAATACTTTCGCAAGGCACTGTATATGGGAATAACACCGTTAATTCTTCAGAATCTAAGGCGCTGCGTGGGGGGTTCTAAACTGACATTATATTTGTTTAAGATGGTCATACTGTTGGTCATTTACCTATTTGATTTTTAAAAATGTAGGACCCCTTTATTTATAAAACAAATATTTAACAAATGTATTTGATAAAATATATATTGTGGCCTTTACTTCTATAGCCCATAGAAACACATTGAATAACACATTCATAAATAACAAAAGGGACAGTCAAAAAAAATGTATCATAAGAAGCAGAAGTTGGCACGTCGATGGTACCGGCTTCAGACGAGTCTCCTGATACTTGTGGGGGACGTAGTGCAACATGGGGAACACCAATGTGTTCGTGAGAGTCTCCTGATACTTGTGGGGGTCGTGGAGCAACATGGAGAACACCAACGTGTTCGTGAGAGTCTCCTCTTTCCAAGAAGTTATAGTTTTGTAGGTCAAACCAATCGGACGCTACAGATGTTTACCTGAGAAGACAGATCTTTGGGATTTCTCAAGCCTGGCACACACCACTCTAGCTCTGCCACCTTTCACCTCATAGAGAACTTATTCTCAACTAGCCTAACTGGACTAATAAAGTTTTTTGGACGTCTCATGGTCTCATGGTCTGACAAACACCACTCTAGCTCTGCAACCTTTCACCGCAGATGCGGATGTGTGACACTGGCAGATGTGATGGACACGCATCCAAATGCCACTCCAGCATTGCAACTGTAGATAACTTGGGATGTAATAATCATTCCAGCTGCTGATCACAAATACATACATGGGTTTCCAAAGCCCTCCTGCAACTCTGGAAATATGAGAACATACAGTGCATTCGGAAAGTATTCAGACCTCTTGACCTTTTCCACGTTTTGTTACGTTCCAGCCTTATTCTAAAAATGACTAAATAGTTTTTTTCCCCTCGTAAATCTACACACAAAACCGCACAATGACAAAGCAAAAAGAGGTTGTTAGAAATGAATGCAAATGTATATATAAAAAAAACTGAACTGTCACATATACATCATTTTCAGACCCTTAACTCAGTACTTTGTTGAAGCACTTTTGGCAGTGATTACAGCCTTGAGTCTTCTTGGGTATAAAGAGGGAGTGATCGGGAGTGGAGAGGTTCCCACAGTGGGTAAGCAGACAGTGGAATGTGCCTGTTTTCATTTTGTTATACGATGAGGGACAGACACACTCATATGCACACACACACACACACACACACACACACACACACACACACACACACACACACACACACACACACACACACACACACACACACACACACACACACACACACACACACACACACACACTGACTGGGTGACGAAGGAATCATGTGTAGGGGGTCTAAGTTCTGTCAGACAGACTCAATACTAACTCTTCCAGCATGAGTAGACACTAAGTAAACTTTATTGGTATTGTTCATATAGACGTATTTCATTCTGACACATTATAAGAACACATTCTAATATTAACAAAGTAATATAGTGAAGGTATAGCAGGAAATGTATGTTTCCAAACAGAATGGACATTCCCCTGTTGAAATGAATGTCAACAAGCCCTAAACCAAGATTTGAGTAAGTGTAAGTTAATATTTGTCCATCGTGTGTTTCTTGGTGGTTTCTATTTGGACATCATGTGTTTCGTAATAGTTTCTAATTGGACATCATGTGTTTCGTAATAGTTTCTAATTGTCCATCATGTGTTTCTTGGTGGTTTCTAATTGGACATCATGTGTTTCTTGGTGGTTTCTAATTGGACATCATGTGTTTCTTGGTGGTTTCTGTTTGGACATCATGTATTTCTTGGTGGTTTCTAATTGGACATCATGTGTTTCTTGGTGGTTTCTAATTGGACATCAGGTGTTTCTTGGTGGTTTCTAATTGGACATCATGTGTTTCTTGGTGGTTTCTAATTGGACAACATGTGTTCCTTGGTGGTTTCTAATTGGACATCATGTGTTTCTTGGTGGTTTCTAATTGGACAACATGTGTTCCTTGGTGGTTTCTAATTGGACATCATGTGTTTCTTGGTGGTTTCTAATTGGACATCATGTGTTTCTTGGTGGTTTCTAATTGGACATCATGTCTTTCTTGGTGGTTTCTATTTGGACATCATGTGTTTCTTGGTGTTTCTCTCTGGTCTCAGAAGGATGATGTAACACTTTGGAGCAAACAGACAGAACAGCAGCCCAAAGCTGGAGGCCAGGATGGCAAAGATCTCTACAGCTACTGTGTACTTCCCAGGAGAGCTGACGTAGGCAGGGATGAAGGAGATCCACACGGCACAGAAGATCAGCATGCTGAAGGTGATGAACTTGGCCTCGTTGAAGTTGTCTGGGAGTTTCCTGGCCAGGAAGGCTAAAAGGAGACAGAGGGAGGCCAGAAGGCCGATGTAGCCCAGCACCAGAGAGAAGCCGACCACAGAGCCCACTTCACACTCCAGGATGACCCTCGGGCCCCGACCCTGTCTGCCCCTCCTCTCAGCAGGTCGGGGTGGAGCTAAGGCCAGCCACAGCACACAGATCAGCACCTGCGTAAGGGAACGGAGGTGGATGGAAAACTAGTTATCTAGTAAACAAATAATATGGTCAATGAAGGAAACAACTACATTCCCATAGAATACAGTAAAAACTAGATGTTCACCTGGATGAGTGTGCAGAGTGAGATACCCATCCTCTGCTTGGTGGGACTGAAGTATCTCATCAGGTTCTCTCCAGGCAGAGTGGCCCTGAAGGCCACCAGCACCACCACAGTCCTGCTGAGCAGACAGGAGATGCAGAACACAAAACTTATACCAAACAGGGTGTGTCTCAGCATGCACGTCCACGGGTTCGGCTGGCCAATGAAAACGAGAGCACACAGGAAGCAGAGCTTGAGCGACAGAAGGAGCAGGAAGCTGAGCTCAGAGTTGTTGGCTTTCACCTGGAACGAGACAGAGAAAGATAAATTAGACTGAGTGATTTCAGAAATCAAATGACACAATCTCATCTCTGTCCAGTACCTCTATAAATGATCATATGATTCAACTCACCAGGGCCGTGTGACGGTGGTAGAGGAAGGTGGCCAGGGCACCGGCTGTGAGTGTTGCCCCGGAAACTGAGATGACAGACAGGATGACGCCCATGGTGTCGCTGTAGGAGAGGAAGTCCACCAGCTGGGGGATGCAGGCCGTACGATCAGGGTTGGACCAGAACCGCTCTGGACACCTAATACACTCAACTGACCCTGATAGAGAAGGAAGAAGAATGAGGAGTCCAAATCAGGACCAATCAGGGTTGAGGAAAAATATTGGATATTGGAATCAGAACAGTTGATAGACTACCTGTTGTGTTGCTGATCTCTCCCTCAGCACAGGACAGACAGTCAAAGCAGCACACAGGCCTCCCCTTCTGTACCGCATGCCTGGTACCAGGGGGACAGTCAGCACTGCATACAGACACAAGGACCTACCAGATGGGGGAGAGGAAGTTATTGTCATCATCATCGCTATTATCATCATTATTACACAGACAGGCAGGCTTGCTGGGCCCCTCTGGAGGCTATGTCAGGAATATGACCATACAAACATCTCAAATTCAGTATCATGTTCCCCCTGAGTGGTTCAGCATTCTAAGGCACTGCATATCAGTGCAAGAGGCACAACTACAGTCCCTGGTTCAAATCCAAACAATTTCACATTTGGCCATGATTCAGAGCGTCTTCAGGGTTTGGCTGGGGTAGGCCGTCTTTTTAAATGAGAATATATTCTTAACTGACTTGCCTAGTTAAAAAAGATACCGTTCAGTGTCATGTTGACTTTCTGGCTGAGATACCATTCCCCTGTTATTTATTTGGTCTTCTTAATGTCTTTCTTTTTTTCTGAATGTCTGCTTCAGGGTGAAAAACTCAATAAATCTCTCTCTATCACTCAAGCACACACACACACACACACACACACACACACACACACACACACACACACACACACACACACACACACACACACACACCAAACTGAACAGTTCTCACCTCATCTCCGCTGCCCCCACCCCACACCACTTTATCCATGTCGATGTGAAACTGGTCGTCCGATCCCTCAGAGGACAGAAAATGTCCGACCTGGACAAACTCTGCCGTCCCCTCGGGGGTCACATGCCAGTTGATGATGTCATAAGAGGCAGGCGGATCACCATTAATGTCGAAGTGGAAAGATTCCCCCACAGGAGTACTGAAGTTCACTCCCCTCAGGTAATGAACAATCTCAAAGAGAAAAGGGCATTGGAACAGGATTAAGAGTTAGAACCAGTTGTGGCTTTTGTTCTTTAGTATTCAAACCTTACAAAGTGTTTTCACTGTATCCTGACTGGAAACATTAGTGTTCTTAACTTGAAAACAGATCAACATGTTATTCTCACCTGGCTGGGCTGAAGCTTCCTGATATCAGGGCACTGTCCACCATTAAAGACTCCATCCCCTGGTCGACAGGCCATCATATCCTGTATGGCGTAGGCGATGGCGTACACAGCCTTGTACACATTGTAGCTGGCTCTCAGCTGAGACACGTCAGCATACTGGCTCTCCCCCTCACCTAGGATTGACACTTTATTTTACTGAAATAACATTGGGAACCAGGACAAAAAACTGAGATTTAGGTGTAAAGTCTCCCTCACGTATGACCTCTGACCCAGTACACTGTCGCCTGGACGGCAGTGTCACGCTGGGGTCTACCCCCAGAGAACACCCAAACATCTCCTCCCACAATTCTCTCAGGAAGAGGTCGGACTTCTGATAGTCCCCGTCTGGATGGAGGCGTGTTAGGAAAGTCCCCAGGCCGGGAATATCAGCTTTCTTCAGTGCAAAACCGATTGTCCCGGCAAGAGAGGGCATGTTTTTCGGGGAGGAGATAGTAGAGTAGGTGACCCAGGCATCTGAGGCGATCCACTGCTTATCTGTAATATTCTGACGGACAACCTCTTCCATCAGGGCCTGGAGAATGAAATCGTTAAAGAGATCTAGATAGTCAAGATGAAATGCATGATTATCAATTAGGAAATGATTGTGTCTGTAAAGGGCATCAAGACATGGTAAGACACAAGGACACTGCTACAGCTGTGTTACAAATGATTAATAATACTCTGACTGGTAACTGCTCACCCCTGATTGACCTAGGAATCCTACAAATGCCACCACCACTCTGGCAGTAGATCCTCTGATGGTGTCCGCAATGTGCCTGATCTGTCTCTTAGACGGTACCTTGGAGATGACCATCAGTGAGAGAAAGGGAAAAGAGTCAGAGAATATCAGAGAAAGCGTATATGTTAGATTAGAAGAGACGGGGAGTCAGAGTGAAAGAGAGAGAAAGATAGAGCAAAAGAGAGAGTGTACATTGTCGGATCATCAGAGTGAGGTCGTACCTTGGGAATGACCTCAGAGTAGGCGACACACACCCCAGATCCCTGGAGCTCTTGGAGAAGCAGCTGAATCCCAAACTTGCCATAGTCACCATCCCCTGACAACAGCCCCACCCACACCCAGCCCAGCTGACGCAGCAGCTTGGCCATGCCCCGAGCCTGGAAGGCATCGCTGGGTACCGTACGGAAGAATGAGGGGTACCTCCAGGTGTCACTCAAACACGCACAGGTGGCAAAGTAACTCACCTGGGAGAGAAGCGAGTGTGAGAGAGAGAGAGAGAGAGAGAGATCATGAGAGAGACAGCGAGAGAGAGAGAGAGAGAGAGAGAGTTAAGGATAATTATAATTTGTAAATGACAGAGAGAAGAGGGAGAAGGAAAGTAAACGTTAGAGAGAGAGAAATCTAGATAGAGATTGAAATGTAATGTGAAAAGAGTCATCATCTCATCCCAACCTGTAATCCAACCCCTGCCTCACCATGGGTAAATTAAACGGCCCGAGGGTCTGTGCCACCACGATGGAAGCTGAGGAGCGGGCATCCCCGATGATGACGGGAACCTCAGGGGTTGTGCCACATTCTGTGCCCACCACAGAGGCCTCCTTGCCGGTCACCATGGCTAGGGCCGCCCCCAGGGTGGTGCCCTCTGACAGGCATGTGTCAGATGCCAGGAACCCCAGGGTGAGGTTAGGCAGGAGGGCTGGGTCACGGTTAATCTCCTCCACAGCAAAGATCATAGTCTGGAGCCAGCGGTAAGCACGCTGGTTGAACCTGACAGATAGAAGAAAGGAAGAAACAGAGAGATGAGAGTTAAACTGAATACACATTACCTTCAGGTGAAAACACAATGACAAAAAGCTGCTATCACACAAGCTGCATACATTGTACAGGTAGAATTTCCCTTAATGCTCCTGAACTCCTGCTCTGGTAGAGGGGCTTCTACATGGATCGGGAACAGGCCCCCAATGACCACATCTCCTGCCCGATAAACACTGCCGGAGACAGGCTTAGCTTCCAGCCGACAAGCCCCCTCTCCACCTCCATCCAGACCCCAGACAGACCAAAGGAAATGGAGACAGTAGAGCAGCCACAGCCAACCACACAGGCTCATCACCTGGAGAGAGACAAGTCTGAAGACTGGGAGAGTTCCGTCACCTGTTGGAGAGAGACCAAACCAAGAACTTGCAGACAGAACACTCTGTAAACAGAACGATATTAACAAAAAGTGCCATCAGTGAAAATATACACCACAGACACCTGTAACCAGATGTGAAAAAACAGCGATTGACACACAAAATCTTGTTCTACCTCTGCCCTATCTGGCAACAGCAAGCCTTATCCTGGTGAGCCAGACAGACAGAGAGAGAGAGAGGATGAGTGTCTGTCAGTCTGGCATCTCCTGCAGAGAGTGTGAGAGTGAAAGAGGGAGAGGAAGAGGAGAGAAGGGGAGCTACTGATATAGGGAGAAATGAGCCCCCGGCTAAAAAACAAGCACACGGCCACCTTGTAGGGAGGACGGGGTAGGAAGGGGGTTAATTGGGGACTTGTTATTGGAGGATAACTTGGGGAGCAGGTAATTGGGGGTAATTGGAGAAAGCCTGTGAGGGTGATGTTATTGAAGGTAATGTGTATTACAGGAGATACAGTATCTGTTCTTCAACATCATCAGATGGATCCATTCAGACAATGTTACATCATACTGTACTTTAAATTATTTTATTAATTGTGGCTAAATGGATTGGCGAGATGGGTAGAGAGTGAGAGAGAGAGAGTGAGGGAGAACGAGAGAGCGAGATAGAGACAGAGAGAGCGTGAGAGACAGAGAAAGAGAGAGAGAGAGAGAGAGAGAGAGAGAGAGAGTTTGAGTTTTAAATACTCTTTATTGGGTCTGGGGGCCCATCACACAATAAATACTCATACAAAACCACAGTTACACATCAATTAAAAACACAACTCCAATTCCTCCTCCACAATAACAAAACACAACAGCCTTTGAATACCCCATATACTCAAAAACAGATCAATATTGTTAACAAGTTTATAATAGGCAAACTCAACCCTTAGTCTCGCTGCCAACATTCCCTCCAGCATTCCCACCACATCCACAGACCCCTGTCCCCGAATGCTGTTCTTTCGGGTCTTCCATATCGCTAATTTTGCTGCCCCTAACACAAAATTAAGCAACACAACTACACCCTTTTGACTGAACCTGTACTTTGGCCCAAATATATACAGTTGGGAAGAGAAAACCTCTCCCAACGTTGAGAACCAATCAGTGATCAGTTCAATCATCCCAACCAACCTGGGACACAGTAAAAACATGTGCCAGAGATTCATACTCAGCACAGAATGGACACCCCTCCCCAACAGTAGGGTCCAGGTGTACCAGATGCATGTTGGTGGCTATAGCTCCATGTATTATCCTCCATTGGAGGTCAGCTGTCCTCTTATCAATAGGCAGTTTATATAATGATCGCCAACAGCCTTTTGGAGAAGCACCTGGACCAAGCACATCCGCCCACCTCGTCGATTTTACCCCGTCCAGGGAAGAGGCATGGGACACCTTCACACATGTTCTGTACATGGCCTTCTTTCCCACCTCCTTGAACTCCCCCAGCTCCGGGGTATCGAAGGAAAGCAGCATCCCCGCGTCCTCCTCAAATGCCCCCATCGCAGCACTAACAATCAGTGCAGGGAACACATAATCCAGACCCTCCTTCCACCGATCAGAATTGGAAATGTCAGTCACATACTGCAGATGAAGCACTGGCAAGGAGTCGCAGACCTCATCGACGACCTTCCTCAGTAGGCGAGATGATCGGATCCCCGCTCTTTCTCTCAGCTCCTCCAATCTGCTCCTGCTCCGCATCAGATGACCCAGCTTGGTACACCCCACGCCTAATAGGCATGAACGTAGGCTAGCTGAACCCCGAACACTGGACTGGATGGCAGTGTTATGAAAAAGAGGCTCTTCAAAAAGCCACATCCCTGGTGGCGTGCCGGTCTTACGGGACTTAACAAAGACTCTCCAAGCCTGCATAACAGACTCATAAAATGGAGTCAGGCCAGTCAAATCACCCCCCTCCAGCTTTAAGAAGAAAATATGTTTGTCTAAGCACAAACAGCCCGCTCTCCTCATCAATATGTAGGCTGTTTCGACCCAGCTAGAACCGTCTCTGTACAACAATCTCTGGGCTGCATGGAGCCGGAAAGCAATGATCCTAGAGGAAATGTCCACCAGGCCTTGCCCACCCTCGTGCAGTGGCAGATACAGGGCTGCAGCTTTGATCCAGTGTTGTCCAGACCAGAATAAATTGACAAGGGTCCTCTGAAGCTCTTGTATCAGACCCTTTGGTGGCTGTAAAATTATTAGTCTGTGCCACATGGTAGAAGCAGCAAGATTATTAGCTACCAGGACCCGTCCCCTATAGGACAGCTGGGGCAACACCCATTTCCACCTTGACAGTCTGGCACACACTTTCTCCACTACACCCTCCCAGTTCTTTTTCTGAAAGACATCGGAGCCTAGAAAAACTCCCAAAGTCTTCATTCCATCTCTGCCCCACTGAAGCCCCCCTGGTAACCGTGGAGCGGACCCCATCTGAAGCTGACCTGCCCACAGCGCTTCACTCTTTCCCCAATTGACTCTAGCTGAGGAGGCCCCCTCATACACCTTTAAAGTGTTTGAGAGAACCTGTCATCAGACAGTGCTATCGTGGGACCCTTCATTACACCTGGCACAGAGAAACCAGTAAGCTTCGCTCTTAAAAAACAAAGCATTGGTTCAATCGCCACACTATATAACTGCCCTGAAATTGGGCATCCCTGCCTGATGCCCCTTTCGACAGGGATGGGGCAACTCAAACCACCACCAACCTTCACCATACACAAGGCTCCAGCATACAGTAAATTCACCCAAGACAGAAAAACATCCCCAAACCCAAAGGCTTTCATTGTTTTAAACAAGTACTGGTGGTCCACACGATCAAAAGCCTTCTCCTGATCCAACGAAAGTAAACCCACATTTACATCAGACAGTTTACAAATGTCTAAAACATCTCTTATCAGAAACAAGTTGTCAACAATAGAGCGATCAGGTACACAGTAGGACTGGTCCTTGTGGATCAACAATCCCAGATACTCTTTCAACCTGTTTGAGAGACATTTAGAAACAATTTTGTATTCTGCGCACAGCAAGGCAACAGATCTCCAATTTTTTATGAGAGCCAAATCCCCCTTTTTTGGCAACAGTGAAAGCACCGCACGTTGACAGGATACAGGAAGAGAACCCTCATGAAAACATTCACACAGCACTTCATAAAAATCCTCCCCAATAGACCCCCAAAAGTGCTTATAAAACTCAGATGGTAAACCATCGATGCCAGGGGCTCGGCCTGTTGAGAGCTGCATAACTGCTGTGGACAGCTCTTGCAGTGTAATATCAGCGTCCAATGCGACTCTCTGCTCAGGTCCCAATTGAGGAAGACCGTGTAACAACTGTTCAGTACATAAAGAGTCACAATCCTCCGCCTTATAAAGGGATGAGTAAAAATCCACAGCATGTTGACGCATTTCAATATCATTCGTGGTCACCTTCCCATCAGGGAGACGAAGGCAGACCATCTGTTTGCGTTGAAATTTCGACTGTCCTAGGTTGAAAAAAAAAGCGCTGGGAGCATCCATATCCTTGAGGGAAGCGAAACAAGACCTAATCAAGGCACCCTTCACTCTTTCATGCAGAAACGACCTCAGTTCATGTCTCTTGTCCTTTAAGTTCATGACTAGTCCAGGGTCGTTCTGAGTGAGCAGCTTCAATTCAGTAGATTTGATGTCCTGTTCAAGGGCCTTGATAGTCTCTTTAACCTCAATTTGAGACAGAGCAGTATATTGTTGACAAAAAACTCGTATTTGGGCCTTCCCAACCTCCCACCATTGTCTCAAGGACTCAAAATTCCCTTTTATACCCCTCCATTTTTCCCAAAACAACAAAAACCTGTCACAAAACATGACATCATGTAACAATTTAACATTAAAATACCAGTAAGGCGATGACCGTCGTGGACAGGACAAGTGAATATCAACAGTAACAATATGATGATCAGAGAAACCCACAGGAGTAATGGCACACTTTCCAACCCTACTACAGTAGTGATCAGATACATACAACCTGTCTAACCTTGCTGCACTGACACGACCTTCATTAATTTTTAACCATGTGTACTGCCTAACTTTTGCATTCCTTACTCTCCACACATCAGAAAGCTCAAACTCAGTTAATAGGCCAGACAGGCAAGTGGCTGACCGCAGGTGAGGTTCTTCAGCGGTGCAATCAACAGTAAGATCCACTGTACAGTTCCAGTCACCCCCTAAAACCATACACCCCTCTTGATCACACTGTCTTAAGGTTCATTTACTTGATCAAATATAGCAATACCCTCATTCGGAGCATAAACATTCAAAAAACCAAACAGAAACCCCATAACATCCACCTTGACCAATAAAACCCGACCTTTGACAATCTATGTTGTAGATACCACAGTCACCCCTAAGCCTGAGGAAAACAAGATGGCCACCCCAGCACTGAAATTAGTACCATGAATTAGTACATGCTGCCCCTCCCACCACATACCCCAGTCAACCTCATTTTCCTCATCACTGTGTGTCTCCTGTAGGAAAACTACATTAAGCCTTTTCTGTTTTATTACTTCTAATACCCAAGCCCTCTTATTCCTGTCCCTTCCCCCATTAATATTGAGAGAACCTACCCTTAGTACCTCCATATAGAAAAGAGAAAAGAAACCACAGAGAAACCAAAGAGAAAAAAGACACCCTATGAGGCATGATCATCATCATTATTTAAATATTCTCTTAATTAACCTGACCACGTTTCCCACCACCTTTTGTTGCTGCAACAGCAGTAATACATTTCCTCAAGCGAAACTGCTTCTTCTCACTCAATTGGTCTAACCCCACCGTCTTCTGTAATATCACAGCTGACCTCACAAATTTATCAACATCAAAATAATCTGCCAATTTGACAGATTTCCCAAAAGTCTGATTCAAAAACTAATTTACCTCCTCTAGATCATAAACTGAGTCCTCGCCAGCAGCTGTAATATCTAAAGAGATATCCATATCATTCTCCTGAGCCTCAGCTGAGACCACAGACAACTGACTCCCCTCTACCACATCCCTTTCAACACTCCCCACTTGCACCTCACCACTCGTACCAGGCATCTCCTCCACTACCTGGGAGACTAGCCCCACCTGAACATCACTACTCATAGTGGGCATCTCCTCCACTAATTGGGAGCCTAGCTCCACATGAACCCCAGCACTTGTAGTGGGCATCTCCTCTACTACCTTGGAGCTTAGCTCCACATGAAAACCCTCCTGTACCTCATTACTCGTAGTGGGCATCTCCTCCACTACCTGGGAGCCTAGCTCCACATGAATCCCCTCCTTTACCCCAGCACTCATACTGGGCACCTGCTCACCAGTCTGAGGAACTGGCTCTTCAGATACATCCTTACCTTCTACAACAATACTTTTCTGTAGCATAACATTTCCCTCTAATACAAGTTGCAACCCCGTGCCCTCAACACGGATAACTTGTTCCTCAGCACCAGGTGCTTGTGGCTGCTCTGCCGCTATCGGCCCACCTCTCCCTATATCTGTGGGCCCAGGCGTTACGATGACCACCTGCGCCCCTCCCTCGGCCTTCTCCCTTTTCGGGCAAGCATGTCGCTTATGACCAACATCCCCACACTCAAAACACCGTTGACTACCCGTACTAGCATAAGCCATATACAATCTATTGTCATACTTGACTTTAAACGACAACTCTAAAGTCTGCTCCGGTGAATCAAAAAACATAAACGCCTGTCGCCGAAATGACATTACCTGTTTCAACCCCGGGTGTTTGCAACCCAACGGAACAACCTTAATTGAACTAGCGAACTTCCCAAAGTGCAATAACTCCCGCTCCAATAGCTCATTTGGAATAAACGGTGGTACATTTGAAATCGTTACCCTTGTTGACGGAGAAAAAAGCGGCGTAACTTGAATAAACATTCCTTTAAGATGTACACCATGCTCAACCATCCGATCAACAAGACACTCTTCTTTAAGAAAAACCACCACAGCTTTATTCATCCGGGATGCATAAGCAATATTCTCATACCCTACCTTCTCTCCTACGGCGACCAGAAACTCCTCCACCGTGACAGTAGCTTCAGTAACACACCTGAAGCCGTGCCGAAGTGACAGGGACGGCATCCCCATTCGGGCTGCCATCCCCGCCAAAATCAGGGTAATTTCGATACGAAAAACAAAAAACGTAATTCTACCACAACAAAAAAAGTAAAAATAATAACCTTAATCATGCACAGAAGAAAACCAAAAAAAAATGCCACCAAGAAATAGCAAACCGAAAGAAAGATGTGAATATCTAACTCTCCACAACACACAACCTCCTTCACTCAAACAATTCCCAGCATGCACCAATCACTCCCAGCATGCAGAGAGAGAGAGAGAGAGAGAGAGAGAGAGAGAGAGAGAGAGAGAGAGAGAGAGTCATGCAGAAGAACAGCTCCTGACTTTGTATAACTTTCTAGTTGTCAAGAGTGAGTTTAACACGTGTGTCAAATGTGCCAGCTAGCTTACCATCTAACTCCAACTGTTTACTGGTGGTAACCTTGGCAACACCAGCAGCAGCAGACTGAGAGACTTTTGAATTTCAAGCAGAAATCAAGTCAGAGAAGGGTAGAATCCATTTTAAACACAGAACTCTGATGGAGAACCGGGATACTTTCTTTGCAGACTGCTCACACAACAGGACTGTTACAAACCTGTTATTTTACACAGACCACACAGACCACACTACAGAGAGCAGACTGTAGAGACTCATAGAGAGAAACTGCAGCCCCTCACCAACCCTTCACCCACACCCCCAGTCAGCAAGGAGGCTCATATGGGGACACCTACTAAAGAGAGAAGTTCTCCGGTCCCCCACACACACCCCTCCTTCTACACAGACCCTGTGTACCCCAGCCCCAGACCGTAAACCAACTACTCTGGTAAAACCAACTGAGGTGGCCATCCTCATTGACCCAAATGGGAAATTAAACAAAGAGGATAAACTCTTCCCCGACAACAAGGTGTCCAAAATATGGTGCCCAAAAATGCAGGATGCACTCCACATCCTGTCCCAGCCTGACATTGACACACCAGGCCATGTAGTGAGATTTAAAACCTCTTTGGGCTGAGATCCCGCTAACGGGATCGATATGACAACAGCCAGTGAAAGTGCAGTGTGCCAAATTCAAAACAACAGAAATCTCAGAATTAAAATTCCTCAAACATACAAGTATCTTATACCATTTTAACGGTAATCTTGTTGTTAATCCCACCAAAGTATCCGATTTCAAAAAGGCTTTACGACGAAAGCACACCAAACTATTATGTTAGGTGAGTGCCTAGGGGCAGAAAAACAAGGCCATTTTTCAAGCCAAAGAAAAAAGCAGAAATAGAGATAAATGAATCACTAACATCTGATGATCTTCATATATGACACTCATAGGACTTCATGTTACACAATGTATGTTTTGTTCGATAAAGATCATATTTATATAAAAAAATCTCAGTATGCGTTACGTTCAGTAGTTCCAAAACATCCGGTGATTTTGCTGAGAGACAATTTACAGAAATACTCATAATAAACATTGCTAAAAGATTCAACTATTATGCATGGAACTTTAGATAAACTTCTCATTAATGCAACCGCTGTGTCATATTTAAAAAAAGCTTTGCCAAAGACCAAAACAACCCAAACAGATTGTGTAGTTGTCTAGTCAACATGTTGTGTAGTCAACAGAAGTCAGAAATAGCATTATAATTATTCACTTACCTTTGATGATCGTCATCAGAATGCTCTGCCAGGAATCCTAGTTCCACAATAAATGTTTGTTTTGTTCGATAATGTCCATAATTTTTGTCCAAAATGACTCCTTTTTGTTTGCACATTTAGCCCAGTAATCCAATGCTCCAAATGCTCAATGCACGATTGCTTAGTTCAGACGAAGAGTCAAAAAAGTTATAGTACAGTTCGTAGAAACATGTCAAATGATGTATAGCATCAATCTTTAGGAGGTTTTTATCATAAATCTTCAATAATGTTCCAACCAGAGAATTCCTTTGTCTTCAGAAATGCAATGGAACTCATGCTAACTCTCACGTGAATGGGCGTGGTCAGCTCCTGCCACTCTGCCAGACCACAGTAGAAGCATCAAACAAGGTTCTAAAGAATGTTGACATCTAGTGGAATCCTTAGGAAGTGCAATTTGACCCCAAAGACACTGCATATTCGATAGACAAAGAGTTGAAAAACTACAAACCTCAGATTTCCCACTTCCTGGTTGGATTTTTTCGCAGGTTTTTGCCTGCCATATGAGTTCTGTTATACTCTGTTAAAGGGAATTTTTATCTATAATGACTAATTATGTATACATTTCAATCAGGATGTACTAATCAGAATACTATTATGGTACTGTATATGTACTAATCAGAATACTATTATGTTACTGTACATGTATGAATTTTCTTTCTTGATCCCAGTACTGAATATAATGTGGTGAATGTGGTCAAGAGTTTAGAACAATGACGGTCTGTTCCTTGGTACAAATGAATTAACTATATCTCCAGACTGACTAGAATGCTTATCTACACTGGCTGACTTTGGCTCTAGGCGAGGAGGGAAGGCTTGAGAAGTATAGAGCCTTTCTACCAGTGTCAAGAAGAGACGGAACATTTAGAAAACGCTGACGTCATTTTCAGTTTATAACCTGTGGTAAAATGTGTAAGTACTGAGTACTCTCTTGAATAAACTCTGCTGTCTGATTTTAAGACTGGGCTCTGTCTATCATTATAGAATAAGGGAATTACAAATCCTTATGAATTGACAGAGTGTTTAATTTTAATTGGATATTAAAACATAGAGCAAATTAATTCCTTTAACAATTGGTCCTACGAGCCGGATCTAAAAATACGTCCCTGCCATCTGGAGGTCGTACGCCTGAAAAATTGTGCAGAAGATAGACTGAAGATCGTGCAAATTCCCAAAATTATCTGCTAGAAAAATGTATTAAGATGGGAGTCGCATCTAAATAAATGTATTATAGAAGAGAAAGTCACCTAAAGTTAAATGTAGGGAATATGTTATAGCTCTTTATGAATCGACTGACATACGATAAAATTAGCACAGAACATGGTACGTTTAAATGTTAGGGTATAGAAAGTTGAGAAGTTTGGTTGGTTTTACTTTGTTGATTAGAATTTTAAGCTGAACTCAATCTGAATAGGGAATATGTATTTTACAGAGACAGGCAGATTTGCGCCGTCATTTTACGTTGAACAACATCGTTCCTCAAAGAAGAGAAAATGGGTTGTGGCATTTAGGGGGAAAATGCGTGCATTATAGGTTAGAGTTACTTTTCAAAAGTGGCTGAAAGTTCCAAATACATTTTTTTTTAAAGGAGAAGTATCGTAAAGATAGTCTGATAAGATGCTACAGCTAGCAACGGAATTGCTAGGCATTCAATGGGGCTATATAGTGCAATGCTTTGGACTATAAAATAGGTAAGAATAGTTTAATCGTAAAAAATTGTGATTGTTTTCCCGAGTATTGATTTTTGGTTAGGCAACGCCAGTGAATTCGAACAAGAAGTTAACGTATTCTAAAAACACAATCTGTTTTTCATTACGGGGAACAAGTATATGTCTTATCTTAAAGGGACAGTGCACGTTTATCACAGTGGTTTGAGTGTATGACAGTGTATAAAATATTTTGGGACAACAATTTGAAGATAGACTGAATGAGTTACATGAAACATCGAGGGCTTTAAAACGAATGATGTGAAGGGATTATCATAATTATTAGGTTTCGTTGTTGTAGTAAAAGTTTGGGTTAAGGGGATTTCCCTGTTCCCAGAGACAAGATATCTTAAAGGGGTACACTCACATAGGGATTATTAGGAGTTTTAATTAGACAAGTGAATAACATATTGGGAATAGAGTCGTAATTAAAATGCTAAGTCAAAGACGAGACAGTTATTTAAATCAAAATGAATTCTAAATAATAACGAAGAGACAATTACGATTTATGCCCATCGAAATGTTTTATAAAATTAGCGAATTTAGAGATATTGGTTGGTGTTGTAAATTATAATTCAAGATTTGAACAGATGTGATAAATTAGGTTTGGTTTATCGAACAACAATTATTTACAATTCATTGAAAGTCGTTACGGATTGGGCCGAGGTTGAACGCGTGTTGATGACATCACTCGCAAAGCAGTTTTGTCGCTACGGAAATTATGTTGTAACTAGGAGTAACGGAGAAAATTGGTTGTCTTTTAGAAGGAAAATGCGTGCATTATAGATTTGAGTCACTTTTCAGAAGTTCAGGAAAGATGCTAAAAACGAGCAGCTGATTCGCTAGGTGGGCATCATAGATTTGTGGCGTTTATTTGGATTGTATTAGGCTATGAGAAAGGGAGACTGGATGTCTGAATCGTAAAACATCGTGACAATGGATTCCGATGGTTGTCGATTCCGGGTTTGATTGTTTATGTAACACCAGTGAATTTGAGCACTGTTTCCATTGTGTGGAACCATGTTAGGGTATTTAATGTTGAAAAGCAACCTCTATAGAAAAACATAATTGCATATGTTTCGGGAAATTGGCTAGTTTGAATTTGGTTATTTGTGCTTTTCCCCGGATACGTAGACATCTGTAACAGGGGCAAGTTGTTTTTTTTCTTGAGGAACTAGCAGATGTAAACGTGAGTCTCTGAATAATTTTGTCGTCTGAAGCATTATAGTAGTAAGCTTTTAGTATAGTTTTTTTTGCTGATAAAAGTGGTTTGTTTATTTGGTTACTGGTTATGGTCAATTTTAGGGTTTGATTTAACTTAGTTAAACATTGTATTCTGGTGTGTTTAAGTAGGATTCCTTATTCCGGGACGGATGGAAGTTATCTAAAATATGTTATTTGAAGGAGCCATGGGAGAATGCGATTGCATTTTTATTAAATATCTGGGATTAAATTACGGATTTCTTACACTGAGAAATGTACGACATTTGCGGCAGAGGGAAAAAGTAATACATTGGATAATAATGTTATCAGGTTAATTGTATCTAAGGGTAGCATGTTCATTTAAGTAAACATATACATAGACAATGTTTAAAAGTTATGATTAATGATTTGAGTCAAAGGGGAATTATCATTAGGTTTAGTTTATAGTTCACTTTTGAGTTTCTGAATCGAAGTAGCATAGTGAATGCTAGTTAGGCGTGTTGTGTCTCACTTTTAGGAGTTTCCTGGGATTATAATCTTGGGGAGAGTGGGGGAAATGGCGGCCATAAATGACCAAATTGAAAAAGGCCTGGAAATTTTGATTATCCATTAAGGTTTGCAAATATAAACACATAAAACATTTGTTAGGACTATTTGTTTTGGGGCAAAGGTATTTTAAAGAGGCACGCTCACATATGGAACTTTATGGGTTTTTATTTTATGAGTTTTAATTACACAAGTGATTTTTTTTATTTTAGGGATAAAGGGTTCTTTAATATGTCTAAGGTAGTATGGAACATGACTATAAAAGGGTGATATGACCTATTGACCTTATCATGGCTATCTTTTGGGGTCTGATCAGCCCCGGGGGAGAGCCATTTGTATAATGAATTGTGGTCAGTTGGGTTACTAATTTTAAGGACAATTAGTTACAATGGAATTTTAGTTTGGGGTTTAGAATTATTGTTTGAATCACTGAAGAGAAAGTGTCTCAGAATTCTGATTTACAATATTAGCTGTTAAGTTTTTGAAATGGATATTATGGATTTGATATTACAACAGAAAATAGTTATATTTATCATTGAGAATAAATAGGGGTGATAAATTACTGTAGATAAGGTATTCCACACTATGCAACATATATTAAATTCATGTTATTGTCAGATAGAATACTGAGGATCCCTGAAGGAAAGAGCTTTTAAAGTGTATGAAGGATTTCGATATGGTTAGCATTTGATTAGGCTCTGGTTAACTATTAGGAGGTTTTTTAAATATTATAAAATTTAACAGGAATATAGGACATCTGTGGTGATTTAGGATTAAGATAGATTGATTAAGGAAATGTAAGGACTTTAGAGATTGCCACTTATAGACATGTTTTTTCTAAAATCAATGATTTTAGATAGTCCAACAGTGAGACACTTAGTGGCATTTTGAGAGATAGGAGAGAAAGGAATTACTGTTTAAAGCGGTAAATATATATAGTGTAGAACATATATAAATAGCACAGATACTTCTTAAACTAGATAAGACACTTGATAGAGAATTGATACAGGATTGAGATGAATGGATGCCCAAGGGAGAATTGGACATACATG
Organism: Oncorhynchus mykiss; assembly: GCF_057628025.1. Taxonomy (NCBI): domain Eukaryota; kingdom Metazoa; phylum Chordata; class Actinopteri; order Salmoniformes; family Salmonidae; genus Oncorhynchus; species Oncorhynchus mykiss. Next base: position 42,431,710 of record NC_143048.1, read on the forward strand.
ATAATGTCAGAAAATAAGGATAATTTACTAATTCTGCCTAAGTCATTATTTAGGGTATATAAGGTTGTTACCTGGGCAGAGCCAGGTATCAAAAGTGGGGTGGGTAAGTTAGTGGCCTATTGGATAAGAAACTAAAACTAAAAATAAAACTAAAAAATAGCTAACGAATAGGCATAGAAGTTAAAGATATAATCAGATAAAACATATGAGAAACTGTGTGTTAACCAAGCTTGTATGTCCAGGATGTTATGCATTACAGGTGAACTACAGGTGAAGTCAATCAATCCAGTCCCCGAGGCTTGTTGGACGGACCATACCAAGGACTCCTGGTGACAGCTAGCTGAAAGAGCTACCCGGATTCATAACGCACGGCGGGAGGGTAAGACACACTGACACTGTCGAACAATAAACAGTGTTTGAGAGGAGAACTGGAATTAACAGAATTCCGGGGGCCATCTCTCAAATGAAGTAATCCTCCCTGTCCTATCACCCCTGTTTTGTTCATAGAAGTGAAGGTGTGTCTGGCTCTTGCTAGTGATGTGTTCTCGGGGAGAGGGTGGGGCTTCACATGGAAGCTGTTCGTCTGAGCTGTCTTATCGTGGGTGCCATATTCCTGATACAGCACGTCCTACCTGAGTATGCGGAGAGTGGTAATTTGACCCATGGTTTAGACGATGAGGATTTTGTTCCAAAACAAGCATAAGAGATCCCTAGATCTGGGTAAACAGGAAGTTAGAGTAGAGGTTGGGAAGGATCTTTCAATGGGGTTTTATGTAGACCAAATGGGGTATCTAACTACATGGCAGTCTAGGACTCTGAGCCATTATGGCATATATCGGTGCAGGTTCCCATATTGATCGTGGACACAGGTCATAGCTCATTTGGAGAGAGAGGGCTATATGATTCCACTCACCCAGTTTGGAAGGAGGTGGAGTATAGTGAAGGTGAGAGCTTTTGATTGTAATCCGGAGAGAGGGATGTATTGCATAAAGATACGCCTAACCCTTTAAACAGTAATGAAGGAGGATCTAGGGTTGTGGTATGATGGATATGACCAGTTCTTGGTCGACACCCTAGTACGGTTCCGGGTAGAGGAGGTTAGGCCAGTATGGTAAAGCTGTTCACGAAAGCAGGAATGCCAGATAATGACAGTTGCATTGACTTGCACTATTTATATCCACAGGTTCCTCCCTTTACAGTGACCGGAGGAGAATATTACCGTTTGGCCCGGTAGAGTACTCTTGGGAAATTATATCAGGGCGAGGTTTTACCAGGCAGATTGGACAGGATTATGCTCCCTTGTACATTTGGGAATGCCTTTCACACTCATTCAACACCGAGACATGAAGTTAGCCAAACGGGAGAAAAGAGGTACTCCATCTGGGTCTTTTGATGACAGAGTATATATTGATAACATTGGAGTTCCACGAGGGGTGCCAGATGAGTTCAAGGCAAGAAATCAGATCCTAGCAGTATTAGAGTCAAGCATTTTCTGGTGGTCTACTCTCAATAAGAATGTGGACTGGATTAATTATATTTATTATAATCAACAGCGCTTTAATAATTATACCAGAGATGCTATTAAAGGTTTTGCAGAACAGACTGAAGCAACCAGCCTGATGGCTTGGCAGAATAGAATTGCATTAGATATGTTATTGGCTGAAAAGGGAGAAGTATGCGTGATTATCGGGACCATGTTTGTGCTTACATCCCAAATAACACAGCTCCGGACGAATCAGTGCCCGAAGCCTCAGCTGGTTTGACCAACCTGGCTCACGGTCTGGCAGAAAACTCTGGGGTGGATACTTCTCTGACTAATTGGTTTGACATTATGCTCGGAAAATGGAAAAAATATTATGATCACTGTATAATGGGCTGCATTCACCTGTGTGACTGTTTTAGTTTTATGGGGCTGTTGTCTAAATCCCTGTGTACGAGGTCTTATTTCCAGGACTCTGGAGAAATCGATGACAATAGATGGTGAAGTACCAGTGGATTCCAGGTTCTGACCCGTGGAGTGCTGAATGTATGTCTACAGAACAAGTGGACGAATCTGGATCCTTCATCTGCGGGGAATTTATGGTTGAGGAGACCATTTTTGATGTTTAGGGAGGCTAGGTTGTATCCCGTTTCAATAATAGACTGTTTTTTTATGAAGATTGTAACGAAAATCCTGATAAGAAGAGTTGTGATTCTGATGTAGGCCTGAGAAACAGTTATGGCGAATGCAAGTATGGGGTTATGTTTAGGTGATGTTTGATGTCAAGAAATATTTCTAATAAAAATAGAAATAGGCTTTTTAATATAACAACATAATGTGTGATTGGAAGTATAATATTTAATCAAAGGGTGGATATGTTAAGGGAATTTTTATCTATAATGACTAATTATGTATACATTTCAATCAGGATGTACTAATCAGAATACTATTATGTTACTGTATATGTACTAATCAGAATACTATTATGTTACTGTATATGTACTAATCAGAATACTATTATGTTACTGTACATGTATGAATTTTCTTTCTCGATCCCAGTACTGAATATAATGTGGTGAATGTGGTCAAGAGTTTAGAACAATGACGGTCTGTTCCTTGGTACAAATGAATTAACTATATCTCCAGACTGACTAGAATGCTTATCTACACTGGCTGACCTTGGCTCTAGGCGAGGAAGGAAGGCTTGAGAAGTATAGAGCCTTTCTACCAGTGTCAAGAAGAGACGGAACATTTAGAAAACGCTGACGTCATTTTCAGTTTATAACCTGTGGTAAAATGTGTAAGTACTGAGTACTCTCTTGAATAAACTCTGCTGTCTGATTTTAAGACTGGGCTCTGTCTATCATTATATAATAAGGGAATTTCAAATCCTTATGAATTGACAGAGTGTTTAATTTTAAATGGGTATTTAAACATTGAGTATGTTAAAGGAATTAATTTGCTCTAAGACATCATTCAAACAGTTTTAGAATCTGAGTGTTTTCTATCCAAATCTACTAATTATATGCATATATATTAGCAATTGAGCCTGAGTTGCAGGCAGTTTACTCTGGGCACCTTATTCATCCAAGCTACTCAAAACCGCCCCCCAGCAATAACAAGTTTTAACTAACCTCCAGACGAGCTTCAATGACATACAACTCTGCTTCCGTGGCTTCCAACTGCTCTTAAACACAAGTTAAACTAAATGCATGCTCTTCAACCGATTGCTGCCCACACCTGCCCGCCCATCCAGCATCACCCCTCTGGATGGTTCTGACTTAGAATATGTGGACAACTACAAATGCCTAGGTGTCTGGTTAGACTGTAAACTCTCCTTCCAGACTCACATTAAGCATCTCCAATCCAAAATTAAATCTAGAATCAAAGGAACCGATCCTTGACTTCGGTGATGTCATTTACAAAATAGCCTCCAACACTCTGCTCAGCAAATTGGATGCAGTCTATCACAGTGCCATCCGTTTTGTCACCAAAGCCCCATATACTACCAGCAGCACCCACCTGTAGCACGCGCTCCAGCAGGTATATTTCACTGGTCTCTGTAGCAGCACCCACCTGTAGCACGCGCTCAAGCAGGTATATTTCACTGGTCTCTATAGCAGCACCCACCCGTAGCACACGCTCCAGCAGGTATATTTCACTGGTCTCTATAGCAGCACCCACCTGTAGCACGCACTCCAGCAGGTATATTTCACCGGTCACCGACGAAGCTGCCAATGACTGGAACGAACTGCAAAAATCACTGAAGCTGGAGACTCATATCTCCCTTACTACCTTTAAGCACCAGCTGTCAGAACAGCTCACAGATCACTGCAGCTGTACATATGTCACGTCCTGACCTTAGTTCCTTTATTATGTTTCTATTTTAGTTAGGTCAGGGCGTGAGTTGGGGTGGGCATTCTATATTTTGTTCTTGTGTTTATATTTCTGTGTTTGGCCTGGTATAGTTCCCAATCAGAGGCAGCTGTCGATCGTTGTCTGATTGAGAACCATACTTAGGTAGCCTGTTTTCCCACTTTTGTTTGTGGGTGGTTATTTTCCGTTTCAGTGTTTTCACCATACGGGACTGTTTCAGGTTTTCCTGTATTCTCTTGTTTGTTTGTATTCAGTGTTCAGTTTATTAAAGGTATCAGGAACACGTACCACGCTGCGCTTTGGTCTACTCCTTCTTCCACCAACGACAATCGTTACAACATAGCTCACCTGTAAATAGCCCATCCAACTACCCTCAACCCCATATTGTTATTTATTTAAAAAATGTTGCTCCTTTGCACCCTAGAATCTCTACTTGCACACGCATATTCTGCACATCTATCACCCCAATGTTTAATTGCAATATTGTAGTTATTTCGCCACTACTACCTATTTATTGCCTTACCTCCCTTATCCTACCTCATTTGCACACATTGTATAGACTTTTTCTATTGCATTATTGACTGTATGTTTGTTTATTCTGTGTGTAACTCTGTGATGTTAATTGTATCACACTGCTTTTCTTTATTTTGGCCAGGTCGCAGTTGTGAATGAGAACTTGTTCTCAACTAGCCTAACTGGTTAAATAAAGTTGAAATTAAATAAATAAAAAATCCTGCCATCGAAAAAACTTGCCAGGGTTACATGCCAGGGTTGCATGCCAGGGTTACAAGCCAGGGTTACATACCAGGGTTGCATGCCAGGGTTACAAGCCAGGGTTACATGCCAGGGTTACAAGCCAGGGTTAAATGCTAGGGTTGCAGGCCAGGGTTACAAGCCAGGGTTACATGCCAGGGTTGCATGCCAGGGTTGCATGCCAGGGTAACAAGCCAGGGTTGCATGCCATGTTTGCATGCCAGGGTTGCCATGTCCTCAGTTTTACTGCTAAATTGGGCTACTTTTTAAAATTATGTCACGGTTGACAATGTATTGGTCGCGGCTTGTGGGTTTGTGGGCAACTTCCAAGTTGAGTGGTGCAAAGGGAGTTTCATATACAGTCATTGGGATGGTACAGAGCGGCGTGTGTGTGTGTACTGCTGAGACAGAGAGCGCTGCAGCTGATGCAGGCAGATGAGTCACATCAGTGTGAGGAGGTCAGCACGTCGTGACAAGTGACGTGAGATTCAACCAACGACACTAGCTAGCTACATACTCCTCCCTCAAAAAATGTTGTTGCCTCTTTTCTGTTTCCTCAATGCCCCCAGTCCTACCAATCACTACAGCCAACACAGCAAGGGAGAGAAACTGAGAAATTGTAATCCAACAGTTTCAGAGAAACTCTCTGGTTATGTAGCTAGCTAGCTAACATTTGCCAGAAGTTGAAGTCAGAGGAGAGAGAGAGAGAGAGAGCTATGAGCAGTGGTGCCAGAGTTGAGGCCAGAGGAACCGATTGGATACGCTCGCGTACTGGCTAGACACAGTTCTACCGTCAGAATGCCAGGTAAACGCTAGACACAGTTCTACCGTCAGAATGCCAGGTAAATGCTAGACACAGTTCTACCGTCAGAATGCCAGGTAAATGGGAAAAATATGGCTGAAAAAAGAGCAAAGACTGGGAAAGAGAACAGGGTATAATGGAATTAATTCAGAGCATCCCAGGAGCTGACAGAAAAGCTTCCTGTAGGCAAATCAGAAAGCCAAGCCCACCACCACTAGATCTTGTTTCTCATTCACAAATGGAGAAACACAAGATAAATGCTGCTTTGTTTTCTAATGCCAGGACATCGTTTGACACAGGAACTATCTATGGGAATAACACCGTTAATTCTTCAGAATCTAAGGCGCTGCGTGGGAGGTTCTAAACTGACATTACATTTTTTTAAGATAGTCATACTATTGGTCATTTACCTATTTGATTTAAAAAAATGTAGGACCTCTTTATTCATAAAACAAATATTTAACAAATGTATTTGATAAAATATATATTGTGGCCTTTACTTCTATAGCCCATAGAAACACATTGAATAACACATTCATAAATAACAAAATGTAACATAAGAAGCAGAAGTGGCACGTCGATGGTACCGGCTTCAGACGAGTCTCCTGATACTTGTGGGGGTCGTGGAGCAAAAAGGAGAATGCCAACGTGTTCGTGAGAGTCTCCTGATACTTGTGGGGGCTGTGGAGCAAAAAGGAGAATGCCAACGTGTTCGTGAGAGTCTCCTGATACTTGTGGGGGCTGTGGAGCAAAAAGGAGAATGCCAACGTGTTCATGAGAGTCTCCTGATACTTGTGGGGGCTGTGGAGCAAAAAGGAGAATGCCAACGTGTTCATGAGAGTCTCCTGATACTTGTGGGGGTCGTAGAGCAAAACGGAGAACACCAACGTGTTCGAGAAAGTCTCCTCTTTCCAAGTAGTTAAAGTTTTGTAGGTCAAACCAGTCGGACGCTACAGATGTTTACCTGAGAAGACAGATTATCGGGATTTCTCATGGTCTGGCACACACCACTCTAGCTCTGCCACCTTTCACCTCATATGCGGAGGTGTGACACTGGCAGATGTGATGGACACGCAACCAATGCCACTCCAGCATTGCAACTGTAGATCACTTGGGATGTTTTGTTGAAGACATTGCAAAGAAAGGAATCACTATTCACAGAAAAAAATGCACAGCACTCCTAAATGCAGTTACAGGGCCTGCAGTGCATGAGGAACCAATAAAGGACATTGGGAATGTGTCTTACTCATTGATTACTGATGAAAGTACTGATGTCACGACTAAGAAGCAGCTGGGTGTTCTGGTAAAACAACACAGCAATAAACTCTTTCAAATCATAAGCACATTTGGAGGAATAATAATCATTCCAGCTGCTGATTCACTGACCTTTGCCAATGCCTTGTTCAGGTTTCTTGATGACAACAAACTGCATCGGTCTAGCCACAGATGGCTGCAACACAATGTGCAGCAAAAACAGCTTCGTCCTGACAAAACTTCAAGAACACAATCCGTATTAGGTCTACATTAAATGTGTTTGTCATTCCCTGCAACTATGTGTCTCCAAAGCAGTTCATGTTCTTCCACAAAATGTAGAATATATGGTGTCACAAATACATACATGGGTTTCCAAAGCCCTCCTGCAACTCTGGAAATATGAGAACATACAGTGTATTCGGAAAGTATTCAGACCCCTTGACTTTTTCCACGTTTTGTTACGTTCCAGCCTTATTCTAACATGAGTAAAACGTTTTTTCCCCCTCGTAAATCTACACACAATACACCATAAAGACAAAGCAAAAATCGTTTTTTAGAATGTATATATGTGAATGTATGTATGTAGAATGCAAATTTAAACAAAATAAAAAAAAACAATTATCACCTTTACATAAGTATTCAGACCCTTTACTGAGTACTTTGTCAAAGCACCATGGGCAGCGATTACAGCCTTGAGTCTTCTGGGTGGGAAGAGGGAGTGATGGGGAGTGGAGAGGTTCCCACAGTGGGTAAACATACAGTGGAATGTTACTGTTTTCATTTTGGTATACGATGTGGGACACACACACTCATACGCACACACACACACACACACACACACACACAATCACACACACTTACACACTGACTGGGTGACGAAGGAATCATGTGTAGGGGGTCTAAGTTCTGTCAGACAGACTCAATACTAACTCTTCCAGCATGAGTAGACACTAAGTAAACTTTATTGGATTGTTCATATAGACGTATTTCATTCTGACACATTATAAGAACACACTAATATTAACAAAGTAATATAGTGAAGGTATTGCAGGAAATTAATGTTTCAAAAGAGAATGGACATTCCCCTGTTGAAATCCCGATTTGAGTAAGTGTAAGTTAATATTTGTCCATCATGTGTTTCTTAATGGTTTCTAATTGGACATCATGTGTTTCTTGGTTGTTTCTAATTGGACATCATGTGTTTCTTGGTGGTTTCTAATTGGACATCATGTGTTTCTTGGTGGTTTCTATTTGGACATCATGTGTTTCTTGGTGGTTTCTAATTGGACATCATGTGTTTCTTGGTGGTTTCTATTTGGACATCATGTGTTTCTTGGTGTTTCTCTCTGGTCTCAGAAGGATGATGTAACACTTTGGAGCAAACAGACAGAACAGCAGCCCAAAGCTGGAGGCCAGGATGGCAAAGATCTCTACAGCTACTGTGTACTTCCCAGGAGAGCTGACGTAGGCAGGGATGAAGGAGATCCACACGGCACAGAAGATCAGCATGCTGAACGTGATGAACTTGGCCTCGTTGAAGTTGTCTGGGAGTTTCCTGGCCAGGAAGGCTAAGAGTAGACAGAGGGAGGCCAGCAGGCCGATGTAGCCCAGCACCAGAGAGAAGCCGACCACAGAACCCACCTCACACTCCAGGACGACCCTCGGCCCCCGACCCTCTCTGTCCCCCCTCTCAGCAGGTCGGGGTGGAGCTAAGGCCAGCCACAATACACAGATCAGCACCTGTGGAAGGGAACGGAGGTGGAAGAAAAACGCAAGCACAGTTATCACAACAACAAATAATATGGTCAATGAAGGAAACAACTACATTCCTAAAGAATATAGTAAAAACTAGATGTTCACCTGGATGAGTGTGCAGAGTGAGATACCCATCCTTTGCTGGGTGGGGCTGAAGTATCTCATCAGGTTCTCTCCAGGCAGAGTGGCCCTGAAGGCCACCAGCACCACCACAGTCCTGCTGAGCAGACAGGAGATGCAGAACACAAAACTTATACCAAACAGGGTGTGTCTCAGCATGCACGTCCACGGCTTCGGCTGGCCAATGAAAACCAGAGCACACAGGAAGCAGAGCTTGAGGGACAGAAGGAGCAGGAAGCTGAGCTCAGAGTTGTTGGCTTTCACCTGGAACGAGACAGAGAAAGATAAATTAGACTGAGAGATGTCAGAAATCATATGACACAATCTCGTCTCTGTCCAGTACCTCTATAAATGATCATATGATTCAACTCACCAGGGCCGTGTGACGATGGTAGAGGAAGGTGGCCAGGGCACCGGCTGTGAGTGTTGCCCCGGAAACTGAGATGACAGACAGGATGACGCCCATGGTGTCGCTGTAGGAGAGGAAGTCCACCAGCTGGGGGATGCAGGCCGTACGATCAGGGTTGGACCAGAACCGCTCCGGACACCTAATACACTCAACTGACCCTGATAGAGAAGGAAGAAGAATGAGGAGTCCAAATCAGGACCAATCAGGGTTGAGGAAAAATATGAATTGGAATCAGAACAGTTGATAGACTACCTGTTGTGTTGCTGATCTCTCCCTCAGCACAGGACAGACAGTCAAAGCAGCACACAGGCCTCCCCTTCTGTACCGCATGCCTGGTACCAGGGGGACAGTCAGCACTGCATACAGACACAGGGACCTACCAGAGGGGGGAGAGGAAGAAGTTATCATCATCATGTCTGCTTCTACACCTGCATTGCCTGCTGTTTGTGGTTTTAGGCTGGGTTTCTGTACAGCACTTTGAGATATCAGCTGATGTACGAAGGGCTATAGAAATACATTTGATTTGATTTGATTTGATCAACATCATCATCATTGCTATTATCATCATTATTACACAGACAGGCAGGCTTGCTGGGCCCCTCTGGAGACTATGTCAGGAATATGACCATACAAACATCTCAAATTCAGTATCATGTTCCCCCGGTTCTAAGGCACTGCATATCAATCATCAAGAGGCGTCACTACAGTCCCTGGTTCGAATCCAAGCTGTATTACATTTGGCTGTGATTGGGAGTGTCTTCTGGGTTTGGCTGGGGTTGGCCATCATTGTAAATGAGAAGATGTTCTTAACTGACTTGTTAAAAAAAGTGTTCAGACACCGTTCATGTGGACTTTCTGTCTGAGATACCATTCCCCTGTTATTTATTTGGTCTTCTTTATGTCTTTCTCTTTTCTGAATGCCTGCCTCAGGGTAATAAACTAAATAAATCTCTATCACTCACTCACACACACAAACACACACGCACATGCACACGCATATAAACACAAACACACACACACACACACAGTGAAACTAAACTGAACAGTTTTCACCTCATTTCCGCTGCCCCCACCCCACACCACTTTATCCATGTCGATGTGAAACTGGTCGTCCGATCCCTCAGAGGACAGAAAATGTCCGACCTGGACAAACTCTGCCGTCCCCTCGGGGGTCACATGCCAGTTGATGATGTCATAAGAGGCAGGCGGATCACCATTAATGTCGAAGTGGAAAGATTCCCCCACAGGAGTACTGAAGTTCACTCCCCTCAGGTAATGAACAATCTCAAAGAGAAAAGGGCATTGGAACAGGATTAAGAGTTAGAACCAGTTGTGGCTTTTGTTCTTTAGTATTCAAACCTTACAAAGTGTTTTCACTGTATCCTGACTGGAAACATTAGTGTTCTTAACTTGAAAACAGATCAACATGTTATTCTCACCTGGCTGGGCTGAAGCTTCCTGATATCAGGGCACTGTCCACCATTAAAGACTCCGTCCCCTGGTCGACAGGCCATCATATCCTGTATGGCGTAGGCGATGGCGTACACAGCCTTGTACACATTATAACTGGCTCTCAGCTGAGATACGTCAGCATACTGGCTCTCCCCTTCACCTAGGATTGACACTTCATTTTACTGAGATAACATTGGGAATCAGGACAAAAAACTGAGATTTAGGTGTAAATTCTCCCTCACGTATGACCTCTGACCCAGTACACTGTCTGGACGACAGCGTCACGCTGAGGTCAACCCCCAGAGAACACCCAAACATCTCCTCCCACAATTCCCTCAGGAAGGGGTCGGACTTCTGGTAGTCCCCGTCTGGATGTAGGCGTGTTAGGAAAGGCCCCAGGCCGGGAATGTCAGCTTTCTTCAGGGCAAAACCAATTGTCCCGGCAAGAGAGGGCATGTTTTTCGGGGAGGCAATAGTAGAGTAGGTGACCCAGGCCTCTGAGGCAATCCACTGCTTATCTGTAATGTTCTGACGGACAACCTCTTCCATCAGGGCCTGGAGAATGAAATTGTTAAAAAGATCAAGATAGTCAAGATGAAATGCAAGATTATCAATTAGGAAATGATTGTGTCTTTAAAGGGCATCAAGACACGGTAAGACACAAGGACACTGCTACAGCTGTGTTACAAATCATTAACAATACTCTGACTGGTAATTGCTCACCCCTGAATGACCTGTGAATCCTACAAACGCCACCACCACTCTGGCAGTAGATCCTCTGATGGTGTCCACAATGTGCCTGATTTTTCTCTTAGACGGTACCTTGGAGATGACCATCAGTGAGAGAAAGGTAAGAGAGTCAGAGAAAATCAGAGAGAGTGTTTCTATTAGATTAGAAGAGAGAAGGAGTCAGAGCAAAAGAGAGAGTTTATTGTCAGATCATAAGTGTGAGGTCGTACCTTGGGGAGGACCTCAGAGTAGGCGACACACACCCCAGATCCTTGGAGCTCTTGGAGAAGCAGCTGAACCCCAAACTTGCCATAGTCATCATCCTCTGACACCAGTCCCACCCACACCCATCTCTGCAGACGCAGAAGCTTGGCCATGCCCCGAGCCTGGAAGGCATCGCTGGGTACAGTACGGAAGAATGAGGGGTACTTCCAGTTGTCACTCAAACACGTACAGGTGGCTAAGTAACTCACCTGGGAGAGAACAGACAGAGAGAGAGAGAGAGAGAGAGAGAGAGAGAGAGAGAGAGAGAGAGAGAGAGAGAGATAGAGAGAGAGAGAGTCAAGGATAATTATAATTTGTAAAAGTCAGAGAGCAGATGGAGAAGGAATTAAACTTTAGAGAGAGTGAAATCTAGAAAAAGATTGAAATGTAATGTGAAAAGAGTCATCATCTCATCCCAACCTGTAATCCAACCCCTGCCTCACCATGGGTAAATCAAACGGCCCGAGGGTCTGTGCCACCACGATGGAGGCTGTGGAGCGGGCATCCCCGATGATGACGGGAACCTCAGGGGTTGTGCCACAATCTGTTTCCACCACGGAGGTCTCCTTGCCGGTCACCATGGCAAGGGCTGCCCCCAGGGTGGTGCCCTCTGACCGGCATGTGTCAGAAGCCAGGAACCCCAGGGTGAGGTTAGGCAGGAGGGCTGGGTCACGGTTAATCTCCTCCACAGCAAAGATCATAGTCTGGAGCCAGCGGTAAGCACGCTGTTTGAAACTGACAGACAGAAGAAAGGAAGAAACAGAGAGATAAGAGTTAAACTGAATACACATTACCTTCAAGTTAAAACACAATGACAAAAAGCTGCTATCACACAAGCTGCATACATTGTACAGGTAGAATTTCCCTTAATGCTCCTGAACTCCTGCTCTGGTAGAGGGGCTTCTACATGGATCGGGAACAGGCCCCCAATGACCACATCTCCTGCCTGATAAACACTGCCCGAGACGGGCTTAGCTATCAGCCGACAGGCCCCCTCTCCACCTCCATCCAGACCCCAGACAGACCCAGGGACATGGAGACAGTAGAGCAGCCACAGCCAGCCCCAGAGGCTCATCACCTGGAGAGAGACAAGGCCGAAGACTGGGAGAGTTCCGTCACCTGTTGGAGAGAGACCAAATCAAGACCTTGTAGACAGAACACTCTGTAGACATAAAACATGATCAAAAAGTGCTTGCAATGAAAATATACACCATACAACACAGACACCTGTAACCAGACATGAAAAAACAGCGATAGACACACAAAACCTTGTTCTACCTCCTCCCTACCTAGCAACAGTAAATCTTATCCTGATGAGACAGGCAGACAGAGAGAGAGAGAGAGAGAGAGAGAGGATGAGTGTCTGTCAGTCTGGTATCTCCTGCAGAGAGTGTGAGAGTGAAAGAGGGAGAGGAAGAGGAGAGAAGGGGAACTGCTGATATAGGGAGAAATGAGCCCCCGGCTAAAAAACAAGCACACGGCCACCAGGGGGTGCTTGTAGGGAGGGAGGGGCAGGAGGGGGTTAATTGGGGACTTGTTATTGGAGGATAACTTGGGGAGCAGGTAATTGGGGGTAATTGGAGAAAGCCTGTGAAGGTGATGTTATTGAAGGTAATGTGTAGTACAGGAGATACAGTATCTGTTCTTCAACAACATCTGATGGATCCATTCAGACAATATTGCATCATACTATACTCTGAATTATTTTATTAATTGTGGCTAAATGGATTAGGGAGATGGATAGCGAGTGATTGAGAGAGAGTGAGGGAGAACGGGAGAGCGAGATAGAGACAGAGAGAGAGAGAGAGATGGATAGAGAGAGAGAGAGAGAAGTCATGCAGAAGAACAGCTCCTGACTTTTTATAACGTTCTGGTTGTTAAGAGTGAGATTAACACATTTAAATTAGCAATACATGTATAGGTAACCAAATTGTACAACTGAAGATCAACACAGAAGGACAAGATTGACAGAAAGTTAATTAAAAGACCAATCTTAACCTTGCTAGCTAGCCAAAATCAAATGTGCCAGCTAGCTTACCATCTAACTCCAACTGTTTACTGGTTGGTAACCATGGCAACACCAGCAGCAGCAGACAGAGACTTTCCCCCCTTTTTTTGAATTTCAAGCAGAAATCAAATCAGAGAAGGGAAGAATCCATTTTAAACACAGAATTCTGATGGAGAACCGGGATGCTTTCTTTGCAGACTGCTCACACAACAGGACTGTTACAAACCTGTTATTTTACACAGACCACACTACAGCTGGAACCAGGCATTTCAGTTGTACAACAAAGAAAGGCATCTGCAAGGGAAGGCAAATACACATTTTTGAGGACAGCGAGAAGGACCAGGAAAACAGGTTTCTGATGGTAAACATGCACCAGAACGGCATTATCATGGTCCAGGGCAGTGACGCTGCACTCAGCTCTTTTGTGCAGGACTTCCCCACCCTAAGGAAGATAGCGGAATACAAAAAAGACAAGGACAGCCCCCCCCGACCTCTCTCCTCAGGCACCCCAACAGCACGAGCCCAGGCCCAGACCTACAACCACACAACAGGTCTATCCTGCCCCCTACCTGCCTACAACCAACATAGTCAAGACCACCATCAGCCTGCTGAGATACAGGCTCTCTCTGTTAGAGTTAGAGGTATGGGTTACTGACCTAAAGGAGCAGCCCCTCAGCTACACCACCTACAGCCCAGACACAGAGCTTCTACAGGACAGGATCAACCAGTGCAGGTCCCAGCTGAAGAACTCTGTCTAGGAGCTGAGAGAGAGCCTTACCATAGCGCTTGAGGAGGTAAAAGCCACCATGAAGAGAGAGCTGGTGCAGGTAAAGGAGGAGATGGCAAAGGAGTTGTCTGTCATCAAGAGGGTGCTACAGCAGATAGAGCAGACTGTAGAGACTCCTAGAGAGAAACTGCAGCCCCTCACCACCCCTAACACCCCCACTCACCCACCTCTACCCTCTTCATATATGACACTCATAGGACTTCATGTTACACAATAGATGTATGTTTTGTTCGATAAAGATCATATTTATATAAAAAAATCTCAGTATACATTGGCGCGTTACGTTCAGTAGTTCCAAAACATGGACACAAGCACACACACACACACCTATTGTACTCTGCTTCTAGGCAGAGTTGCAAAGAAAAAGCCATATCTCAGACTGGCCAATAAAAATAAAAGATTAAGATGGGCAAAAGAACAGAGATACTGGACAGAGGAACTCTGCCTAGAAGTCCAGCATCCCAGATTCGCCTCTTCACTGTTGATGCTGAGACTGGTGTTTTGCGGGTACCAGTTGAGGACTTGTGAGGTGTCTGTTTCTCAAACTAGACACTCTAATGTACTTGTCCTCTGGCTCAGTTGTGCACCGGGGCCTCCCATCCCTCTTTCTATTGAGGTTAGAGCCAGTTTGCGCTGTTCTGTGAAGGGAGTACACAGTATTGTACCAGATCTTCAGTGTTTTGGCAATTTCTCCCATAGCCTTAATTTCTCAGAACAAGAATAGACAGATGAGTTTCAGAAGAAAGGTCTTTGTTTCTGGACATTTTGAGCCTGTAATCGAACCAACAAATGCTGATACTCCAGATACTCAACTAGTCTAAAGAAGGCGAGTTTTATTGCTTCTTAAATCAAAACAACAGATTTCAGCTGTGCTAACATAATTGCAAACGGGGTTTTCTAATGATCAATTAGCATTTTAAAATGATAAACTTGGAATAGCTAACACAACGTGCCATTGGAACACAGTAGTGATGGTTGCTGATAAATGGGCATTTGTACTCCTATGTAGATATTCCGTAAAAACTCTGCCGTTTCCAGCTACAATGGTCATTTACTACATTAACAATGTCTACATTGTATTTCTGATCAATTTTATGTTATTTCAATGGACAAAAAATTAGCTTTTCTTTCAAAAACAAGGAAATGTCTAAGTGACCCCAAACTTGTGAACGGTAGTGTATAATATAATATAATACAGTGAAAGTATTCGGCCCCCTTGAACTTTGCGACCTTTTGCCACATTTCAGGCTTCAAACATAAAGATATAAAACTGTATTTTTTTGTGAAGAATCAACAACAAGTGGGACACAATCATGAAGTGGAACGACATTTATTGGATATTTCAAACTTTTTTAACAAATCAAAAACTGAAAAATTGGGCGTGCAAAATTATTCAGCCCCCTTAAGTTAATACTTTGTAGCGCCACCTTTTGCTGCGATTACAGCTGTAAGTCGCTTGGGGTATGTCTATCAGTTTTGCACATCGAGAGACTGACATTTTTTCCCATTCCTCCTTGCAAAACAGCTCGAGCTCAGTGAGGTTGGATGGAGAGCATTTGTGAACAGCAGTTTTCAGTTTTTTTCCACAGATTCTCGATTGGATTCAGGTCTGGACTTTGACTTGGCCATTCTAACACCTGGATATGTTTATTTTTGAACCATTCCATTGTAGATTTTGCTTTATGTTTTGGATCATTGTCTTGTTGGAAGACAAATCTCTGTCCCAGTCTCAGGTCTTTTGCAGACTCCATCAGGTTTTCCTTCAGAATGGTCCTGTATTTGGCTCCATCCATCTTCCCATCAATTTTAACCATCTTCCCTGTCCCTGCTGAAGAAAAGCAGGCCCAAACCATGATGCTGCCACCACCATGTTTGACAGTGGGTATGGTGTGTTCAGCTGTGTTGCTTTTACGCCAAACATAACGTTTTGCATTGTTGCCAAAAAGTTCAATTTTGGTTTCATCTGACCAGAGCACCTTCTTCCACATGTTTGGTGTGTCTCCCATGTGGCTTGTGGCAAACTTTAAACAACACTTTTTATGGATATCTTTAAGAAATGGCTTTCTTCTTGCCACTCTTCCATAAAGGCCATATTTGTGCAATATACGACTGATTGTTGTCCTATGGACAGAGTCTCCCACCTCAGCTGTAGATCTCTGCAGTTCATCCAGAGTGATCATGGGCCTCTTGGCTGCATCTCTGATCAGTCTTCTCCTTGTATGAGCTGAAAGTTTAGAGGGACGGCCAGGTCTTGGTAGATTTGCAGTGGTCTGACACTCCTTCCATTTCAATATTATCGTTTGCACAGTGCTCCTTGGGATGTTTAAAGCTTGGGAAATCTATTTGTATCCAAATCCGGCTTTAAACTTCTTCACAACAGTATCTCGGACCTGCCTGGTGTGTTCCTTGTTCTTCATGATGCTCTCTGCGCTTTTAACGGACCTCTGAGACTATCACAGTGCAGGTGCATTTATACGGAGACTTGATTACACACAGGTGGATTGTATTTATCATCATTAGTCATTTAGGTCAACATTGGATCATTCAGAGATCCTCACTGAACTTCTGGAGAGAGTTTGCTTCACTGAAAGTAAAGGGGCTGAATCATTTTGCACGCCCAATTTTTCAGTTTTTGATTTGTTAAAAAAGTTTGAAATATCCAATAAATGTTGTTCCACTTCATGATTGTGTCCCACTTGTTGTTGATTCTTCACAAAAAAATACAGTTTTATATCTTTATGTTTGAAGCCTGAAATGTGGCAAAAGGTCGCAAAGTTCAAGGGGGCCGAATACTTTCGCAAGGCACTGTATATAACATATATTTTTTTGCTTTTATCCTATTCATCTCACTCTTAACAATTAAAAAATTAGTAGTTGTATTTCTGACTGTGCTATTCTTTCTTTTTGCAACATGAAATCACTATTAGTTAGCATGTGGAACATTCAGGGCCTAAACTCATCAGTCTTTCGACTGAAGAGTTTAGCACTGGAGTTCAACAAAAATCTTAAAGATGTTGACGTCATCATTCTGTAGGAGACATGGTGTAAGGCTGACATTGTCACTCACTGTCCCACAGGCTACAGAGAGGTAATTGTGCCATCACAGAAACACAGCTCTGTCAATAGAGGCAGAGACTCTGGAGGATTGATCATTTGGTACAAATCCGAACTACAAAATCTAATTGATCCCCTAAAAATTGTTAAACAGCACATTTGGTTAAAACTGAAAAAAGGACTTGTACTGATAGAACAATATGTGTTCCTTTGATCAATATACAGTATATCCACCCCTCAAAATCAGCATATATTTCAGAGGAGATCTTCCCCACCCTTGAGCAAGAGACGTGCAATTTCCAACCCCAGGGAAATGTGCTCATCTGTGGGGACACAATTGCTGACAAAGGAACACTACCTGTCTAATGACTACAAGAGGGGACAGATGTATTACTGGCTATACTGTTTCTAAATGTCTAAATTTAAACCAAAAAAAGGGAAGTTAGGAAGGGAAGTTAGGAACCAGGCAGTTAGGAAAGTAAAGGCTAGCTTTTTCAAACAGAAATTTGCATCCTGTAGCACAAACTCCACAGCAACTTGCCCAAGTCTCCCCATTTCTCCTTCACCCAAATGCAGAGAGCTGATGTTCTGAAAGAACTGCAAAATCTGGACCCAGCACAAATCAGCCGGGCTAGACAATCTGGACCCTCTCTTTCTAATATTATCCGCCAAAATTTTGCAACCCCTATTACTAGCCTGTTCAACCTCTCTTTCGTATCTGTCTGAGATCCCCAATGATTGGAAAGCTGCCGAGGTCATCCCCGTCTTCAATGGGGGAGACAATCTAGACCCAAACTGCTCAGACCTATATCTTTCCTACCCTGCCTTTCTAACGTCTTTGAAGCCATGTTAACAAACAGATCACCGACCATTTCGAATCCAACTGTACCTTCTCCGCTATGCAATCTGGTTTCAGAGCTGGTC
This sequence comes from Oncorhynchus mykiss, assembly GCF_057628025.1. Classification (NCBI taxonomy): domain Eukaryota; kingdom Metazoa; phylum Chordata; class Actinopteri; order Salmoniformes; family Salmonidae; genus Oncorhynchus; species Oncorhynchus mykiss. The sequence continues at coordinate 42,449,877 of NC_143048.1, forward strand.
ATGGGTGCACCTGAGCCACGCTCAATATCCTAAATGATATCATAACCGCCATCGATATGAGACCATACTGTGCAGCTGTATTCATCGACCTGGCCAAGGCTTTCGACTCTGTCAATCACCACATTCTTATCGGCAGACTCAACAGACTTGGTTTCTCAAAAGTCTGCCTCACCTGGTTCACCAACTACTTCTTAGACAGAGTTCAGTGTGTCAAATTAAAACTAAATGCATGCTATTCAATCGATCACTGCCCGCACCTGCTCGCCTGTCCAGCATCACTACTCTGGACGGCTTTGACTTAGAATACGTGGACAACTACAAATACCTGGGTATCTGTAAACTCTCCTTCCAGACTCACATTAAGCATCTCCAATCCAAAATTACATCTAGAATCGGCTTCCTATATCGCAACAAAGCATCCTTCACTCATGCTGCCAAACATACCCTCGTAAAACTGACCATCCTACCGATCTTCGACTTCGGTGATGTCATCCTCCAACACTCTACTCAACAAACTGGATGTAGTCTATCACAGTGCCATCCGTTTTGTCATGAAAGCCCCATACACTACCCACCATTGCGACCTGTACGCTCTTGTTGGTTGGCCCCTGCTTCATCCTCGTCGCCAAACCCACTGGCTACAGGTGATCTACAAGTCTCTGCTAGGTAAAGCCCCACCTTATCTCAGATCACTGGTCACCATAGCAGCACCCACTCGTAGCACGCGCTCCAGCAGGTATATTTCACTGGTCACCCCCAAAGCCACCTTCCCTCCTTCCTTCATCCTCCTTCGGCCACCTTTCCATCCAGTTCTTTGCTGCCAATGACTAGAACGAACTGCAAAAGTCACTGAAGCTGGAGACTCACATCTCCCTCACTAGCTTTAAGCACCAGCTGTCAGAACAGCTGACAGATCACTGCACCTGTACATAGCTCATCTGTAAACAGCCCATCCAACTACCTTATCCCCATACTGTTATTTTTTCTTTTCTGCACATCTATCACCCCAATGTTTAATTGCCATTTTTGCCACTACTACCTATTTATTGCCTTACCTCCCTTATCCTACCTCATTTGCACACATTGTTAGACTTTTTCTATTGTATTATTGTCTGTATGTTTGTGTATTCTGTGTGTAACTCTGTGTTGTTGTTTCTGTCGCACTGTTTGCTTTATCTTGACCAGGTCGCAGTTGTAAATGAGAACTTGTTCTCAACTAGCCTACCTGGTTAAATAAAGGTGAAATATATATATTTTTTAATACAACATGCCAGAGTTGCACTCCAGGGTTAAATGCCAGGGTTGCGATGTTCTCGGTTTTACCGTTAAATTGTGCTACTTTTGAAAATGACGTGTGTATATCACGGTTGACAATGTATTGGTCGCGGCTTGTGGGTTTGTGGGCAACTTCCAAGTTGAGTGGTGCAAACGGAGTTTCATATACAGTCATTGGGATGGTACAGAGCGGCGTGTGTGTGTGTACTGCAGAGACAGAGAGCTGCAGCTGATGCAGGCAGATGAGTCACATCAGTGCGAGGAGGTCAGCACGTCGTGACAAGTGACGTGAGATTCAACCAACGACACTAGCTAGCTACATACTCCTCCCTCAAAAATGTTTGTTGCCTCTTTTCTGTTTCCTCAATGCCCCCAGTCCTATCAATCACTACAGCCAACACAGCAAGGGAGAGAAACTGAGAAATTATAATTCAACAGTTTCAAAGATACTCTCTGGTTATGTAGCTAGCTAGCTAACATTTGCCAGAAAGTTGAAGTCAAAGGAGAGAGAGAGAGAGAGAGAGCTATGAGCAGTGGTGCCAGAGTTGAGGCCAGAGGAACCGATTGGATACGCTCGCTTACTGGCTAGACACAGTTCTACCGTCAGAATGCCAGGTAAACGCTAGACACAGTTCTACCGTCAGAATGATAGGTAAGCGCTAGACACAGTTCTACCGTCAGAATGCCAGGTAAACGCTAGACACTGTTCTACCATCAGAATGCCAGGTAAATGCTAGACACAGTTCTACCGTCAGAATGCCAGGTAAACTGTTACAGGAATTCAATTCCTACATGTTTTAATACCCAATTAAAATTAAACACTCTGTCAATTCCTAAGAATTTGTAAGGCTCTTATTTGCATAAAATGGACAGAGACCAGTCTCAAAATCAATCAGCAGCGTTTATTCTCGAGAGTACTGAACATGATACAGTTTACCACAGGTTATAAACTGAAAATGACGTCATTCGTTTTCTAACTGTCCCGTCTCTTCTTCAACCTGGTACAAAGGCTGTCTAGTTCTCAAGTCTTCCCACATCGTCTCTCCTAATTTAGATAATTTATGACCCGATTAGTTATGCCAGAGTTGAGGCCAGAGGAACCGATTGGATACGCTCGCCTACTGGCTAGACACAGTTCTACCGTCAGAATGCCAGGTAAATGCTAGACACAGTTCTACCGTCAGAATGCCAGGTAAACGCTAGACACAATTCTACCGTCAGAATGCCAGGTAAATGGGAAAAATATGGCTGAAAAAAGAGCAAAGACTGGAAAAGAGAATAGGATATAATGGAATTAATTCAGAGCATCCCAGGAGCTGACAGAAAAGCTTCCTGTAGGCAAATCAGAAATCCAAGCCCACCACCACTAGATCTTATTTCTCATTCACAAATGGAGAAACACAAGAGAAATGCTGCTTTGTTTTCTAATACCAGGACATCGTTTGACACAGGAACTATATATGGGAATAACACCGTTAATTCTTCAGAATCTAAGACGCTGCGTGGGGGGTTCTAAACTGACATTATATTTTTTTAAGATGGTCATACTGTTGGTCATTTACCTATTTGATTTTTAAAAATGTAGGACCCCTTTATTTATAAAACAAATATTTAACAAATGTATTTGATAAAATATATATTGTGGCCTTTACTTCTATAGCCCATAGAAACACATTGAATAACACATTCATAAATAACAAAAGGGACAGTCAAAAAAAATGTATCATAAGAAGCAGAAGTTGGCACGTCGATGGTACCGGCTTCAGACGAGTCTCCTGATACTTGTGGGGGACGTAGTGCAACATGGGGAACACCAATGTGTTCGTGAGAGTCTCCTGATACTTGTGGGGGTCGTAGTGCAACATGGGGAACACCAATGTGTTCGTGAGAGTCTCCTCCTTCCAAGAAGTTATAGTTTGTAGGTCAAACCAGTCGGACGCTACAGATGTTTATCTGAGAAGACAGATCTTTGGGATGTCTCAAGCCTGGCACACACCACTCTAGCTCTGCCACCTTTCACCGCAGATGTGGAAGTGTGACACTGGCAGATGTGATGGACACGCATCCAAATGCCACTCCAGCATTGCAACTGAAGATAACTTGGGATGTAATAATCATTCCAGCTGCTGATTCACTGACCTTTGCCAATGCCTTGTTCAGGTTTCTTGATGACAACAAACTGCATCGGTCTAGCCACAGATGGCTGCAACACAATGTGCAGCAAAAACAGCTTCGTCCTGACAAAACTTCAAGAACACAATCCGTATTACGTCTACATTAAATGTGTTTGTCATTCCCTGCAACTACGTGTCTCCAAAGTAGTTCATGTTCTTCCACAATATGTAGAATATATGGTGTCAAAAATACATACATGGGTTTCCAAAGCCCTCCTGCAACTCTGGAAATATGAGAACATACAGTGTATTCGGAAAGTATTCAGACCCCTTGACTTTTTCCACGTTTTGTTACGTTCCAGCCTTATTCTAAAAATGACTAAATGGTTATTTTCCCGTTGTAAATCTACACACAAAACCCCACAATGACAAAGCAAAAAGAGGTTGTTAGAAATGAATGCAAATTTATATATAAAAAAAACTGAACTGTCACATATACATCATTTTCAGACCCTTAACTCAGTACTTTGTTGAAGCACTTTTGGCAGTGATTACAGCCTTGAGTCTTCTTGGGTATAAAGAGGGAGTGATGGGGAGTGGAGAGGGTCCCACAGTGGGTAAGCAGACAGTGGAATGTGCCTGTTTTCATTTTTTTATACGATGAGGGACAGACACACTCATATGCACACACACACACACACACACACACACACAAACACACACACACACACACACACACACACACACACACACACACACACACACACACACACACACACACACACACACACTCACACTTACACACTGACTGGGTGACGAAGGAATCATGTGTAGGGGGTCTAAGTTCTGTCAGACAGACTCAATACTAACTCTTCCAGCATGAGTAGACACTAAGTCATCTTTATTGGATTGTTCATATAGACGTGTTTCATTCTGACACATTATAAGAACACATACTAATATTAACAAAGTGAAGTGAAGGAATAGCAGGAAAATAATGTTTCCAAACAGAATGGACATTCCCATGTTGAAATGAATATCAACGAGCCCTAAATCATGATGTGAGTATGTTTAAGTTAATATTCGGACATCATGTATTTCTTGGTAGTTTCTAATTGGACATCATGTGTTTCTTGGTTGTTTCTAATTGGACATGATTTCTTTCTTGGTGGTTTCTAATTGGACATCATGTGTTTCTTGGTGGTTTCTAATTGGACATCATGTGTTTCTTGGTGGTATCTAATTGGACATCATGTGTTTCTTGGTGGTTTCTAATTGGACATCATGTGTTTCTTGGTGGTTTCTAATTGGACATCATGTATTTCTTGGTGGTTTCTAATTGGACATCGTGTGTTTCTTGGTGGTTTCTATTTGGACATCATGTGTTTCTTGGTGTTTCTCTCTGGTCTCAGAAGGATGATGTAACACTTTGGAGCAAACAGACAGAACAGCAGCCCAAAGCTGGAGGCCAGGATGGCAAAGATCTCTACAGCTACTGTGTACTTCCCAGGAGAGCTGACGTAGGCAGGGATGAAGGAGATCCACACGGCACAGAAGATCAGCATGCTGAACGTGATGAACTTGGCCTCGTTGAAGTTGTCTGGGAGTTTCCTGGCCAGGAAGGCTAAAATGAGACAGAGGGAGGCCAGAAGGCCGATGTAGCCCAGCACCAGAGAGAAGCCGACCACAGAGCCCACTTCACACTCCAGGACGACCCTCGGGCCCCGACCCTCTCTGCCCCTCCTCTCAGCAGGTCGGGGTGGAGCTAAGGCCAGCCACAGCACACAGATCAGCACCTGTGTAAGGGAACGGAGGTGGATGGAAAACTAGGTATCTAGTAAACAAATAATATGGTCAATGAAGGAAACAACTAGATTCCCATAGAGTACAGTAAAAACTAGATGTTCACCTGGATGAGTGTGCAGAGTGAGATACCCATCCTCTGCTGGGTGGGGCTGAAGTATCTCATCAGGTTCTCTCCAGGCAGAGTGGCCCTGAAGGCCACCAGCACCACCACAGTCCTGCTGAGCAGACAGGAGATGCAGAACACAAAACTTATACCAAACAGGGTGTGTCTCAGCATGCACGTCCACGGCTTCGGCTGGCCAATGAAAACGAGAGCACACAGGAAGCAGAGCTTGAGCGACAGAAGGAGCAGGAAGCTGAGCTCAGAGTTGTTGGCCTTCACCTGGAACGAGACAGAGAAAGATAAATTAGACTGAGTGATGTCAGAAATCAAATTACACAATCTCATCTCTGTCCAGTACCTCTATAAATGATCATATGATTCAACTCACCAGGGCCGTGTGACGGTGGTAGAGGAAGGTGGCCAGGGCACCGGCTGTGAGTGTTGCCCCGGAAACTGAGATGACAGACAGGATGACGCCCATGGTGTCGCTGTAGGAGAGGAAGTCCACCAGCTGGGGGATGCAGGCCGTACGATCAGGGTTGGACCAGAACCGCTCTGGACACCTAATACACTCAACTGACCCTGATAGAGAAGGAAGAAGAATGAGGAGTCCAAATAAGGACCAACCAGGGTTGAGGAAAAATATGAATTGGAATCAGAACAGTTGATAGACTACCTGTTGTGTTGCTGATCTCTCCCTCAGCACAGGACAGACAGTCAAAGCAGCACACAGGCCTCCCCTTCTGTACCGCATGCCTGGTACCAGGGGGACAGTCAGCACTGCATACAGACACAAGGACCTACCAGATGGGGGAGAGGAAGTTATTATCATCATCATCGCTATTATCATCATTATTACACAGACAGGCAGGCTTGCTGGGCCCCTCTGGAGACTATGTCAGGAATATGACCATACAAACATCTCAAATCAAACATCTCAGTATCATGTTCCCCCTGAGTGGCTCAGCATTCTAAGGCACTGCATATCAGTGCAAGAGGCACCACTACAGTCCCTGGTTCAAATCCGAACAATTTCACATTTGGCCATGATTCAGAGCTTCTTCAGGGTTTGGCTGGGGTAGGCCGTCATTTTAAATGAGAATATGTTCTTAACTGACTTGCCTAGTTAAAAAAGATACCGTTCAGTGTCATGTTGACTTTCTGGCTGAGATACCATTCCCGTTATTTATTTGGTCTTCTTAATGTCTTTCTTTTTTTTCTGAATGTCTGCTTCAGGGTGAAAAACTCAATAAATCTCTCTCTATCACTCAAGCACACACACACACACACGCACACACACACACGCACACACACACACACACACACACACACACACACACACACACACCAAACTGAACAGTTCTCACCTCATCTCCGCTGCCCCCACCCCACACCACTTTATCCATGTCGATGTGAAACTGGTCGTCCGATCCCTCAGAGGACAGAAAATGTCCGACCTGGACAAACTCTGCCGTCCCCTCGGGGGTCACATGCCAGTTGATGATGTCATAAGAGGCAGGCGGATCACCATTAATGTCGAAGTGGAAAGATTCCCCCACAGGAGTACTGAAGTTCACTCCCCTCAGGTAATGAACAATCTCAAAGAGAAAAGGGCATTGGAACAGGATTAAGAGTTAGAACCAGTTGTGGCTTTTGTTCTTTAGTATTCAAACCTTACAAAGTGTTTTCACTGTATCCTGACTGGAAACATTAATGTTCTTAACTTGAAAACAGATCAACATGTTATCCTCACCTGGCTGGGCTGAAGGTTCCTGATATCAGGGCACTGTCCACCATTAAAGACTCCGTCCCCTGGTCGACAGGCCATCATATCCTGTATGGCGTAGGCGATGGCGTACACAGCCTTGTACACATTATAGCTGCCTCTCAGTTGAGACACATCAGCATACTGGCTCTCCCCCTCACCTAGGAAAGACACTTTATTTTACTGAGATAACAATGGGAATCAGGACAAAAAACAGAGATGTAGGTGTAAAGTCTCCCTCACGTATGACCTCTGACCCAGTACACTGTCGCCTGGATGACAGCGTCACACTGAGGTCTACCCCCAGAGAACACCCAAACATCTCCTCCCACAATTCCCTCAGGAAGGGGTCGGACTTCTGGTAATCCCCGTCTGGATGGAGGCGTGTTAGGAAAGGCCCCAGGCCGGGAATGTCAGCTTTCTTCAGGGCAAAACCGATTGTCCCGGCAAAAGAGGGCATGTTTGTCGGGGCGGCGATAGTAGAGTAGGTGACCCAGGCCTCTGAGGCAATCCACTGCTTATCTGTAATGTTCTGACGGACAACCTCTTCCATCAGGGCCTGGAGAATGAAATTGTTAAAGAGATCTAGATAGTCAAGATGAAATGCATGATTATCAATAAGGAAATGATTGTGTCTGTAAAGGGCATCAAGACATGGTAAGACACAAGGACACTGCTACAGCTGTGTTACAAATCATTAACAATACTCTGATTGGTAACTGCTCACCTCTGCATGACCCGTGAATCCTACAAATGCCACCACCACTCTGGCAGTAGATCCTCTGATGGTGTCCGCAATGTGCCTGATCTTTCTCTTAGACGGTAACTTGGGGATGACCATCAGTGAGAGAAAGGGAAGAGAGTCAGAGAATATCAGAGAGAGCGTTTATGTTAGACTGGAAGAGAGGGGGAAAGAGAGAAGTCAGTGTGAAAGAGAGAGAGAAAGATATAGCAAAAGAGAGAGTTTATTGTCTGATCATCAGAGTGAGGTCATACCTTGGGGAGGACCTCAGAGTAGGCGACACACACCCCAGATCCCTGGAGCTCTTGGAGAAGCAGCTGAACCCCAAACTTGCCATAGTCATCATCCTCTGACACCAGTCCCACCCACACCCAGCCCATCTGACGCAGCAGCTTGGCCATGCCCCGAGCCTGGAAGGCATCGCTGGGTACTGTACGGAAGAATGAGGGGTACCTCCAGGTGTCACTCAAACACGCACAGGTGGCAAAGTAACTCACCTGGGAGAGAACAAAGTGAGAGGGAGAGACAGAGAGTAAGTTCGACAGAGAGAGGGAGAGAGAGAGAGAGTCAAGGGAGAGCAGAGGGAGAAGGAAAGTAAAAGTTGGTCACAGAGAAATCTAGATAGAGATGGAAATGTAATGTGAGAAGAGTCATCATCTCATCCCAACCTGTAATCCAACCCCTGCCTCACCATGGGTAAATCAAACGGCCCGAGGGTCTGTGCCACCACGATGGAAGCTGAGGAGTGGGGATCCCCGATGATGACGGGAACCTCAGGGGTAGTGCCACACTCTGTGCCCACCACGGAGGCCTCCTTGCCGGTCACCATGGCTAGGGCTGCCCCCAGGGTGGTGCCATCTGACCGGCATGTGTCAGCAGCCAGGAACCCCAGGGTGAGGTTAGGCAGGAGGGCTGGGTCACGGTTAATCTCCTCCACAGCAAAGATCATAGTCTGGAGCCAGCGGTAAGCACGCTGTTTGAAACTGACAGACAGAAGAAAGGAAGAAACGGAGAGATATGAGGTAGCTGAATACACATTACCTTCAAGGGAAAACACAATGACAAAAAGCTGCTATCACACAAGCTGCGTACATTGTACAGGTAGAATTTCCCTTAATGCTCCTGAACTCCTGCTCTGGCAGAGGGGCTTCCACATGGATGGGGAACAGGCCCCCAATGACCACATCTCCTGCCTGATAAACACTGCCCGAGATGGGCTTAGCTATCAGCCGACAAGCCCCCTCTCCACCGCCATCCAGACCCCAGACAGACCCAGGGACATGGAGACAGTAGAGCAGCCACAGCCAACCACACAGGCTCATCACCTGGAGAGAGACAAGGCCGAAGACTGGGAGAGTTCCGTCACCTGTTGGAGAGAGACCAAACCAAGAACTTGCAGACAGAACACTCTGTAAACAGAATGATATTAACAAAAAGTGCCATCAGTGAAGATATACACCATAGACACCTGTAACCAGATGTGAAAAAACAGCGATTGACACACAAAATCTTGTTCTACCTCTGCCCTACTTGGCCACAGCAAGCCTTATCCTGGTGAGCCAGACATAGAGAGAGAGAGGATGAGTTTCTGTCAGTCTCGCATCTCCTGCAGAGTGTGAGAGTGAAAGAGGGAGAGGAAGAGGAGAGAAGGGGAGCTGCTGATATAGGGAGAAATTAGCCCCTGGCTAAAAAACAAGCACGCGGCCACAAGGGGGTGCTTGTAGGGAGGACGGGGCAGGAGGGGGTTAATTGGGGACTTGTTATTGGAGGATAACTTGGGGAGCAGGTAATTGGGGGTAATTGGAGAAAGCCTGTGAGGGTGATGTTATTGAAGGTAATGTGTAGCACAAGAGATACAGTTTCTGTTCTTCAACAACATCTGATGTCCCCATTCAGACAGATATTACATCATACTGTACTATAAATTATTTTATTAATTGTGGCTAAATGGATTAGAGAGTGAGAGAGTGTGAGAGAGAGACAGAGAGAGCGAGATAGAGACAGAGAGAGCATGAGAGACAGAGAGAGAGAGAGAGAAAGTTTGAGTTTTAAATAATCTTTATTGGGTCTGGGGGCCCACCACACAATAAATACTCATACAAAACCACAGTTACACATCAATTAAAAACACAATTCTAATTCCTCCTCCACAGTAACTAAACACAACAGCCTCGGAATACCCCATATACTCAAAAACAGATCAATATTGTTGACAAGTTTATAATAGGAAAACTCAACCCTTAGTCTCGCTGCCAACATTCCCTCGAGCATTCCCACCACATCCACAGACCCCTGTCCCCGAATACTGTTCTTTCGGGTCTTCCATATCGCTTATTTTGCTGCCCCTAACACAAAATTAAACAGCACAACTACATCCTTTTGACTGAACCTGTACTTTGGCCCAAATATATACAGTTGGGAATAGAAAACCTCTCCCAACGTTGAGAATCAATCAGTGATCAGTTCAATCATCCCGACCAACCTGGGACACAGTAAAAACAGATGTGCCAGAGATTCAGACTCAGCACAGAATGGACACCCCTCCCGAACAGTAGGGTCCAGGTGTACCAGATGCATGTTGGTGGCTATAGCTCCATGTATTATACTCCATTGGAGGTCAGCTGTCCTCTTATCAATAGGCAGTTTGTATAATGATCGCCAACAGCCTTTTGGAGAGGCACCTGGACCAAGCACACCCACCCACCTTGTCGATTTTACCCCTTCCAGGGAAGAGGCATGGGACACCTTTACGCATATTCTGTACATGGCCTTCTTTCCCACCTCCTTGAACTCCCCCAGCTCCGGGGTATCGAAGGAAAGCAGCATCCCCACATCCTCCTCGAATGCCCCCATCGCAGCACTAACAATCAGTGCAGGGAACACATAATCCAGACCCTCCTTCCACAGATCAGTCACATACTGCAGATTAAGCACTGGCAAGGAGTCGCAGACCTCAGCGACGACCTTCCTCAGTAGGCGAGATGATCGGATCACCGCTCTTTCTCCCAGCTCCTCCAACGATCTGCTCCTGCTCCGCATCAGATGACCCAGCTTGGTACACCCCACGCCTAACAGGCATGAACGTAGGCTGGCTGAGCCCAGAACACAGGACTGGATGGCAGTGTTGTGGAAAAGAGGGTCTTCAAAAAGTCACATCCCTGGTGGCGTGCAGGCCTTACGGGACTTGACAAGAACCCTCCAAGCCTGTATAACAGACTCATAAAATGGTGTCAGGCCAGTCAAATCACCCCCCTGCAGCTTTAAGAAGAAAATATGTTTGTCTAAGCCCAAACAGCCCACTCTCCTCATCAATATGTAGGCTGCTTCGACCCAGCTAGAACCGTCTCTGTACAACAATCTCTGGGCTGCTTGGAGCCGGAAAGCAATGATCCTAGAGGAAATGTCCACCAGGCCTTGCCCACCCTCGTGCAGTGGCAGATACAGGGCTGCAGCTTTGATCCAGTGTTGTCCAGACCAGAATAAATTGACAAGGGTCCTCTGAAGCTCTTGTATCAGACCCTTTGGTGGCTGTAAAATTATTAGTCTGTGCCACAGGGTAGAAGCAGCAAGATTATTAGCTACCAGGACCCGTCCCCTATAGGACAGCTGGGGCAACACCCATTTCCACCTTGACAGTCTGGCACACACTTTCTCCACTACACCCTCCCAGTTCATTTTCTGAAAGACATCGGAGCCTAGAAAAACTCCCAAAGTCTTCATTCCATCTCTGCCCCACTGAAGCCCCCCATGTAACCGTGGAGCGGACCCCGTTTGAAGCTGACCTGCCCACAGCGCTTCACTCTTTCCCCAATTGACTCTAGCTGAGGAGGCCCCCTCATACACCTTTAAAGCATTTGAGAGGACCTTAACATCTTCACCCCCTATAATAAAAACTTTCACATCATCTGCATACGCAGACAGTGCTATTGTGGGAACCTTCATTACACCTGGCACAGAGAAACCAGTAAGCTTCGCTCTTAAAAAACAAAGCATTGGTTCAATCGCCAGACTATATAACTGCCCTGAAATTGGGCATCCATGCCTGATGCCCCTTTGGACAGGGATAGGGCAACTCAAACCACCATCCACCTTCACCATACACGAGGCCCCAGCATACAGTAAATTCATCCAATACAAAAAAACATCCCCAAACCCAAAGGATTTCATTGTTTTAAACAAGTACTGGTGGTCCACACGATCAAAAGCCTTCTCCTGATCCAAAGAAAGTAAACCCACATTTACATCAGACAGTTTACAAATGTCTAAAACATCTCTTATCAGAAACAAGTTGTCAACAATAGAGCGATCAGGTACACAGTAGGACTGGTCCTTGTGGATCAACAATCCCAGATACTCTTTCAACCTGTTTGAGAGACATTTAGAAACAATTTTGTATTCTGCGCACAGCAAGGCAACAGATCTCCAATTTTTTATGAGAGCCAAAACCCCCTTTTTTGGCAACAGTGAAAGCACAGCACGTTGACAGGATACAGAAAGAGAACCCTCATGAAAAGATTCCCAACACCACTTCATAAAAATCTTCCCCAATAGACCCCCAAAAGTGCTTATAAAACTCAGATGGTAAACCATCGATGCCAGGGGCTCGGCCTGTTGAGAGCTGCATAACTGCTGTGGACAGCTCTTGCAGTGTAATGTCAGAGTCCAATGCGACTCTCTGCTCAGGTCCCAATTGAGGAAGACCGTGTAACAACTGTTCAGTACACAGAGAGTCACAATCCTCCGCCTTATAGAGGGCCGAGTAGAAATCCACGGCATGTTGACGCATTTCAATGTCATCCGTGGTCACCTTCCCATCAGGGAGACGAAGGCAGACCTGTTTACGTTGCAATGTCGACTGTCCTAGGTTTTTAAAAAAGCGCTAGGAGCATCCATATCCTTGAGGGAAGTGAAACGAGACCTAATCAAGGCACCCTTCACTCTTTCATGCAGAAACGACCTCAGTTCATGTCTCTTGTCTAGTAAGTTCATGACTAGTCCAGGGTCGTTCTGAGTGAGCAGCTTCAATTCAATAGATTTGATGTCCTGTTCAAGGGCCTTGATAGTCTCTTTAACTTCTTCGATATAGGGGGCGCTCTTTTAATTTTTGGATGAAAAACATTCCCGTTTTAAACAAGATATTTTGTCACGAAAAGATGCTCGACTATGCATATAATTGACAGCTTTGGAAAGAAAACACTCAGACGTTTCCAAAACTGCAAAGATATTGTCTGTGAGTGCCACAGAACTGATGTTACAGGCGAAACCCAGATAAAAATCCAATCAGGAAGTGCCGCATTTTTTGAAACCGCCTCATTCCAATGACTCCTTATATGGCTGTGAAAAAGCTAGGAGTCAGCTTACGTTTTCCACGTTTTCCCCAAGGTGTCTACAGCATTGTGACGTATTTGTAGGCATATCATTGGAAGATTGACCATAAGAGACTACATCTACAAGGTGGTCGCTTGGTGTCCTCCGTTGCAATTATTGCGTAATCTCCAGCTGCAGTATTTTTCCGTTTGCTTCTGATGAGAAGCCAACTGCCACCACTGATAGATTATCGAATAGATATGTGAAAAACTCCTTGAGGGTTGATTGTAAACAACGTTTGCCATGTTTCTGTCGATATTATGGAGCTAATTTGGAAAAAAGTTTGGCGTTGTAAGTGACTGCATTTTCCGGTATTTTTCTTAGCCAAACGTGATGAACAAAACGGAGCTCTTTTGTCTACACAAATAATATTTTTGGAAAAAATGAACATTTGCTATCTAACTAAGAGTCTCGTCATTGAAAACATCCGAAGTTCTTCAAAGGTAAATTATTTTATTTGAATGCTTTTCTTGTTTTTGTGAAAATGTTGCCTGCTGAATGCTAGGCTTAATGCTATGCTAGGCTATCAATACTCTTACACAAATGCTTGTGTAGCTTTGGTTGAAAAGCATATTTTGAAAATCTGAGATGACAGTGTTGTTAACAAAAGGCTAAACTTGTGTTTCAATATATTTATTTCATTTCATTTGCGATTTTCATGAATAGGAAACGTTGCGTTATGGTAATGAGCTTGAGGCTATGATTACGCTCCCGGATACGGGATTGCTCGTCGCTAGAGGTTAACTTCAATTTGAGACAGAGCAGTATACTGTTGACAAAATACTTGTATGTGGGCCTTCCCAACCTCCCACCATTGTCTCAAGGACTCAAAATTCCCTTTTATAACCCCTCATTTTTCCCAAAACAACAAAAACCTGCCACAAAACATGACATCATGTAACAATTTAACATTAAAATACCAGTAAGGTGATGACCTTCGTGGACAGGACAAGTGAATATCAACAGTAACAATATGATGATCAGAGAAACCAACAGGAGTAATGGCACACTTTCCAACCCTACTACAGTATTGCTCAAATACATACAACCTGTCTAACCTTGCTGCACTGACATGACCTTCATTCATTTTTAGCCATGTGTACTGCCTAACTCTTGCATTCCTTACTCTCCACACATCAGAAAGCTCAAACTCAGTTAATAGGCCAGACAGGCAAGTGGCTGACCACAGGTGAGGTTCTTCAGCGGTGCAATCAACAGTCAAATCCACTGTACAGTTCCAGTCACCCCCTAAAACCATACACCCCTCTTGATCACACTGTCTTAAGGTTCATTTACTTGATCAAATATAGCAATACGCTCTGTACCCTCAATAGGAGCATAAACATAAAAAATAAAAAAAACATAACATCCACCTTGACCAATAAAACCCGACCCTTGACCTGCCCCTCCCACCACATACCCCAGTCAACCTCATTTTCCTCATCACTATGTGTCTCCTGTAGGAAAACTACATTAAGCCTTTTCTGTTTTATTACTTCTAATACCCAAGCCCTCTTATTCCTGTCCTTTCCCCCATTAATATTGAGAGAACCTACCCTTAGTACCTCCATATAAAAAAGAGAAAAGAAAGCAGAAGAAACCACAGAGAAACCAAAGAGAAAAAAGACACCCTATGAGGCATGATCATCATCATTATTTAAATATTCTCTTAATTAACCTGACCACGTTTCCCACCACCTTTTGTTGCTGCAACAGCAGTAATACATTTCCTCAAGCGAAACTGCTTCTTCTCACTCAATTGGTCTAACCCCACCGTCTTCTGTAATATCACAGCTGACCTCACAAATTTATCAACATCAAAATAATCTGCCAATTTGACAGATTTCCCAAAAGTCTGATCCAGAAACTAATATACCTCCTCTAGATCATAAATTGAGTCCTCACCAGCAGCTATCATGTCAAAAGAGATATCCATATCCTTCTCCTGATCCTCAGCTGAGGCCACAGACACCTGACTCCCCACATCCCTTTCAACACTCCCCACTTGCACCTCATCACTTGTACCAGGCATCTCCTCCACTACCTGGGAGCCTAGCTCCACATGAAAACCCTCCTGTACCTCATTACTCATAGTGGGCATCTCCTCCACTCCCTGGGAGCCTAGCTCCACATGAACCCCCTCCTTTACCCCAGCACTCGTACTGGGCACCTCCTCCACTACCTGGGAGCCTAGCTCCACATGAACCCCCTCCTTTACCCCAGCACTCGTACTGGGCACCTCCTCCACTACCTGGGAGCCTAGCTCCACATGAACCCCCTCCTTTACCCCAGCACTCGTACTGGGCACCTGCTCACCAGTCTGAGGAACTGGCTCTTCAGATACATCCTTACCTTCTACAACAATACTTTCCTGCAGCATAACATTTCCCTCTAATACAAGTTGCCATGCTCAACCATCCTATCAACAAGACACTCTTCTTTAAGAAGTACACCATGCTCAACCATACGATCAACAAGACACTCTTCTTTAAGAAGTACACCATGCTCAACCATCCGATCAACAAGACTCTCTTCTTTAAGAAGTACACCATGCTCAACCATCCGATCAACAAGACACTCTTCTTTAAGAAGTACGCCATGCTCAACCATCCGATCAACAAGACACTCTTCTTTAAGAAGTACACCATGCTCAACCATCCGATCAACAAGACTCTCTTCTTTAAGAAGTACACCATGCTCAACCATCCGATCAACAAGACACTCTTCTTTAAGAAGTACACCATGCTCAACCATCCGATCAACAAGACACTCTTCTTTAAGAAATACCACCACCGCTTTATTCATCCGGGATGCATAAGCAACATTCTCATATCCTACCTTCTCTCCTACGGCGACTAGAAACTCCTCCACCGTGACAGTAGCTTCACTAACACACCTAAAGCCATGCCGAAGTGACAGGGACGGCATCCCCATTCGGGCTGCCATCCCCGCCAAAATCAGGGTCATTACCATACGAAAAACAAAATACTTAATTCTACCACAACAAAAATAATAACCTTGATCATGCACAGAAGAAAACCAAAAGAATGCCAAGAAATAGAAAACCAAAAGAAAGTTGTGAATAACTAAATCTCCACAACATGTGCACTCCTTCACTCAAACAATTCCCGGCATGCACCAACCACTCGCAGCATGCAGAGAGAGAGAGAGAGAGAGAGAGGAAGAGAGGAAGAGAGAGAGAGAGAGAGCGAGAGAGAGAGAGCGAGAGAGAGAGAGAGAGAGAGAGAGAGAGAGAGAGAGAGAGAGAGAGAGAGAGAGAGGAAGAGAGGAAGAGAGAGAGAGAGAGAGAGAGAGAGAGAGAGACAGAGAGAGAGAGAGAGAGAGAGAGAGAGAGAGAGAGAGAGAGAGAGAGAGAGAGAAGAAGAAGAAAAATACATGACATTACTTTATAAGAACGGAATGCTAACATAATTCTGCCAGGCTTGATATAGCTTCAACTAGCACTGACATGTCAAGTGAGGAGAGTCAAACAGTCTACCCCAACCAAATGGAGAGGCCTTAGAAGCTGCCTCCTGCTGTTCAGAGGTAATTCAAATATAGTACCCTGTGTATGTAAAGAATGTTAAGGCAAGAAAATATTACAAAATGAAGCTCCTTATGGAAAATCAAGAGACACTTTTTGCTGACTATTACAGAAATGGGAACATCAGCAACCTTATCTTCCACACAAACCATCCCCTGGCATGGCATAGTGCTATATTAGCACACTACCCCTTTGTTAAGAGAGGGAGGGGGGGGTAGCGAGGGGTAGAAACTCAGGATACTTGACAACGAGGACTCTGAGTCAGCTAATATAAACCTCTGTAAGTCCGGAACAGTAATGGTACAGGGTAACCCCAAACATTTTCAGCTGGACTTTCACAGCAAGGAAAAACTCCCTTGATAAAGATACCCCAAGCTGGTCAGACCAGACCTCTTCATTATACAGTGGGGAAAAAAAGTATTTAGTCAGCCACCAATTGTGCTAGTTCTCCCACTTAAAAAGAAGCGAGGCCTGTAATTTTCATCATAGGTACACTTCAACTATGACAGACAAAATGAGAAAAAAATACAGAAAATCACATTGTAGGATTTTTTATGAATTTATTTGCAAATGATGGTGGAAAATAAGCACAGATTACTACTCCCTCATTGAAATGAAGGATAAATTCCCCCAGCTGGAGGTAAGGCAGGTGGAGCTGGAACAGCAGGTGATTACACTCCAGTCAGCACAGACCCAGACAACAGTCCAGCACAACAACACCCCCTTAACCAGAGGTGGAGAGAGACATATCTGCACTCTGGACAGTGGTGAGACAACTTCAACAGGAGAAAGAGCAGGAGCAGGAGCAGAACAGAGAACTAGAGGAGAGGATCAGACTGCTGGAGTAGAGGTTGAGGGGGATGGTGTGTGACAGAGAACAACCCACTAGAGAGGTGGCCACCCCCACAGAGAAGCCAGCAGAACAGCCCACCTCAGCACCCGACAAAAGTCTCGACACCACAGCAGAACAGTCCACACCAGACCCTGACCATAGAGTCGACATCACAGCAGAATAGACTAAAGAAAAACCCCAAGCCCAGCGGCTCTCACCCCCTCTGAGCACCCCCCCTGTCAGCCACCCTGATAGCCCTTCTGACAACCCCCCCACACCCACTGAGGACAAACACAAGACACAGATTGTTCTCCTTATGGACTCAAATTGGAAATATATAGAAGAAAAAAACTTTTTCCCAAACACAGTGTGTCTAAACTCTGGTGTCCAAACACCCAGCGCGCCCTAGACCTTCTGTCTGAGGACCAGCTAGGTTCACCCATCCACATAA
The DNA here is from genome assembly GCF_057628025.1 of Oncorhynchus mykiss. Classification (NCBI taxonomy): domain Eukaryota; kingdom Metazoa; phylum Chordata; class Actinopteri; order Salmoniformes; family Salmonidae; genus Oncorhynchus; species Oncorhynchus mykiss. The sequence goes on from NC_143048.1 coordinate 42,467,876, forward strand.
TAATACACACAGGCACAAACGATCTGAGAGCACAGCAGGAAAGGGTGGCCACTGCACTGAAGGGAGTGATTGAAAAGGCTTCTTCTACTTTCCCCAACGCACAAGTGGTTATCTCCACCCTGCTACCACGAAAAGACTTCCACCCTGCCTCAATACAGCGGGTAAACGCAAGTATTTCCCGTGACTGTGCCTCAAAATCAAATGTTTTCCTGGCTCACCACTCCACCCTGGACTTGAACAGCCTCTATGACCAGGTCCACCTCTACAAGGCAGCAGTGCCCGCCTTTGCCCAGACTCTAGAGGACATCGCTCTCAAACGTTTCCCCAACACTTCACACAGGAGCAACAGATCAATAGACACCCCACCCAGACCAGCGAGACACCCTCCAAGACCTGCAGGACCCCCCCTGGACCTCCACATAGAGGACCCACGCCAAGAGGACTTACATCCAGACCACAGCACCCCCAGACACATCCACAACCCCACCCCAACCAATCAACACCCCCTCACGTCAACCATGCCCACACCCCATTTAGGCCCCCTCAGATCAGACCTATGCCACTCCTGCCCACCCCATGCACCCCCCCGCCCGCAAAGAGGGCCTCAACATGGAAGTCACACATATGCCCAGGGAGTGACCGGGCAAGCAGGCCCAACCCCCACTCTTACACTCACTCAAGCCAATGGCATGTACCAGATGCTCAGCAGGCTCTGCTCACACTTACTGGCCTGAGGCCAAACCACGACCAACAACATTGGACACTTTATGGAACAAAAGGCCTTCACTATATCATCCTGGAATATCCAAGGCCTGAGGTCATCTGCCTTTGGCCTAAAGCGCAGGAACCTGGACTTCACCAAAGAAATCGGTAATACAGACATTGTCATCCTGCAAGAAACCTGGTATAGAGGAGACGGACCCACTGGTTGCCCTCTAGGTTACAGAGAGCTGGTAGTCCCATAACACCAAACTACCAGGTGTGAAACAGGGAAGGGACTCAGGGGTTATGCTAATTTGGTATAGAGCAGGCCTAACTAACTCCATTAAATTAATCAAAAAGAGGAACATTTTACATTTGGCTGGAAATTCAAAAGGAAATGATCTTAACAGAGAAAAATGTCCTCCTGTATGCTACCTATATCCCCCCACTAGAATCCCCATACTTTAAAGAAGACAGCTTCTCCATCCTGAAGGGGGAAATCAATCATTTCCAGGCCCAGGGACATGTAGTCTGTGGTGACCTAAATGCCAGAACCGGACAAGAACCTGTCACCCTCAGCACACAGGGGGACAAACACCTGCCTGCAGGTGACAGCATTCCCTCCCATATATGCCCCCCTAGGCACAACTATGACAACATAACCAATAAAAACAGGTCACAACTCCTGCAGCTCTGTCGCACGCTGGGTATGTACATAATCAATGGTAGGCTTTGAGGGGACTCCTATGGTAGGTACACCTATAGCTCATCTCTTGGCAGTAGTACTGTAGACAACTTTATCACTGACCTCAAACCAGTGTTTCTCAGTGCGCTCACAGTCAGCCCACTGACACCCCTATCAGACCACAGCAAAATCACAGTCTACTTGAACAGAGCAATACTCAATCATGAGGCATCAAAGCCAAAGGAACTGAGTAACATTAAGAAATGCTATAGATGGAAGGAATGCAGTTTGGAAACCTACCAAAAAAACAATTCGGCAACAACAAATTCAATGTCTTGTCGTGTCTTTGGCTATGCCGGATTAATTGCTATGACAGGCTATTCTATAAAATACTTTCTCCATAATTAATATTACCTGATTGAGCTAATCAGGTAAATGTAATTAACTAGAGAGTCGGGCACCACAAAATAATATTTATAGAGCTGTTATCTTCCGAATAAACTCTTAAAGATTTAGCAATATTTTACATCAATAGCAGTCAACATTAATCGTCATCTTACTTCAGTCTCATATTCTGAAAGTTGTAAATTCTTGGTTATCTGCAAGAATCCTGGCTAACAAGTTGAATCAGCAATACAAAATTGGGTTTAATTATCTATTTACTAAATACCTAACTAATCACACAGAATAACATATACAAATAATTCATTATACCAGGATAATTCTTTACGTCATAGGAAACGTCCTTAGCGGGCGGAACAGATATGACAGCTTGTTACACAAAAGAAAAGGGGCAGGGTTTGAGTGAAAGAGCGGGAAGACTGAGGAACAAAGGGCGAAGCTGTGCTATCGTAAATACAGTATCTTATGCATTCTAAATTACCGCCCATTTGGAAAAAGGAAAATGCAATAAATATTTACTCTGAGCTGCGCTTCAGTAGGTTGGTGGTAGATGGAAGGCCGTGTTGCCAAACAGAGTCCTCTGTCATTTGAAGAATGTCTCTGGTGGTCACTTGAATAAGTTGTAGTAACGTCATTGTTTGGTAGATGGGATACTCTGTCTGTTCCTTCCTAACCTGCGTTTGCAGCTGCGGTCGCTAACTCAACAGCTAGGAGATATCACTTCAGTCGTGAATAAGAGTTCAAAGTTCATACCATTCGTAACCAAAGCTCATGCTGATATTGGCTTCGTTCTGTAGTTTTATCTGAACCATTCTGACATAGGATCGTCATCCTACCTCATCGGAACAGAAAGTTATGTTGTAGTCAAGAGCTTATATAGGAAGGAAGAGGAGGGTGTGTTTGAAGTTTTACAGCCTTTGTCTCTTCACGTGGGCGGGCCACTGAGTGAGCAGCCCTAACTTATGAAAACCCACATCTTACATTTTAGAAGCTAAAATCTCATTTCATCCCATCACAAATAATATAATATTCACACATTTAAATTGAACAACAATTCCATGTGAATCTGATAACTCTGATTTATAGACTTTCCACTGTAGAGTTTATGTCATCTTATCATTGATGAGAATGTTTCAGATGACAACCGAACTGACATCATATTCATTAAGTACCACTGCATATGTTCAACTGTTCGGATTACCAGAATATAGTTAATTTCCCCCCACATTCTGACGTTCCCAGAATCTCTATGTTAACCAAGGGGTTTTGCAAATGCAACCTTAGTAGGGTAGAGAGAGGAAAAAGGGGGGAAGAGGTATTTATGACAGTCATAAACCAACCCCCAGGCCAACGTCATGACACTCTTTTAGACAATTTCCTGGGTAAAACGTTCCACTGCAATAGTGAAGGTGTAAACTTGGCAATAGAAAATCTTAACAGTATATTTGAACTCTCAGCTTCCCTATCAAATCTAAAAATATCAAATAGAAAACCGAAGAAAATTAATAACAATGGCAAATGCTTTGATGAAGAATGCAAAAATCTAAGAAAGAAACTGAGAAACCTGTGCAACCAAAAACATAGAGACTCGGAAAACCTGAGTCTACGCCTTCACTATGGTGAATCACTAAAACAATACAGAAATACACTACGGAAAAATAAGGAACAGCACGTCAGAAATCAGCGCAATGTAATTGAAGAATTCATAGACTCTAACCACTTCTGGGAAAATTGGAAAACACTTAACAAACAACATCTCCAAAATGGAGATGTATGGGTAAACCACTTATCCAATCTTTTTGGCTCTATAACAAAGAATAAAGAGCAAAAACATATACATGACAAACTACAAATCTTAGAATCAACTATTAAAGACTACTAGAGCCCACTGGATTCTCCAATTACCTTGAATGAGTTACAGGAAGAAAATAAAAACCCTCCAACCAAAAAAGGCCTGTGGTATTGATGGTATCCTCAATTCCAATTGGCTATACTAAAACTCTTCAACATCATCCTTAGCTCTGGCATCTTCCCCAATATTTGGAATCATGGACTGATCACCCCAATCCACAAAAGTGGAGACAAATTTGAGCCCAATAACTACCGTGGAATATGTGTCAACAGTAACCTTGGGAAAATCCTCTGCATTATCCTTAACAGCAGACTCGTACATTTCCTCAATGAAAACAATGTACTGAGCAAATGTCAAATTGGCTTTTTACCAAATTACCATACAACAGACCATGTATTAACCCTACACACCATGTTTGATAACCAAACAAACCAAAACAAAGGCAAAGTCTTCTCATGCTTTGTTTATTTCAAAAAAGCCTTCGACTCAATTTGGCATCAGGGTCTGCGAAACAAATTGATGGAAAGTGGTGTCGGGGGTAAAACATACAACATTATAAAATCCATGTACACAAACAACAAGTGTGCGGTTAAAATTGGCAAAAAACACACACATTTCTTCACACAGGGTCATGGGGTGAGACAGGGATGCAGCTTAAGCCCCACCATCTTCAACATATATATCAACGAATTGGCGCGGGCACTAGAAAAGTCTGCAGCACGCAGCCTCACCCTACTAGAATTTGAAGTCAAATGTCTACTGTTTGCTGATTCTGTCACCAACCAAGGAGGGCCTACAGCAGCACCTAGATCTTCTGCACATATTCTGTCAGACATGGGCCCTGACAGTAAATCTCAGTAAGACCAAAATAATGGTGTTCCAAAAAAGGTCAAGTCACCAGGACCACAAATACAAATTCCATCTAGACACTGTTGCCCTAGAGCACACAAAAAACTATACATACCTTGGCCTAAACATCAGCGCTCCACAAAGCTGTGAACGATCTGAGAGACAAGGCAAGAAGAGAATTCTATGCCATCAAAAGAAACATAAATTTCAACATACCAATTAGGATCTGGCTAAAAAATATTTGAATCAGTCATAGAGCCCATTGCCCTTTATGGTTGTGAGGTCTGGGGTCCACTCGCCAACCAAGACTTCACAAAATGGGACAAACACCAAATTGAGATTCTGCATGCAGAATTCTGCAAAAAATATCCTCTGTGTACAACGTAGAACACCAAATAATGCATGCAGAGCAGAATTAGGCCGATACCTACTAATTATCAAAATCCAGAAAAGAGCCGTTAAATTCTACAACCACCTAAAAGGAAGCGATTCCCAAACCTTCCATAACAAAGCCATCACCTACAGAGAGATGAACCTGGAGATGAGTCCCCTAAGCAAGCTGGTCCTGGGGCTCTGTTCACAAACACAAACACACCCCACAGAGCCCCAGGACAACAGTACAATTAGACCCAACCAAATCATGAGAAAACAAAAAGATAATTACTTGACACATTGGAAAGAATTAACAAAAAACCAGACCAAACTTGAATACTATTTGGCCTTAAACAGAGAGTACACAGTGGCAGAATACCTGACCACTGTGACTGACCCAAACTTAAGGAAAGCTTTGACTATGTACAGACTCAGTGAGCACAGCCTTGTTATTGAGAAAGGCCGCCGTTGGCCGGCATGGCTCTCAAGAGAAGACAGGCTATGTGCTCACTGCCCACAAAATGAGGTGGAAACTGAGCTGCACTTCCTAACCTCCTGCCCAATGTATGACCATATTAGAGAGACATATTTCCCTCAGATAACACAGATCCAGAAGGAATTCGAAAACAAATCAAATTTTGATAAACTCCCATATCTACTGGGTGAAATTCCACAGTGTGCCATCACAGCAGCAAGATTTGTGACCTGTTGCCACAAGAAAAGGGCAACCAGTGAAGAACAAACACCATTGTTAATACAACCCATATTTATGATTATTTATTTTCTCTTGTGTACTTTAACTATTTGTACATTGTTACAATACTGTATATATACATATATATATATATATATATATATATATATATATATATATATATATATATATATATAATATGATATTTGTAATATCTTTATTGTTTTGAAACTTCTGTATGTGTAATTTTTACTGTTCATTCTTATTGTTTATTTCACTTTTGTATATTATCTACCTCGTATATTATCTACCTTATCTCAGCTCACTGGTCACCATAGCAGCACCCACTCATAGCACGCGCTCCAGCAGGTATATTTCACTGGTCACCCCCAAAGCCAATTCCTCCTTCGGCCACCTTTCCTCCCTTTTCTCTGCTGCCAATGACTGGAACGAACTGCAAAAATCACTGAAGCTGGAGACTCATATCTCCCTCACTAGCTTTAAGCACCAGCTGTCAGAACAGCTCACATATCACTGCACCTGTACATAGCTCATCTGTAAATAGCCCATCCAACTACCTCATCCCCATATTGTTATTTATTTTATTTATTTTGCTCCTTTGCACCCCAGTATCTCTACTTGCTCACGCATCTTCTGCACATCTATCACTCCAATATTTAATTGCAATATTGTAATTATTTCGCCACTACTGCCTATTTATTGCCTTACCTCCCTTATCCTACCTCATTTGCACACATTGTATATATACTTTTTATATTGTATTACTGACTGTATGTTTGTTTATTCCGTGTGTAACTCTGTGTTGTTGTTTGTATCGCACCGCTTTTATTTATTTTGACCAGGTCGCATTTGTGAATGAGAACTTGTTCTCAACTAGCCTAACTGGTCTAATAAAGTTTTCGGGATGTCACATGGTCTCATGGTCTGACAAACACCACTCTAGCTCTGCCACCTTTCACCGCAGATGTGTGACACTGGCAGATGTGATGGACACACATCCAAATGCCACTCCAGCATTGCAACTGTAGATCGCTTGGGATGTTTTGTTGAAGACATTGCAAAGAAAGGAATCAATATTCATAGAAAAAAATGCACAGCACTCCTAAATGCAGTTACAGGGCCTGCAGTGCATGAGGAACCAAAAAAGGACATTGGGAATGTGTCTTACTCATTGATTACTGATGAAAGTACTGATGTCACGACTAAGAAGCAGCTGGGTGTTCTGGTAAAACAACACAGCAATAAACCCTTTCAAATCATAAGCACATTTGGAGGAATAATAATCATTCCAGCTGCTGATTCACTGACCTTTGCCAATGCCTTGTTCAGGTTTCTTGATGACAACAAACTGCATCGGTCTAGCCACAGATGGCTGCAACACAATGTGCAGCAAAAACAGCTCCGTCCTGACAAAACTTCAAGAACACAATCCGTATTAGGTCTACATTAAATGTGTTTGACATTCCCTGCAACTATGTGTCTCCAAAGCAGTTCATGTCCTTCCACAAAATGTAGAATATATGGTGTCACAAATACATACATGGGTTTCCAAAGCCCTCCAGCAACTCTGGAAATATGAGAACATACAGTGTATTCGGAAAGTATTCAGACCCCTTGACTTTTTCCACGTTTTGTTACGTTCCAGCCTTATTCTAAAAATGACTAAATTGCTTTTTTCCCCTTGTAAATCTACACACAAAACCCCACAATGACAAAGCAAAAAGAGTTTTTTTAGAAAGGTATGCAAATTTATACAAAATAAAAAAAACAAATATCACCTTTACATAAGTATTCAGACCCTTTACTGAGTACTTTGTCGAAGCACCATGGGCAGCGATTACAGCCTTGAGTCTTCTGGGTGGGAAGAGGGAGTGATGGGGAGTGGAGAGGTTCCCACAGTGGGTAGGCAGACAGTGGAATGTTACTGTTTTCATTTTGGTATACGATGAGGGACAGACACACTCATACGCACACACAAACACACACACACACACACACACACACACACACACACACACACACACACACACACACACACACACACACACACACACACACACACACACACACACACACACAATCACACACAACCACACTCACACACAATCACACTCACACACACACACTGACTGGGTGACGAAGGAATCATGTGTAGGGGGTCTGTAGGTTCTGTCAGACAGACTCAATACTAACTCTTCCAGCATGAGTAGACATTAAGTCATCTTTATTGGATTGTTCATATAGACATATTTCATTCTGACACATTATAAGGGCACATTCTAATATTAACAAAGTAATATAGTGAAGGTATAGCAGGAAAATAATGTTTCCAAACAGAATGGACATTCCCATGTTGAAATGAATGTCAACGAGCCCTAAATCATGATGTGAGTATGTTTAAGTTAATATTTGGACATCATGTATTTCTTGGTAGTTTCTAATTGGACATAATGTGTTTCTTGGTAGTATCTAATTGGACATCATGTGTTTCTAGGTGGTTTCTAATTGGACATCATGTGTTTCTCGGTGGTTTCTAATTGGACATCATGTGTTTCTTGGTGGTTTCTATTTGGACATAATGTGTTTCTTGGTGTTTCTCTCTGGTCTCAGAAGGATGATGTAACACTTTGGAGCAAACAGACAGAACAGCAGCCCAAAGCTGGAGGCCAGGATGGCAAAGATCTCTACAGCTACTGTGTACTTCCCAGGAGAGCTGACGTAGGCAGGGATGAAGGAGATCCACACGGCACAGAAGATCAGCATGCTGAAGGTGATGAACTTGGCCTCGTTGAAGTTGTCTGGGAGTTTCCTGGCCAGGAAGGCTAAGAGGAGACAGAGGGAGGCCAGCAGGCCAATGTAGCCCAGCACCAGAGAGAAGCCGATCACAGAGCCCACCTCACACTCCAGGACGACCCTTGGCCCCCGACCCTCTCTGCCCCTCCTCTCAACAGGTCGGGGTGGAGCTAAGGCCAGCCACAGCACACAGATCAGCACCTGTGTAAGGGAACGGAGGTGGAAGGAAAACGAGTTATCTTGAAAACAAATAATATGGTCAATGAAGGAAACAACTACATTCCCATAGAATACAGTAAAAACGATATGTTAACCTGGATGAGTGTGCAGAGTGAGATACCCATCCTCTGCTGGGTGGGGCTGAAGTATCTCATCAGGTTCTCTCCAGGCAGAGTGGCCCTGAAGGCCACCAGCACCACCACAGTCCTGCTGAGCAGACAGGAGATGCAGAACACAAAGCTTATACCAAACAGGGTGTGTCTCAGCATGCACGTCCACGGGTTCGGCTGGCCAATGAAAACGAGAGCACACAGGAAGCAGAGCTTGAGCGACAGAAGGAGCAGGAAGCTGAGCTCAGAGTTGTTGGCTTTCACCTGGAACGAGACAGAGAAAGATAAATTAGACTGAGTGATGTCAGAAATCATATGACACAATCTCATCTCTGTCCAGTACCTCTATAAATGATCATATGATTCAACTCACCAGGGCCGTGTGACGGTGGTAGAGGAAGGTGGCCAGGGCACCGGCTGTGAGTGTTGCCCCGGAAACTGAGATGACAGACAGGATGACGCCCATGGTGTCGCTGTAGGAGAGGAAGTCCACCAGCTGGGGGATGCAGGCCGTACGATCAGGGTTGGACCAGAACCGCTCTGGACACCTAATACACTCAACTGACCCTGATATAGAAGGAAGAAGAATGAGGAGCCCAAATCAGGACCAATCAGGATTGAGGAGAAATTTGAATTGGAATCAGAACAGTTGATAGACTACCTGTTGTGTTGCTGATCTCTCCCTCAGCACAGGACAGACAGTCAAAGCAGCACACAGGTCTCCCCTTCTGTACCGCATGCCTGGTACCAGGGGGACAGTCAGCACTGCATACAGACACAAGGACCTACCAGAGGGGGGAGAGGAAGAAGTTATCATCATCATCATTATCATTGCTATTATCATAATTATTTCACAGACAGGCAGGCTTGCTGGGCCCCTCTGGAGACTATGTCAGGAATATGACCATACAAACATCTCAAATTCAGTATCATGTTCCCCCTGAGTGGTTCAGCATTCTAAGGCACTGCATATCAGTGCAAGAGGCACAACTACAGTCCCTGGTTCAAATCCAAACAATTTCACATTTGGCCATGATTCAGAGCGTCTTCAGGGTTTGGCTGGGGTAGGCCGTCTTTTTTTACCCTGCCTCAGGGTAATAAACTAAATAAATCTCTATCACTCACTCACACACACAAACACACACGCACATGCACACGCATATAAACACAAACACACACGCACACACACAGTGAAACTAAACTGAACAGTTCTCACCTCATCTCCACTGCCCCCACCCCACACCACTTTATCCATGTCGATGTGAAACTGGTCGTCCGATCCCTCAGAGGACAGAAAATGTCCGACCTGGACAAACTCTGCCGTCCCCTCGGGGGTCACATGCCAGTTGATGATGTCATAAGAGGCAGGCGGATCACCATTAATGTCGAAGTGGAAAGATTCCCCCACAGGAGTACTGAAGTTCACTCCCCTCAGGTAATGAACAATCTCAAAGAGAAAAGGGCATTGGAACAGGATTAAGAGTTAGAACCAGTTGTGGCTTTTGTTCTTTAGTATTCAAACCTTACAAAGTGTTTTCACTGTATCCTGACTGGAAACATTAGTGTTCTTAACTTGAAAACAGATCAACATGTTATTCTCACCTGGCTGGGCTGAAGCTTCCTGATATCAGGGCACTGTCCACCATTAAAGACTCCATCCCCTGGTCGACAGGCCATCATATCCTGTATGGCGTAGGCGATGGCGTACACAGCCTTGTACACATTATAGCTGGCTCTCAGCTGAGACACGTCAGCATACTGGCTCTCTCCCTCACCTAGGATTGACACTTTATTTTGCTGACAAAACATTGGGAATCAGGACAAAAACAGAAATGTAGATGTAAAGTCTCCCTCACGTATGACCTCTGACCCCGTACACTGTCGCCGGGACGGCAGTGTCACGCTGAGGTCAACTCCCAGAGAACACCCAAACATCTCTTCCCACAAATCTCTCAGGAATGGGTCGGACTTCTGGTAGTCCCCGTCTGGATGGAGGCGTGTTAGGAAAGGCCCCAGGCCGGGAATATCAGCTTTCTTCAGGGCAAAACCGATTGTCCCGGCAAGAGAGGGCATGTTTTTCGGGGAGGCGATAGTAGAGTAGGTGACCCAGGACTCTGAGGCAATCCACTGCTTATCTGTAATGTTCTGACGGACAACCTCTTCCATCAGGGCCTGGAGAATGAAATTGTTAAATAGATCAAGATAGTCAAGATGAAATGCATGATTATCAATTAGGAAATTATTGTGTCTGTAAAGGGCATCAAGACACGGTAAGACACAAGGACACTGCCACAGCTGTGTTACAAATCATTAACAATACTCTAACTGGTATCTGCTCACCCCTGAATGACCCGTGAATCCTACAAATGCCACCACCACTCTGGCAGTAGATCCTCTGATGGTGTCTGCAATGTGCCTGATCTTTCTCTTAGACGGTAACTTGGGGATGACCATCAGTGAGAAAAAGGGAAGAGTGTCAGAGAAAATCAGAGAGAGTGTTTCTATTAGATTAGAAGAGAGAGGGAGTCAGAGTGAAATATATAGAGAAAAATTTAGTAAAAGAGAGAGTATACTGTCAGATCATCAGATTGAGGTCATACCTTCGGGAGGACCTCGGAGTAAGCGACACACACCCCAGATCCCTGGAGCTCTTGGAGAAGCAGCTGAACCCCAAACTTGCCATAATCATCATCCTCTGACACTAGCCCTACCCACACCCATCTCAGCAGACGCAGAAGCTTGGCCATGCCCCGAGCCTGGAAGGCATCGCTGGGAACAGTACGGAAGAATGAGGGGTACCTCCAGTTGTCACTCAAACACGCACAGGTGGCAAAGTAACTGACCTGGGAGAGAAAAGAGTGAGAGAGAGAGGGCATGAAAGAGACAGTGAGAGACAGAGAGAGAGTGAGAGTCATGGATAATTATCATTTGTAAGGTGCAGAGGGAGAAGGAAAGTAAACGTTAGAGAGAGCGAAATCTAGATAGAGATTGAAATGGATTGTGAAAAGAGTCATCATCTTATCCCAACCTGTAATCCAACCCCTGCCTCACCATGGGTAAATCAAACGGCCCGAGGGTCTGTGCCACCACCATGGAGGCTGAGGAGTGGGCATCCCCGATGATGACGGGAACCTCAGGGGTAGTGCCACATTCTGTGCCCACCACGGAGGCCTCCTTGCCAGTCACCATGGCTAGGGCTGCCCCCAGGGTGATGCCCTCTGTCCGGCATGTGTCAGACGCCAGGAACCCCAGGGTGAGGTTAGGCAGGAGGGCTGGGTCACGATTAATCTCCTCCACAGCAAAGATCATAGTCTGGAGCCAGCGGTAAGCACGCTGTTTGAAACTGACAGAGAGAAGAAAGGAAGAAACAGAGAGATATGAGGTAGCTGAATACACATTACCTTCAAGGGAAAACACAATGACAAAAGCTGTTATCACACAAGCTGCGTACATTGTACAGGTAGAATTTTCCTTAATGCTCCTGAACTCCTGCTCTGGTAGAGGGGCTTCCACATGGATGGGGAACAGGCCCCCAATGACCACATCTCCTGCCCGATAAACACTGCCTGAGACGGGCTTAGCTATTAGCCGACAAGCCCCCTCTCCACCTCCATCCAGACCCCAGACAGACCCAGGGACATGGAGACAGTAGAGCAGCCACAGCCAGCCCCAGAGGCTCATCACCTGGAGAGAGACAAGGCTCAGGACTGGGATTGTTCCGTCACCTGTTGGAGAGAGACCAAACCAAGACCTTGCAGACAGAACACTCTGTAGACATAAAGATATGATCAAAAAGTGCTTTCAATGAAGAGATACATCATACAACACAGACACCTGTTGTTTCAGAGTAACCAGACATGTGAAACAACAGTGATAGACACACAACACCGTGTTCTACCTCTGCCCTACCTGGCAACAGAAAACCTTATCCTGGTGAGACAGACAGATAGACAGACAAACAGACAGACAGAAAGAGAGAGAGAGAGAGGATGAGTGTCTGTCAGTCTGGTATCTCCTGCAGTGTGTGCGAGTTAAAGAGGGAGAGGAAGAGGAGAGAAGGGGAGCTGCTGATATAGGGAGAAATGAGCCCCCGGCTAAAAAACAAGCACACGGCCACCAGGGGTGCTTGTAGGGAGGGAGGGGCAGGAGGGGGTTAATTGGGACTTGTTATTGGAGGATAACTTGGGGAGCAGGTAATTGGGGGTAATTGCAGGAAGCATTTGAGTGTGATGTTTTTGAAGGTAATGTGTAGTGCAGGAGATACAGTATCTGTTCTTCAACATCATCAGATGGATCCATTCAGACAGATATTACATCATACAGTACAATAAATTGTTTTATTAAGTAAAAAGTGAAATTCTAACTAAATGGATTAGAGATGCATGGAGAGAAAGAGAGAGAGAGAGAGAGAGAGAGAGAGAGAGAGAGAGAGAGAGAGACCACTTCTGTGAAAATTGGAACACACTAAACGAACAACAACACAGAGTTATCTATCCAAAATGGAGATGTATGGATAAACCAGCTAAGGTGCATCCTGTTTCCATTGATCATCTTTGAGATGTTCCTACATTTTGATTGCAGTTCACTTGTGGTAAAATCAATTAATTTAATGTGAATTGGAAAAGCACACACCTATCTATATAAGGTTCCACAGTTGACAGTGTATGTCAGAGCAAAAACCAAACCATGAGGTCAAAGGAATTGTCTGTAAAGCTCCGAGACAGGATTGTGTCGAGGCACAGATCTGGGAAAGGGTACCAAAACATTTCTGCATCATTAAAGTTCCCCAGGAACACAGTGGCCTCCATCATCCATAAATGAAAGAAGTTTGGAACCGTCAAGACTCTTGCTAGTGCTGGCCGCCCAGCCAAACTGAGAAATCGGGGGAGAAGGGCCTTGGTCAGGGAGGTGATCAAGAACCCAATGGTCACTCCTTCAAAAAGGACAACCATCTCTGCAGCACCACCAATCAGGCCTTTATGGTAGAGTGGCCAGATGGAAGCCACTCCTAAGTAAAAGGCTACACAACCGCACCGCATGGAGTTTGCCAAAAGGCATCTAAAGGACTCTCAGACCATGAGAAGCAAGATTATCTGGTCTGATGAAATCAAGATTGAACTATTTAGGGTGAATGCCAAGTGTCATGTCTGGAGGAAATCTGGCACCGTCCGTAGGGTGAAGAATGGTGTTGGCAGCATCGTGCTGTGGAGTTGTTTTTCAGCGGCAGGGACTGGGAGACTAGTCAGGATCGAGTGAAAGATGAACGTAGCAAAGTACAGAGAGATCCTTAATGAAAACCTGCTCCAGACCGCTCAGGACCTCAGACTGGGGCAAAGGTTTACCATCCAACAGGACAACAACCCTAAGAACACAGCCAAGACCATGCAGGAGTGGCTTGGGCTCAAGTGTCTGAATGTCCTTGAGTGGCCTAGCCAGACCCTGGACTTGAACCCGATCGAACATCTCCTGAGAGACCTGAAAAAAGCTGTGCAGCGACCTTCCCCATCCAGCCTGTCTGAGCTTGAGGGGATCTGCAGAGAAGAATGGGAGAAACTCCCCAAATACATGTGTGACACGCTTGTAGCGTCATACCCAAGAAGACTCCAGGCTGTAATCGCTGACAAAGGTGCTTCAACAGAGTATGGAGTTAAGGGTCTGATTACTTATGTAAATGTGATATTGCCAGGGATTTTTTTTTTAAATGAATTTGCAAATATTTCGAAGAACCTTTTTTGCTTTGTCATTTGGGGTATTTTGTGTAGACTGATTAGGGGGGGAAACTATTTTAGAATAAGGTTGTATTGTAACAAAATTCAAAGGGTCTGAATAATTTTCGAATGCACTGTATATCAACTAATTGGCAAGGGCACTAGTCTGCAGCATCCGGACTCACCCTACTAGAATCTGATGTCTACTGTTTGCTGTTTGCTGATGATCTGGTGCTTCTGTCCCCAACCAAGAAGGGCCTACAGCTGCACCTAAATCTTCTGCAAATATTATATGAGACCTGGGCCCTGACTGTAAATCTCAGTAAGACAAAAATAATGGTTTTCCAAAAAAGGTTAACTTTCCAGGACCACAAATACGAATTCCATCTAGACACCGTTGCCCCAGAGCACCCAAAAAAACTATACATACCTTGGCCTAAACATCACTGTCACAGGTAACTTCCGCAAAGCTGTAAAGGCAAGAAGGGCCTTCTAAACCATTAAAAGGAACATCAAATTCAACAAACCACTTAGGATCTGGCAAAATAGACATGAATCAGTAATAGAACCCGCTGCCCTTTATGCAGAGCAGACTTAGGGTGGCCACAGGAACGTAGGCGGGAGAGGAGGTCTGTTCCCGGTCCCACTCGCTCGTCCACGATTCCCACCTCGCCTCCGAGGAATACCGGAAGTTCCCGAAGTCTACATTGCCGGGAGGATCCAAAGTCACCTGAGTTCCCTCGGGAATCACAGAGGGCAGTCAACTCATCTCCTCTGGAGCCCATGCAACTTGGAAGGGCTAGATTGTCTCCTGTTGAACACTTGCACAGACTGAGCACCAAGAGCTGTCTGTATTGTGGTACTACAGAACACTACATATCTATCTGTCTATTAAAAGACCAGGCTCATCAGTAGGTACGAGTCCGCTGGTGAGCTGTACGGGAAGTATCCAATATCTCCTTACTCGTACCCCTCTTCATGCCATCCTGCTGTTGGGGGACCGCTCCAAATCTCTCCGGGTGCTCATTGACTCTGGGGCCGACTATAGTTTTATGGACTCTACCCTGGTGTCGGAACTGGGTATCTCCACACAACCCCTTTTCATTCCCATGGACGTCACTGAAGCTGGATGGGTGCTCTATTGCCAGAGTTAACAGCAATATGGTTCCTATAAACCTGCGAGTGGCAGATAATTGGCAATTAGTCTTTGCACTTCCTGCTCATTGAAATGCTTTATGTACCTATCTCCTGACCTAGCCCCTGAAAATCTTTCTGCAGGCTATGGAAAAGCCTCGGATCTCTCTGCCGTTCCCGCGGAATTCCAAGACCTCCAGGAGGTTTTCAACAATGCTCTCGCTACATCTCTTCCTCCGCATCAACCCTACGACTGCGCAATTGACCTTTTCTCGGGCACAACACCACCTTGGGGGCAAATTTTTTCCCTGTCAGGTCCGTAGACCAAGGCTATGGAAAGGTACATTTGGGACTCTCTTGCGGCAAGGAGCTTTCATCCATCTGCCTCCTCCACCGGTTCAGTGTTCTTATTTTTTATAGAAAAAAACCCTGCTTCTGTGTATCAACTCTCGGGGCCTTAATGACATGACGGTTAAAAATACGTTACCCGCTACCACTCATCTCCTCGGCTTTCGAGCGTCTGCAGGGGACTACCGTTTTCTCGAAGTTGGAACTTCAGAAAGCCTACCGTTTGGTTCGGATACGGGACGGAGAGCGCACGGCGAGCGTGCGCTGCGATTAACTGGTGATGTCATTCCGACTGACCAACGCTCTCATAGTGTTCCAGGTCCTGGTTAATGATGTGCTCCATTACAAGTTGAACCGATTCGTGTTTGTCTACATCGACAACATCCTAATTTTTTCCTGGTCAGCACAAGAGCAAGTCCTCCACGGCCGACAGGTCCTCCAGTGAATTACATCACTCCACCATCTCCTTCCTAGGATACATCATCACTGCAGGAACTATTCAGATGAATTCTAACAAGGTGAGAGCGGTGGTGGATTGGCCTCTACTCAAATTCAGAGTGCTGCTGCAACGTTTTCTGGGGTTTGCTAATTTCCCGGGGCTTCGTCTGGGGTTACAGCACCCTGGCTTCCCCCCTCTCAGCACTCACCTCTCACAAGGTTCCTTTCACGTGTTCTCCAGCAGCTGTCCGGCGTTCTCTGACCTCAAGCATCGATTCACTACAGCTCCCATCATAATCCATTGGTACCCGTCCCATCAGTTTGTGTTGGAGGTCGATGCCTCAGACGTCGGAGTGGGGGAGATCCTGTCCCAGTGTTCTGCCCAAGACCAAAATCGGTATCCCCTCGCCTTCCTTTCCCATTGTCAAAACCCAGCTGAGAGGAAGTATGAGGTGGGAAATCAACAGCTACATGTGGTTAAGATGTTGTTGGAGAAGTGGAGGCACTGGTTAGAGGAGGCGGAACATCCATTCTTAGTGTGGACTGACCATAAAAATCCTGCAATATCTCCGCACCGCCAAGCGCCTCATCTTAAGGCAGGCTTGATGGGCCCTGTTATTCACTTATTTTAATTTCACCATATCTTACCGCCCCAAGAATGTCAAATCTGATGTGCTCTCACGCCTGTATTTCACTGCTGTGGTTGTCCCGGACTCTGCCCGTTCTCCATTCCTGGAATGGGCACATTCCTCAAGACTCACCTGCCATCCTGGCTCCCGTTGGATGACAACGTTTTTGGTGTCTCACCATGTTACCTGATGTCTCCGAGTTCGTCGCCGCCTGCACTGTGTCCACAGAATAATACTCTGCGGCAAGCTCCCTCGGGCCTCCTTCAATCACTTCCTATTCCTCACTGACCCGGTCTCATATATCCCTGGACTTAAATGATCTCCCTCCATCAGATGGCAACACAGCAATCCTAACAATGGTGGATAGGTTTTCCAAAGCCAACCATTTCATTCCCCTTTCCAAGTTACCCCCATCCAAGGAGACGGCCCAGCTCATGGTGCAGCACGTCTTCCGGGGTCAATATGGTCTCCGATCATGGTCCTCAGTTCTCGTCCCGGTTCTGGAAGGCGTTCTGCACGCTCATTGGGTCGTCGGCCAGCCTGTCCTATGACTTTCATCCTCAGTCTAACGGCCAGTCAGACCTGAGCCAATCAGGACCCGGAGACAGCTCTTCATTGCCTCGTCACCGCCAACCCCACCACCTGGAGCCAGAAACTTGTGTTAGTGGAATACACCCGCAACACCCTTCACTGGTCTCTCGCCCTTTGAGTGTTCCCTGGGCTATCAGACCACGCTCTCCCTGAGCAAGAGGAAGAATTCAGCAGACCCTCTGCCCATATGTTTGTCCACTGCTGTCGCCATACTTGGAAGGGAGCCCGGATCCCTCTTCTCAAGACCACCTCCAGATTTTTGCAAAAGGAGGACCGCCTACGGACCCCGGCTCCCCACTATAATCTAGGGCAGAGGGTATGGCTTTCCTCTCCTTTGCCCCTCCGGGTGGAGTCCCGTAGACTTTTCCCCCGTTTTGTCGGCCCTTTCCCCATCTCTAAAATCCTAAAGTCCTTAGCCCCTCTGCTGTTTATCGTCTATTGCCCCGAATCCACCGTATACATCCCACAGTTCATGTGTCTAGGATTAAACCTCTGCCTCATAAACCTTTGTCTAACAGTGAAATGCTTACTTATGGGCCCTTCCCAACAATGCAGAGAGAAATAAAATAGAGAAATAATGGAAAAATGAAATACGTAATAATACAAGTAATAAATAAATAATGAATAACAATAACTAGGCTATATACACATATACACATACCGAGTCGATGTGCAGGGATACAAGGTAATTGAGGTAGATAAAGTGCCATCAGAAAGTATTCACACCCCTTGACTTTTTTTCATTTTTTTTGTGTTACAGCCTGAATTTAAATTGGATTAAATTGTGATTTGACTTCCTAATTTCTGTACCGACACATACAATTATATGTAAGGTCCCGCAGTAGAGCAGTGAATTTCAAACCAATCAACCACTATGACCAGGGAGGTTTTTCAATGCCTCGCAAAGAAGAGCACCTAGTGGTAGATGGGTAGTGTCGTGGAAATTTCCTCTATTTACCAAATCATGAGCGCAAACCACAACACAAGTCAGAGTTAGTTATCAAAGTCCATCTTTAATTATATGAGCTCTATCACAACCCTGTGACTCTCAGGCAATTCAGTGTCTATCAATGAATTCTCTGAGAGCCCCCCTACATTGCAACTGAGATCCTTTAATAGCAAAGAACACACATAGTCAGACAGCATAGACATAATAAATCGTTCAGCTTTGGCTCCTTACTCAAACCCTAGAACCATAAACCAATCCTCCATATCAACAGGCATATATCAAATTGTCATTTAGATACAACTAACTCTAAATACAACCAATCCTGGACAAGCTCACGGAGAGGATAGAATGATTCCAGACACTGCCATCCTCCTTTCCCCGATGGGAAAAGTAGGGAGTGACTGGCACACAGACACAGTGCAGCAAAAGATATGTTTACACATGATTATGCCTTGACCTCTCCCCTCTCTGCGGCCCATGCAACTTAGTCTTGACATAGAACAGATACTGCAACCCTGCCACAGTATTATACAAAAATAACATTCTTGATGAGAAGTAACTTACAAACATATGATGAATATAAAACATCTTACCTATGTTACCAACCAATTCTGATTATTCCCCAACAGTAGAGAAACAAAACACGTACATTGAATATCCCTTTGAGCATGATGAAGTTATTAATTACACTTTGGATGGTGTATCAATACACCCAGTCACTACAAAGATGCAAGCGTCCTTCCTAACTCAGTTGCGGAAAGCAAGGAATCCGCTCAGGGATTTCACCATGAGGCCACTGGTGACTTTAAACAGTTAAAGAGTTGAATGGCTGTGAAAGGAGAAAACTGAGAATGGATCAACATTGTAGTTACTCCTGTTACAGGTTTTGTTTTTTCCATTTATGTTTTGAGGTTGGACTTTAGCAAGTAGGGCGCACCAATTGGTATCACCTCGTTAGTCAGTATGTGTTACACCTTTGCTGGCTTGTTCATCTGGTAAGTGGGAAAGTGTTTAACCTGTGCTGGCCCAGTGCTGCAGTTGACTTGATAGATGTGGAGGTTGAACACCTTTAGATGTCTTGAGAGAGGTGGAGGGTTAACACCTTAAGATGTCTTGAGAGAGGTGGAGGGTTAACACCTTTGGTTTGTTCCACCTTTTTGGTTTACTTCCTGTCTTTAAGTTTGGTGTGGGTTTTTCTTTTGTTTACCTCTTCTTGGGTAAATTTAGTGGGTCTCATGGTGGGTGTCTTTTAGGTCTCAGTTGTTGTTTTAGGTCCACTTTCAGTGGACACCCCCATTAGTGTCTTTCAGAACCCCTCCTAAAACCCCACCTATTTCATTTTGGTTGTTGTCCGTGACTCTTTGTTAGTTCCCCCTTCTGTTTGAGTGACACATTTTGGTTTTCTTGCTGGGGAACACAACACTCCTAATTGACAAAGTGAAAAGGACTGCGCAAAAATGCAAATGCTTTCCGTTTGAGTTATGTTAGGTTTTATTTTCACCGTACAGAAAAATATTCCAAAACATGCATCCTGTTTATAACAAGGCACTAAAGGAATATGTGGCAAAAAAACAATTTACTTTTGGTGCCCATTACAAAGTGTTATGTTTAGTCCAAATCCAACACATTACTTTGTACCACTGACCATATTTTCAAGCATAGTGGTGGCTGCATCATGTTATGGGTGTACTTGTAATTGTTAAGAACTGTGGAGTTTTTCAGGATGAAAAAAATAACGTGGCTTCCCGAGTGGCGCGGTGTCATTACAGTCTGGTTCGATCCCAGGCTGTGTCATAACAGGCCGTGACCAGGAGTCCCATAGAGCGGCACACAACTGGCCCAACATCGTCCAGGTTAGGGGAGGGTTTGATCGGTGGGGCTTTACTTGACTCTTCGTGCTCTCGCGACTCTTTGTGGTGGGCAGGGCACCTGCAGGCTGACTTCGGTCATCAGTTGAATGGTGTTTCCTCCGACACATTGGTGCAGCTGACTTCTGGGTTTAACGAGCAGGTGTTAAGAAGCACAGCTTGGCAGGTCATGTATTGGAGGACACATGACTCGACCTTCGCATCTCCCGAGCCCTTTGAGCGATGAAACAAGATCGCAATCAAACATTTGGGGAGAAAAAGGGAGCAAAATGTAAATAATAAAGAAACGGAATGGAGTGCATGGGAGGGGGCAGGACGGGTAGCAGGTAGCTGACTAGTGGTGGCTATTCAGCAACATGATGATCTGGGAGGATAAGTGAGAAGCTATTTTGTGTAGATCGCTTACAAAAAATGACAATTTAATCCATTTTAATCCCACTTAGTAACACAACAAAATGTTGGTAAAAAGGGGTCTGAATACTTCCCGATGGCACTGTTTAACTGAAGTAACTAGGCAACAGGATAGATAATAAACCGTGTATATAACTGAAGTAACTAGGCAACAGGATAGATAATAAACCGTGTATATAACTGAAGTAACTAGGCAACAGGATAGATAATAAACCGTGTATATAACTGAAGTAACTAGGCAACAGGATAGATAATAAACCGTGTATATAACTGAAGTAACTAGGCAATAGGGTAGATAATAAACCGTGTATATAACTGAAGTAACTAGGCAACAGGATAGATAATAAACCGTTTATATAACTGAAGTAACTAGGCAACAGGATAGATAATAAACCGTGTATATAACTGAAGTAACTAGGCAACAGGATAGATAATAAACCGTGTATATAACTGAAGTAACTAGGCAACAGGGTAGATAATAAACCGTGTATATAACTGAAGTGACGAGGCAACAGGATAGATCATAAACCGTGTATATAACTGAAGTTACTAGGCAACAGGATAGATAATAAACCGTGTATATAACTGAAGTAACTAGGCAACAGGATAGACAATAAACCGTGTATATAACTGAAGTGACGAGGCAACAGGGTAGATAATAAACAGTATATTTAACTGATGTGACTAGGCAACAGGTTAGTAATAAACAGTATATATAACTGAAATTACTAGGCAACAGGGTAGATAATAAACAGTATATATAACTGAAATTACTAGGCAACAGGGTAGATAATAAACAGTATATATAACTGAAGTGACGAGGCAACAGGGTAGATAATAAACAGTATATTTAACTGAAGTGACTAGGCAATAGGATAGATAATAAACAGTATATATAACTGAATTGACTAGGCAATAGGATAGATAATAAACAGTAGAAGCAGGATATGTGATAAAAAACTGTTTGTGCAAAAATGGTGAATGTAGATAGTCTGGGTATACAGTTCCAGTCAGAAGTTTGGACACATCTAATAATTACAGTTTTATTTTTTACTATTTTCTACATTGTATAATTGTTTTATTTCAACTTTATTTAACCAGGTAAGCTATTTACAACTGCAGTGCGACAGAAACAACAACACAGTTACACATGGAATAAACAAGCGTCAATAACACAATAGAAAAAAAGAAATTCTATATACAGTGTGTGCAAATGGCATGAGGAGGTAACGCAATAAATAGGCCATAGTAGAAAAGTAATTACAATTTAGCAGATTAAAACTGGAGTGACAGATGAGCAGATGATGATGAGCAGATGAAGGTGTGTAAGTAGTGATACTGGTGTGCAAAAGAGCAGCAAAGTAAATAAAAACAATATGGGGATGAGGTAGGTAGATTGGGTGGGCTATTTACAGATGGACAATGTACAGCTGCAGCGATTGGTTAGCTGCTCAGATAGCTGATGTTTAAAGTTAGTAGGGGGATGTAAGTCTCCAGCTTCAGCAATTTTTGTAATTCGTTCCAGTCACTGGCAGCAGAGAACATGCTTATTTAAGATGGTGAGGAAAGCACTTTTAAAGAACAACCAGGCATCCTCTACTAATGGGATGTGTTTATTTTAGGGTTATTTTAGGAGTTGATTTAACTTAATTAAACATTGTATTCTGGTGTGTTCATGTAGGATTCATTCTTCCGGGACGGATGGAAGTTATCTAAAATATGTAAGTGGAAGGAGCCATGGGAGAATACGTTTACATTTTTATTAAATATCTGGGATTATAATCTTGGGGAGAGTGGGTGAGATTGAGGCCATAAACGCCCAAATTGAAAAAGGCCTGGAAGTTTTGTTTATTCATTAAGGTTTGCAAATATATACACATAAAACATTTGTTAGGACTATTTGTTTTGGGGCAAAGGTATTTTAAAGAGGCACGCTCACATATGGAACTTTATGGGTTTTTATTTTATGAGTTTTAATTACACAAGTGAATTTTTTGATTTAAGGATAAAGGATTCTTTAATATGTCTAATGTGGTATGGAACATGACTATAAAAGGGTGGTATGACCTTTGACCTTATCATGGCTATCTCTTGGGGTCTGATCAGCCTCAGGGGGAGAGCCATTTGTATAATGAATTTGTGGTCATTTGGGTTACTAGTTATAAGGTAAATTAATTCTAATGGAGTTTTAGTTTTGGGCTAGAATTATAATTTGAACCGCAGATGAGAAAGTGGTTCAGGATTCTGTTTTACAACATTAGCTGTGAAGTTTTTGAATTGGCTATTATTGATTTGGTATTACAACAGAAAAAAATCCTATGTATCATTGAGAATAAATAGGGGAAGATGAGATACATTGAGGTTTGGATAGGAGATATATTAAGCCAATAGGGCAGGAAATTACATAGAAAAATAAGTTTCAGTTCTTAGGGTGATAAATTACTGTAGATAAGGTATTCCACACTATGCAACATATATTAAATTATTGATGAAACTGATTTTAAGGTTACTCAGATAAGATACTGTGGATCCCTGAAGGAAAGAGCTTATTAGTGTAGGAAGGATTTGATATGGTTAGCATTTATTTTGGCTTTGTTTGATTATTAGGAGGTTTTTATTTAAATAGTATTGAATTTGAAAGGGATATATGACTTCTATGATGATTTAGGATTATTGTTAGGATCAAGATAGATTGATAAAGGAAATGTAAGGACTGCCACTCATAGACACAGTGAGACGCTTAGTGGTATTTGAGAGATAGGAGGGAAAACGGTTACTGTTTAAATCGTTAGATATATATATTTAAGAAAATATATAAGTAGCACAGATACTTCTTAAAGTAGATAAGACACTTGACAGAGAATTGGTACAGGATTGAGATGAATGGACGCCCAAGGGAGAATTGGACATGTAGAGAATGAAAGGGGCGCTCCTACATGATGATGTCAGACATAAGGATAATTTACTAATCTTACCTAAGTCATTGTTTAGAGTAGGCAAGGTTGTTAACTGGGCAGAGCCAGGTATCAAAGGGGATGGGTAAATTGTGTTCTAGGATAGGATGTGACCTGCTGGATAATAAACTAATAAAAAATGTTTGCTAACAAGTAGGTATAGAAGTTAAAGATATAATCAGATAGAACAAATGAGAAACTGTTTGTTAACAAAACCTGTATGTCCAAAATTGTATGCACTACGGGTGAATTACAGGTGATGTCACTCAATCCAGTCCCTGAGGCCTGTTGGGGGTACCATACCAAGAACTCCTGGTGACAGCTAGCTGAAAGATATCACACTGCGGGAGGGTAAGACACAATGACACTGTCGAACAATAACAGTGTTCGAGAGGAGAACTGGACTTAACAGAATTCTGTTGGCCATCTCTCAAATGAAGATTTCCTTACCTGTCATTCCGTCCCTGTTTTTGTACATAGAAGTGAAAGTGTGTCTGGCTCTTGCTAATGATGTGTTCTCTGGAAGAGGGTGGGGCTTTATGGGTGGGCTGTCCATCCTGAGCTGTCTGGTTGTGGGACCTTATTCCTGATACACCATGAACCCCGAGAAGGCCAGAGGGTAATATTGACAGGTAGTTAGACAATGAGGATTTAGTATTAACCAAGCATAAAAGATCACTTGATCTGGATAAACAGGAAGTGAGAGTGGGATTGGGAAGGATGTCTCAGTAGAGTTCTATGTAGACCAAATGGGGCCTCTGACTCCTTGGCAGTTTAGGATTAAGAGCAGCTATTAAGCAGGACATCTATGCAAGTCCCTATGTAGTTCATGGAAACAGGTTATAGCTCACATCATGTGAGAGGGCTACATAAATCTACATACCCAGTATGGAAGAAGATGGAGTGTAGTGAAAGTAAGGGTTTCAGTTGATAATCTAGTGCATTCTGGGTAGAAAAAGTTAGAGCAGATAATTGCTCTATAGTCAGCAGAATAAAAGCAGAGTCCCCCTGACAAAGCAGATACTGACTATGGAGTTGTCCAGAGCCAAGAGCCGGTGTGGATAGTTCAGATGAAAGATCTTAAGGAAAGGGAAACTGGTTATGAGGATTCTAACCTCTGGTTAGAGTGGATTGAAATATACGGCCAGATCAATAGCTAAAGAAGAATGCTATGTTTGTGCCACAGCAAACCTCAGTTGACAACCATCCCTTTTTGTCACGCCCTGGCCTTAGTATTTTGTGCTTTCTTTATTATTGTGGTCAGGCCAGGGTGTGACATGGGTGATTTATGTGTCTTGTCTTGTCTAGGGGTTTATTAGATTTATGGGGTTGTGTTTAGTAGAGTTGTCTAGGAAAGTCTATGGTTGCCTAGAGTGGTTCTCAATCAGAGACAGGTGTTTATCGTTATCTCTGATTGGGAACCATATTTAGGCAGCCATATTCTTTGGCTATTTCGTGGGTGATTGTTCTTGTCTCTGTGTTTTGCACCAGTTAGGACTGTTTTCGGTTTGCCGCGGTTTCTTGTTTTGTATAAGTATATTGTTCACAGTATCATCTTTATTAAAGATGTTTATAAATAACCACGCTGCGTTTTGGTCCGTCTCTCCTTCACCAGAAGAAAACCGTAACACTTTTCCATTAAATGGAATTAATTCACCTAAGGGAATGGCCTGTATGGTAAAGCTATTCATGGAAGCAGGAAAGCCAGATAATAACAGTTGTATGGATTTGCACTATTCATATCCACATGTTCCTCTGAAATCTAAGCTGCCTCCTTTCAAAGAGGCAAGGGAGACTGTTTACTGTTTGATTCAGTATAGTACTTCTGGGAAATATGTGGGGGAAATCAGTACCTGCAATAGGACAGATAATGTTACTTCTGATGTGACAAATGAGTGATTTGGCAGGCTGGTTGAGATCTGGGGATTTCAGTAAGATAAGGAGGCCCAGGGCTCACATCTGGTGGTGGTTGTGTGGGGGAATGACGTTATGGACGATTATTACTGGCTAATTGGACAGGGGTATGTGTACTGGTACTTTTAAGAATGCCTTTCATACTCATTCAACACCATGACATGATGTTGACTAAATGGGAGAAAATAAGTACTCTGACTGGGTATTTTGATGATGGGGTTTGTATTAATAACATTGTGGTTCCACGGGGGCAGATGAGATCAAAGCTATAAATTAGATCCTGGCAGGATTAGAGTGAAGTATTTTTTTGGTGGTCCACTCTCAATTAGAATGTGGATTGGATCTATTATATCTATTAAAAATCCACAGCGCTTCACCAATTATATCAGAGATCTAATGAATGGCTTGGCAGAATAGAATAGTCTTGGATATATTTGCTGGCTGAAAAGGGTGGGAGTGTATGGAGGTAGTTTGGACACCGATGACACAGCGCCGGATGGATCAGTGACCCCGGCCTTGGCTGGTTTACACACCCTAGCTCACGAGTTGGCAGTGAACTCGGGTGAATACTTCTCTGACTAATTGGGTTGACAGTGTGTTTGGAAGATGGAAACATGTTATGATTACTGTGTAATGGGCTACCTTCACCTGTGTGACTGTGTTAGTTTTGTGTGGATGTGTTTGATTGCGTGTATGAAAGTTATCATTTCCAGGACTCTGGAGAAATCGATGACACTTCAGATGGTGATATATGGACCAATCCTAAGCTCTGACCAGTGGAATACCAAATACATGGCTCTGGACGTAATAGGAGATTCCGGATCCTTTCACTTGCGAGGAGACCATATTTGAATTTAGATGAATTTAGATGTTTTCTTGTTTCAATGTATAGACTGTTTTTTCATGAAGATTGTAACAGAAAATCGTGATAAGTAGAGTTAAGATTCTGATGTAGGTTAGAACAGTCACTGAAGTTGATTGTGTGTACATACATGTCTTATTCTTAGTATATAATTGAAGTTTCCTTTTAGTGTTTAATGATGGTATGAATTGTTTAGTAATTTTTAGGGTGGATTGTTAGAATTATTATGAATGAATGAATAAACACTATCCCCATTTCAAATAGAACTGTAACTAAGTAAACTTATACTCTGTTTTATTATATCTGATTAACAATATCAGGTCATAAGAAGGGATTGTGTGACACGGACAAGGAGTAATTAAATTTAATGAACACCATTACAACTAGGAAGAAAGAAATGGGTTGTGGATTAAGTAAACAGATAAGGTAGTTAACCTATGGTTGAACCGACGAAACTGAGCTCTGGGGTGTTTTAGATAAGGAAGTGAGTGCATTCCTAGGTTTTCTGTTAATTAGAACTGTCAGCTAAGTGGTGATCGATAATGTTGAGGGGTCAAAAGTTAATTCAATTATGTTGTATGACCTGGGAGTGTGTTAGTAAGTTAAAATGAACTTTTAACCTCACTTTGTCCCGGTCGAGAGGAGGGGATTCTGTTAAGCAATGAAATGAAGTCATGTTATTGTATATAAACTGTTGCTCGTGGTAACGTGGTAGCGCGCTCCGAGAATAAATTCTGTTACCTATTATTGAAATGGCTGGTCTCAGTCTATTTTATGCAAACAAGAATCTTACAAATTCTCATAAAATAGATTCAGGGTTTTCAATTAATGAAAACACATTGACATAATTAAATTACAGTAACAGATGAGGTCAATATCCTTCCAGGATACCCGGGCCAGGTCAATTAGAAAGGCCTGCTCGCAGAAGTGTTTTAGGGAGCGTTTGACAGTGATGAGGGGTGGTCATTTGACCGCGGATGCAGGCAATGAGGCAGTGATCACTGAGATCCTGATTGAAAACAGCAGAGGTGTAGTTGGAGGGCAAGTTGGTCAGGATAATATCTATGAGGGTGCCCATGTTTACAGATTTAAGGTTGTACCTGGTGGTTTCCTTGATAATTTGTGTGAGGTTGAGGGCATCTAGCTTAGATTGTAGGACTGCTGGGGTGTTAAGCATATCCCTGTTTAGGTCACCTAATAGAACGAACTCTGAAGATAGATGGGGAGCAATCAATTCACATATGGTGTCCAGGGCACAGCTGGGAGCTGGGGGGGGGGGGGGGGGGGGTCTATAACAGGCGGCAACAGTGAGAGACTTATTTCTGGAGAGATTCTTTTTTTTTATTAGACGCTCAAACTGTTTGGGCATAGACCTGGAAAGTATGACAGAACTTTGCAAGCTATCTCTGCAGTAGATTGCAACTCCTCCCCCTTTGGCAGTTCTATCTTGACGGAAAATGTTGTAGTTGGTTATGGAAATCTTTGAATTTTTGGTGGCCTTCCTAAACCAGGATTCAGACACGGCTAGGACATCAGGGTTGGCGGAGTGTGCTAAAGCTGTGAGTAAAACAAACTTAGGGAGGAGGCTTCTGATGTTAACATGCTTGAAACAAGGCTTTTTCGATTACAGAAGTCAACAAATGAAAGTGCCTGGGGACACACAGGGCCTGGGTTAGCCTCCACATCACCCGAGGAACAGAGGACGACTAGGATGAGGGTATGGCTAAAGACTAGCAAAACTGGTCGTCTAGTGCATTGGGAACAGAGTATAAAAGGAGCAGATTTCTGGTGTGGTAGAATAGATTCAGGGCATAATGTACAGGGGTATGGTGGGGTGTGGGTACAGTGGAGGTAAGCCCAGGCACTGAGTGATGATAAGAGAGGTTGCATCTCTGGACACGCTGATTATACTGGGTGAGGTCACCGCATGTGTGGGAGTTGGGCCAAAGGAGGGTCCTATGGCGTGTACAGTGGGACTAGGGGCTCCGCGGTAAACTAAAACAATGATAATTATTCTAAACAACAGTATACAAGGCATATTGACATTTGAGAGAGACATGAAGCGAGGTATAAAGCAATCACAAGTGTTGATTGGGAGAGCTAGCTACGTCAACAAGCCTTGATGACAGCTTTGCACACTCTTGGCATTCTCTCAACCAGCTTCATGAGGTAGTCACCTGGAACGCATTTCAATTAAAAGGTGTGCCTTGTTAAAAGTATTTTTTTTAAATGTCTTTCCTTCTTAAAGCGCTTGAGCCAATCAGTTGTGTTGTGACAAGGGAGGGGTGGTATACAGAAGATATCCCTATTTGGTAAAATAATAAGTCCATATAATGGCAAGAACCGCTCAAATAAGCAAAGGGAAACGACAGTCCATCACGCTACCATCCCATTTCGACAATTTCGTGTGAAATTGCAGAGCACCAAATTCAAATTAAATTACTCATGTCATTTCATGACATCACAAGTGCAATACATCAAAATAAAGCTTAACTTGTTGTTAATCCAGCCGCCGTGTCAGATTTCAAAAAGGCTTTACGGTTGAAGCAAACCATGCGATTATCAGAGGACAACGCCCTGCACACAAATGCATAACAAATCATTTTCAACCAGGGAGTCAGAAATAGCGATATAATATATGCCTTACCTTCTTCTGTTGGCACTCCAAAAGGTCCCAGTTACATTACAAATGGTCCTTGTATGATAATGTCCTTCTTTATATCCATACAAACTCAGTTTAGCTAGCGCGCTTCAGTCAATAATCATTGCAGTTTCCCTCCTTCAAAATGCATACAAAATGAATCCCAAATGTTACCAATAAACTTATCCAAACAAGTCAATCAACGTTTATAATCAAACAATAGGTACCCTAATACATAAATAAACGCTAAAATTTAAGACGGAGAATCGTTATTGTCTTTACCGGAGAAAAGAACCAAAGAACACGCTCTCATTCACGCGCTTGGAAACACTACAGCCAAAATGGGAGCCACCTAGAAAAACTAACATTTCTGGCAAATTCTTCCAAAAACCAGCCTAAAACTCTTTCTAAAGAATGTTGACATCTAGTGGAAGCCCTAGGAACTGCAATGGGGCATGATTTCGCCCTATTATAAAAGTGCCAGCCATTGAAATCAGTGGTCGGATGATTTTTTTGGGGGGGATGGTTTGTCCTCTGGGTTTCGCCTGCCATTTCAGTTCTGTTATACTCACAGACATTATTTTAACAGTTTTAGAAACATTAGAGGGTTTTCTATCCATATCTATCAATTATATGCATATCCTAGCTTCTGGGCCTGAGTAGCAGGCAGTTTACTTTGGGCACACTTTCATCCGGACGTCAAAATACCGCCTCCTATCACAAATAATTTAAAACGTGAAGGTCTTCAAGTGCAGTCGCAAAAACCATCAAGCACTATGATGAAACTGGATCTCATGAGAACTGCCACAGGACAGGAAGACTCAGTTACCTCTGCTGCAGAGGATAAGTTCATTAGAGTTACCAGCCTCAGAAATTGCAGCCCAATAAATGCTTCACAGAGTTTGTTACAGACGAATCTCAACATCAAGTGTTTAGAAGAGACTGTGTGAATCAGGCAATTCACTGTCAAATTACGAAGAAACCACTACTAATGGACACCAATAATAATAAGAGACTTGCTTAGGCAAAGGAACACAAGCAATGGACATTAGACCAGTGGAAATCTGTCCTTTTGTCTGATGAGACCAAATTTGAGATTTTTGGTTCCAACTGCGGTGTCTTTGTGATACGCAGGTGAACGGATGATCTCCGCATGTGTGGTTCCCACGGTGAAGTATGGAGGAGGAGGTGGATGGTTAGGGGTGCTTTGCTGGTGACACTGTCTGTAATTTATTTACAATTCAAGGCACACTTAACCAGCATAGCTACCAGAGCAAATCAAATCAAATTTTATTTGTCACATACACATGGTTAGCAGATGTTAATGCCAGT
Source organism: Oncorhynchus mykiss (assembly GCF_057628025.1). Classification (NCBI taxonomy): domain Eukaryota; kingdom Metazoa; phylum Chordata; class Actinopteri; order Salmoniformes; family Salmonidae; genus Oncorhynchus; species Oncorhynchus mykiss. The sequence goes on from NC_143048.1 coordinate 42,498,354, forward strand.
GTAGCGAAATGCTTGTATTTTGCAACAATATGACATCCTATCTGGTTTGCTCAGAGTGGGACTATCATTTGTTTTTCAACAGGACAATGACCCAACACACCTTCAGGCTGTGTAAGGGCTATTTAACCAAGAAGGAGAGTGATGGAATGCTCTATCAGCTGACCTGGCCTCCACAATCACCTGACCTCAACCCAATTGAGCTGCTTTGGGATGAGTTGGACTGCAAAGTGAAGGAAAAGCAGCCAACAAGTGCTCAGCATATGTGGGAACTCCTTCAAGACTGTTGGAAAGCATTCCAGGTGAAGCTGGTTGAGAGAATGCCAAGAGTGTGCAAAGGGTGGCTACTTTGAAGAATATAAAATATAAAATGTTTTGATGTGTTTAACACTTTTTTGGTTACTACGTGATTCCACATGTCTTATTTCATGGTTTTATTTCTTCACTATTATTCTACATTGTAGAAAATAGTCCAAAAAAATAAGAAAAACTCTTGAATGAGTAGGTGTCTAAACGTTTCACTGTAACTGTATACTCTATATTTAGTTCAATATTTAGCTTGTGTGTGTGTGTGTGTGTGTGTGTGTGTGTGTGTGTGTGTGTGTGTGTGTGTGTTGAAGTTTTGTACTGCATCAACAGGAATGGGGTGTTGGAAAGGTGAATTGTGAAAGGCAGGGGTCATTCCCCCATGCCCTCCTCCTCTCATCCTCCTCTTCTCACCCCCTCTCCCCTATGCCCTACTCTTTTCCTCTTCACACCCCCTCTCCCCTATGTCCTCCTCTTCTCCTCTTCTCACCCCCTCTCCCCTATGTCCTCCTCTTCTCCTCTTCTCACCCCCTCTCCCCTATGTCCTCCTCTTCTCCTCTTCACATCTCCCCTATGTCCTCCTCTTCTCCTCTGCACACCCCCTCTCCCCTATGTCCTCCTCTTCTCACCCCCTCTTCCCTATGTCCTCCTCTTCTCCTCTTCTCACCCCCTCTCCCCTATGTCCTCCTCTTCTCCTCTTCTCACCCCCTCTCCCCTATGTCCTCCTCTTCTCCTCTTCTCACCCCCTCTCCCCTATGTCCTCCTCTTCTCCTCTTCTCACCCCCTCTCCCCTATGTCCTCCTCTTCTCCTCTTCACATCTCCCCTATGTCCTCCTCTTCTCCTCTGCACACCCCCTCTCCCCTATGTCCTCCTCTTCTCACCCCCTCTTCCCTATGTCCTCCTCTTCTCCTCTTCTCACCCCCTCTCCCCTATGTCCTCCTCTTCTCCTCTTCTCACCCCCTCTCCCCTATAACCTCATCTTCTACAGACTGTGTGTGACTGGCTTTACTGCCTCTGTGCTCCCCCAGTCTGTAGAGTGGTAGACTGGAGGGATGGATAGAGAAATAAAGTGTGATGGTATTCAACCTAATATAACCTGTCAATAGTCACAAAGTTGTAAAGTCACTCGAGGAGCTTGTATTGCATATCTTGTGAAGTTAATTTCCATGATAGTTAATGATCTCCATGTTCCTCTTCACCTGCCTTACTGCTTGTCTGTGGCCTCACTGGGGCTAGGGTTGGAGCTCCACGCCTCTCTGGGGACAGACAGGGGGAGTGCACCCCAGCTGGAGGTGCTGCTCCTGGGGGAGATCTGAAGAGGAGACCTGGGTCTTTCACAGCTGGGACCAGGCCCACCGAGAAATGGTTGTTATGGAAACAGCTATCCTCCCTTTAGATTTCCCAAAACGTGGGGTCTCTATGTTTTGATGTGACCCCTGATACACTCAGACACACACTCTAAGTTCTGGTTTTCTGCCATGCATTTTCTTGGCTTTTCACATGGTCTCCCACTGTAGGCCTTCATGTGTGTTGGTGTGTGATGTAATCGTTTGTGTGTTTTTCTGGAGATAGTATTCTCTAGAGGCGTAAGGACCTTTTGAGTTTAGAAAATGAGGCCAATGGGGACGTGTGTGTACTCTCCATGTGTCAATCTGTGTGTGTGTGTGTGTGTTTTCTGTCTGAGTGTGTGAATGAGTTTCATTTTAGAAGCTGTTTCCGGCGGGGACTGAGTGTGTGTTCACCCCCCTGTTCAGTCCATAGCTGCCTAGGCAGATGTAAACATCAAGTCACTACTGCTCTTATACAGTCGGATCCAAGGTGACCAGAAGGTCAGTGAAGAGGAACTATGGAGCCAAGAGGTAAGAAACCTCTTCAATACTCTCTCTTCAAAACTGTGTAGTGAGTGAGTAAATGAGTGATTTCTTTGGCTCTGATAAATACTTGTATGCTTACCAAGCATCTGTATGCAAGAGGCTCCCGAGTGGCGCAGCAGTCTAAGACGCTGCATCTCAGTGCTAGAGGCGTCACTACAGACACGGGTTCGTTTCCAGGCTGTATTATAATCAGCTGTGATTGGGAGTCCCATAGGGCAGCGTCGCCTGGGTTAGGGTTTGGCCAGGGTAGGTCATCATTGTAAATAAGAATTTGTTCTGGACTAGTTGAATAGCATAATAAAAATACATTTCCTAAAAGGTTATCTTTATGAGAAATATGCATGATTATAGTTCGGTCATTCCAAACACTTTCACAAATCAGAAAAAGACATTCATCCTTGTTTACCGAACGGCAAATTTCCAAAGCTATTTTAAAACGTCACATTTTTAAGAGTTTCATTTAAAGTTTAGGCATTCACTCCAACATCTAGAATGAACTCTGAACGGTAAAAGGTTAAAGGTTAAAGGTTGGGGATAGGCTTAAAACCATTTGAACAAAACAAATGCTTTACACCCATCCACCATCCCCGTCCACAACACTTTAGCTAATCTGAAAACTATTTGAAGGTCACAGCGCTCACTGTTGCCCCTAGTGGCCGGTTTCCACGTCATCTCCCAACGTCCTCAGACATGGATGGACGTCGACTACTGACTTATATCACGGGTGACCTGGCTGTGTATTCCACAGGCATTTAGCAACTTTGAGGATTTGTGGGATATGTTTTAGCATGGTTTAATCCTCTAGGGTCGATCTAAGTAACATCATTTTTTTTTAAAAATCAGTCAGTTTAAGATAGAGATATCAGTTTTTGCATCGGATGAATCTTAATCCACCGCATCTGGCGATGTTGAACTTCCGCATCTGAGGTGAAAGGTTGCAGAGCTACAGCAGTGAGACATGAGACATCTGAGGTGAAAGGTTGCAGCTAGAGCAGTGAGACATGAAACATCTGAGGTGAAAGGTTGCAGAGCTAGAGCAGTGAGACATGAGACATCTGCAGTGAAAGGTGGCAGAGCTAGAGCAGTGAGACATGAGACATCTGCAGTGATAGGTTGCAGAGCCAGAGCAGTGAGACATGAGACATCTGAGGTGAAAGGTGGCAGCTAGAGCAGTGAGACATGAAACATCTGAGGTGAAAGGTTGCAGAGCTAGAGCAGTGAGACATGAGACATCTGCAGTGAAAGGTGGCAGAGCTAGAGCAGTGAGACATGAGACATCTGCAGTGATAGGTTGCAGAGCCAGAGCAGTGAGACATGAGACATCTGAGGTGAAAGGTGGCAGAGCTAGAGCAGTGAGACATGAGACATCTGCAGTGATAGGTTGCAGAGCTAGAGCAGTGAGACATGAGACATCTGCGGTGAAAGGTTGCAGAGCTAGAGCAGTGAGACAGGAGACATCTGAGGTGAAAGGTGGCAGAGCTAGAGCAGTGAGACATGAGACATCTGGGGTGAAAGGTGGCAGAGCTAGAGCAGTGAGACATGAGACATCTGCGGTGAAAAGTTGCAGAGCTAGAGCAGTGAGACATGAGACATCTGAGGTGAAAGGTGGCAGAGCTAGAGCAGTGAGACATGAGACATCTGAGGTGAAAGGTGGCAGAGCCAGAACGATGTTTGTCAGACCAGGAGACATCCAGAATATCGGTCTTCTCACGAAAATGTCTGTAGCGTCCAAACAGTTTGACCTACAAACTATTATGACCACTGTATGGAAAGGGGAGACTCTCATTTTGCTCTATGACCCCCACAATTGTCACATGACTTGTCTAAAGGTAACCGGTACTGGTTTTAAAAAATGAATGGAATTATGAAAGTAGTTTTGTGCCTACCCAAAAAAAAGGTTGAATATGTGTAAAAAAAAATATATATATATATATTTCCTGAGCTTTCTTATTGTCACGCCCTGATCTGTTTCACCTGTCCTCATTGTCTCCACCCCCTCCAGGTGTCGCTTGTTTTCCCCAGTGTATTTATCTGTGTTTCCTGTCTCTCTGTACCAGTGTATTTATCTCTGTATTTCCTGTCTCTCTGGGCCAGTGTATTTATCCCTGTGTTTCCTGTCTCTCTGTACCAATGTATTTATCCCTGTGTTTCCTGTCTCTCTGTACCAGTGTATTTATCTCTGTATTTCCTGTCTCTCTGTACCAGTGTATTTATCCCTGTGTTTCCTGTCTCTCTGTACCAGTGTATTTATCCCTGTGTTTCCTGTCTCTCTGTACCAGTGTATTTATCCCTGTGTTTCCTGTCTCTCTGTACCAGTGTATTTATCTCTGTATTTCCTGTCTCTCTGTACCAGTGTATTTATCCCTGTGTTTCCTGTCTCTCTGTACCAGTGTATTTATCCCTGTGTTTCCTGTCTCTCTGTACCAGTGTATTTATCCCTGTGTTTCCTGTCTCTCTGTACCAGTGTATTTATCCCTGTGTTTCCTGTCTGTCTGTACCAGTGTATTTATCCCTGTGTTTCCTGTCTCTCTGTACCAGTGTATTTATCCCTGTGTTTCCTGTCTCTCTGTACCAGTGTATTTATCCCTGTGTTTCCTGTCTCTCTGTACCAGTGTATTTATCCCTGTGTTTCCTGTCTCTCTGTACCAGTGTATTTATCCCTGTGTTTCCTGTCTGTCTGTACCAGTGTATTTATCCCTGTGTTTCCTGTCTCTCTGTACCAGTGTATTTATCCCTGTGTTTCCTTTCTCTCTGTACCGGTGTATTTATCCCTGTGTTTCCTGTCTCTCTGTACCAGTGTATTTATCCCTGTGTTTCCTGTCTCTCTGTACCAGTGTATTTATCTCTGTGTTTCCTGTCTCTCTCTGCCAGTGTATTTATCTCTGCCTTGACCACTAGCCTGTCTGCCACTTTGTATCTCCTGATCTGGTTTTGAACTTTTTGCCTGTCCATAACCCTTCTCTTGTCCACCCCTTTGGATTAATAAACATTGTAAGACTCCAACCATCTACATCCTGTGTCTGCATCTGGGTCTCACCTTGTGTCATGATACTTATTATAGCTCCTAGATATAGAACAAACACTTCAAAACCTTGTTTGTAATTATTTTTTGCCATTTGTGGAAGTGTTATTCAATGCGTTTCTCAGGACTATAGTGGTGATGGCCAAAATAAAAACTTTAAATACTTTTTTATATACTTTTTTTTACACATACAGGGGTCCTCAAATTCCAAATCAAACAGCTAAATGATCCACACTATGACCGTCTTAAAACGATTCAACCACCTCACAACGGCTAAGACTTTTAACAATGAATTGTGTTAAGAGGGGTCCATGACCCAGAGCTACTGTCTCCAGTTGTGTGTGTTGAGGTGTTCTGATGTGTTATATCATGCAGCCTCAGGTCAGGTGGCGTCGTCCTGCAGGCTGTTTCCTGCTCTACTGATGGCGGCATGGATCGTTGGCTGCATGGTGGTAATCTATTTTGTCTTCGCCTAGGTACGGTGTGTGTGTGTGTGTGTGTGTGTGAGAAAACACATTTTACAGTATGGATATAATGAAGTTGAGTATGAACACCTGCCCTCTCTCCCAACAGAAGAGAAGTCTAGTCCTTGTGCTTCATGTTGGAACTCACCTCCTGACGACAGGAAGCTGAATAGAAGACAAAGCAAAGCACCAAGAAAAATGTGTTTTTCTGTCTTAGCAATTATGTACGTTGTGCATGTCTGTAAATAATAGGCAGAATCTACCGGCACGCCCAAATTACTCTTAGGCCTAGATTCAATCAGATCACGCGTTTGATCATGTTTTGTGCATTGGAGTTGTCAAATCAGTGAGCAGCTGCTTTTGTGATCATTGTCATGAAGCCACACCCACCCCACTCACGGAAGAAGTTCAGAACAAGACTGTGTAGGTTATATAGAACTAATGAAGCTCAAATAGAAAACCATGATTTCTATCAGCATAATGGAGGTGTAGATTACATCACACATTCCAGTTTTCCAACTTGTTAATTTGGCTTATCAACGCAACTCCTTGCAGCCAATGGCATTGTCCCTCTTTAGGTACAACGATGGGAGTCGCTTGCAGATTTGACAGCTCTAACACAGTTCCACATCAAACACCGCCGGCTAGCGTGGATCTGATGTAATCTAGTCCTTATGTCAGTGTCAATGTGTGATCTTATACTGCCTTTCTATCTGTGACTCATATTATGACGTTTCATAAAGGATTTGTCTGTACTCAATCTGAGATGGATGTTTATCTAGTTTAACAAACTGACCAAACCACAAAAAATACAAAAAATAATGTGCACATACATGTTATTCAATCATTGCATCCACACTGCTCTCGCACGTCAACGAGCGTCTGCGTAGCCAGGCACTAAAATGGAACTTGGTTCTATTTGTGATGCTTGACGCGCTGCAAGTCCCGCCTCTCCCATCTCCTCATTGGTTTTTAGGAGCATATACAGTTGAAGTCAGAAGTTTACATACACTGAAGTTGGAGTCATTAAACCTAGTTTTTCAACCACTCCACAACATTCATGTTAACAAACTATAGTTTTGGCAAGTCGGTTAGGACATCTACTTTGTGCATGACACAAGTAATTTGTTCAACAATCAGACTATTTCACTTATAATTCACTGTATCACAATTCCAATGGGTTAGAAGTTTACCTACACTAAGTTGACTGTGGCTTGTAAACAGCTTGGAACATTCCAGAAAACGATGTCATGGCTTTAGAAGCTTCTGATAGGCTATTTGACATAATTTGAGTCAATTGGAGGTGTACCTGTGGATGTATTTTTAAGGCCTACCTTCAAACTCAGTGCTGCTTCGCTTGACATCATGGGAAAATCAAAAGAAATCAGCCAAGACCTCAGAAAAAAACTGTAGACCACCACAAATCTGTTTCATCCTTGGGAGCAACTTCCAAACATCTGAAGATACCATGAACAATCCCAGAACAACAGCAAAGGACCTTGTGAAGATGCTGGAGGAAACAGGTACAAAGTATCTATATCCACAGTAAAACGAGTCCTGTATCGACATAATATGAGACTGCTCAGCAAGGAAGAAGCCACTACTCCAAAACTGCCATAAAAAAGCCAGACTAAGGTTTGCAACTGCACATGGGGACAAAGATCAAGCTTTTTGGACAAATGTCCTCTGGTCTGATGAAACAAAAATATAACTATTTGGCCATAATGACCATCATTATGGTTGGAGGAAAAAGGACAATGACCCCAAGCATACTTCCAAAGTTGTGTCAAAATGGCTTAAGGACAACAAAATCATGGTATTGGAGTGGCCATCACAAAGCCCTGACCTCAATCCCATAGACAATTTGTGGGCAGAACTGAAAAAGCATGTGCGAGCAAGGAGGTCTACAAACCTGACTCAGTTACACCAGCTCTGTCAGGAGGAATGGGCCAACATTCACCCAACTTATTGTGGGAAGCTTGTGGAAGGCTACAAGAAACGTTTGACCCAAGTTAACCAATTTAAAGGCAATGCTGCCAAATACTAATTGAGTGTATGTAAACTTCTGACCCACTGGGGATGTGATGAAAGAAATAAAAGCTGAAATAAATAATTTTCTCTATTATTCTGACATTTCACATTCTTAAAATAAAGTGGTGATCCTAACTGACCTAATTCAGGGAATGTTTACTAGGATTAAATGTCAGGAATTGTGAATCTGAGTTTAAATGTATTTGGATAAGGTACAGTGGGGAGAACAAGTATTTGATACACTACCGATTTTCAAAACTCCAGAAAATCACATTGTATGATTTTTAAGTAATTAATTTGCATTTTATTGCATGACATAAGTATTTGTATTCACCTACCAACCAGCAAGAATTCCGGCTCTCACAGACCTGTTAGTTTTTCTTTAAGAAGCCCTCCTGTTCTCCACCTGTATTAACTGCACCTGTTTGAACTCGTTACCTGTGTAAAAGACACCTGTCCACACATTCAATCAAACAGACTCCAACCTCTCCACAATGGCCAAGACCAGAGAGCTGTGTAAGGACATCAGGGCTAAATTGTAGACCTGCACAAGGCTGGGATGGGCTACAGGACAATAGGCAAGCAGCTTGGTGAGAAGGCAACAACTGTTGCCGAAATTATTAGAAAATGGAAGAAGTTCAAGATGACGGTCAATCACCCTCGGTCTGGGGCTCCATGCAAGATCTCACCTCGTGGGGCATCAATGATCATAAGGAAGGTGAGGGATCAGCCCAGAACTACACGGCAGGACCTGGTCAATGACCTGAAGGGAGCTGGGACCACAGTATCAAAGAAAACCATTAGTAACACACTACGCTGTCATGGATCAAAATCCTGCAGCGCACACAAGGTCCCCCTGCTCAAGCCAACACATGGCCAGGCCCGTCTGAAGTTTGCCAATGGCCATCTGGATGATCCAGAGGAGGAATGGGAGAAGGTCATGTGGTCTGATGAGACAAAATAGAGCTTTTTGGTCTAAACTCCACTCACCGTGTTGGAGGAAGAAGAAGGATGAGTACAACCCCAAGAACACCATCCCAACCGTGAAGCATGGAGGTGGAAACATCATTTTTTCGGGATGCTTTTCTGCAAAGGGAACAGGCCGAGTGCACCGTATTGAGGGGTGGAAGTATGGGGCCATGTATCACGAGATCTTGGCCAACAACCTCCTTCCCTCGGTAAGAGCATTGAAGATGGGTCGTGGCTGGGTCTTCCAGCATGACAACGACCCGAAACAAACAGCCAGGGCAACTAAGGAGTGGCTCCGTAAGAAGCATCTCAAGGTCCTGGAGTGGCCTAGCCAGTCTCCAGACCTGAACCCAATAGAAAATCTTTGGAGGGAGCTGAAAGTCCGTATTGCCCAGCGACAGCCCCGAAACCTGAAGGATCCGGAGAAGGTCTGTATGGAGGAGTGGGCCAAAATCCCTGCTGCAGTGTGTGCAAACCTGGTCAAGAACTACAGGAAACGTATGATCTCTGTAGTTGTTTCTGTACCAAATATTAAGTTCTGCTTTTCTGATGTATCAAATACTTAGGTCATGCAATAAAATGCAAATGAATTACTTAAAAATCATACAATGTGATTTTCTGAATTTTTGTTTTAAATTCCGTCCCTCACAGTTGAAGTGTACCTATGATAAAAATTACAGACCTCTACATGCTTTGTAAGTAGGAAAACCTGCAAAATCGGCAGTGTATGAAATACTTGTTCTCCCCACTGTATATGTACTGTAAACTTCCAACTTCAACTGTACCCACGTGGGTGATTGAAATATTGACTGAGGTTCACACTCCAGTCCAGTTGATAGCAGTAATGCACCTTAAAGTTAGTTGCCAACTGCCATGTAAAGTCCAAAGAAGAAGATGCCTGAAGGAGGAGAGATGAATTGAAATTAACTCGGTATACCCATTTATCTGTGGATTAATTGTCGGAGTAGAGGATTGTCGGAGTAGAGGACCTTGTGCATTTAAGGTAAAATAACAACCCAATGTTTATGTCCCAGGACAAATTAGCTAGCAAGCTAACTAGCTTAATTGACATAAATGTTTCATGCTTTTTGACCTGTCCCCAATTTAGTATAGTTGGTTCCGAGTTCATTTTGGTGTGGGAGGACAAAATCAACATGCGAGCCATGACGCACGCAGACGCATGAACACACCCAGTCTAGTCTGCATGTAAAGGCTGTGATGCTATACAGTAAAACAACCCTTCTGGACAAGATGCCTGTGACCCTAAATGACCCACTGTCTTGTGAAATTCTCAGTGTGAGCAGCTGTGGTGATGTAATGTCCTTGAGTTGGGATGAACTCACCATGGTTCAGCTGTGGTGATGTAATGTTCTTGAGTGTTGATGAGCCCACCATGGTTCAGCTGTGGTGATGTAATGTCCTTGAGTGTTGATGAACTCACCTTGGTTCAGCTGTGGTGATGTAATGTCCTTGAGTGTTGATGAACTCACCATGGTTCAGCTGTGGTGATGTAATGTCCTTGAGTGTTGATGAACTCACCTTGGTTCAGCTGTGGTGATGTAATGTCCTTGAGTGTTGATGAACTCACCATGGTTCAGCTGTGGTGATGTAATGTCCTTGAGTGGAGATGAACCTTCAGCTATCCATTATCAGTTTCTCTTGTTACATGATGTGCTAAAAGTATTGGTTCTGTAACTGTGTGTGTGTGTGTGTGTATGTGTGTGTCTGTGTGTGTGTGTCACACTTTTGGTAATACCTATCAAAAACATCAGATGTGATGATGTGGTTGCCATGGTTACCCCACCCCCCTCCATAAGTGAGAGTGCGAACACTTCTTGTGAAGGAGGTTGAGGAGGAAGAGGGAAGAGAAGAATGAAAGTTGATGTCTGGCCTTTAAAAGCACCAGCAAAAAATATTGTAATCAGATTACAGATACTTTGGAAAAAAACTAGATGATTACTTCTTGGATTACTTTTAAATTCAGAAAGGATGTTTGCGAGAAAAAACTAACGTGACACCTTTCTGTTATCCCATTAATTAATCATAACCAATGGGGGCCACATGGAGGTCAGGGCCCCTGGGCACTTGCCCTTCGTGCCTGGTCGGTAATTTGGCCATGATTACTACAAGTTTAGATAGCTGGCCATTAGACTATTTTACCAACAAAAAACAATGTTTCCTGACATGGCTAATTGAGTGTCTGTGAGTGACTGACATAACAAGAGGAAAACTACTGATGGACAACCAAATTGACAACCGCATTGACAACCACATTGACAACCAAATTGACAACCAAATTGACAACCAAATTGACAACCAAATTGACAACCAAATTGACAACCAAATTGACAACCGCATTGACAACCGCATTGACAACCACATTGACAACCACATTGACAACCACATTGACAACCGCATTGACAACCACATTGACAACCACATTGACAACCACATTGACAACCGCATTGACAACCGCATTGACAACCGCATTGACAACCGCATTGACAACCGCATTGACAACCGCATTGACAACCACATTGACAACCGCATTGACAACCGCATTGACAACCACATTGACAACCGCATTGACAACCACATTGACAACCGCATTGACAACCGCATTGACAACCGCATTGACAACCACATTGACAACCACATTGACAACCACATTTGAAACTAAACCTTGGTGTATTCTACTATTCTAAATCTCAACAGTATGTTGAGACCCCGACTGAGTTCCTAAATTTGAATACATTTGGCCGTGGTTCTAAGTGACCGCTTATGTCACTTATGCCTTGGGTCGGCCCTGAGTACACCAAATGTTATTGTGTAATAAAAATGTTATTGTGTAATAAAAATGACTTCCAGGTGCAGGGCATTAGCTCAACACCCACATTGAATTTAATGTGTTTATTCATGTGTTTTTTTTACCTTGGATTTTAATTTTTTTTTACACACAGGAATGCGCACGTCGTTGGGAAAATAGGTGTGTATAAATGCCTCAGGCCAAAGCTGTTCCTTCCAAACACAATGTACAGTATGTGATCATAAACACCGTGTTGGTGTTAGGCATCTCGATCGAGGTTAAGTGTACTGTTCCTCCCTGTAACCAGGGTGGAAAGTACCCCGGCATGCTGATCAAGAATCAGATGAGATCATCACTTAACGTAATGTAAACTACACTGACTCAAGAACATAAACTGATGTCAGGTCTGCTGGGTGTTCTATGGTCTGTTTCCATAAAGAATCTTGGCTGGATCTTTAGTCCCCCATTAATAGGTATTACCAACTCACTTCTCAAACAGTCGTGAGATAACACTGCGTTTGAATCATCGTAGATTTGAAACCCTCGGGGGAATTTAGGAAGTGGCAACAGTCTTCAGATGTGTTAGAATAAGCGGTATGAGTATGAAACGCAGTGTTGCTTACAGTGATATTCTGCAAACACAATCTGCAGAGGCAAAATGAGTGATAAAACAAGAAAAAAGCTTTAACAAGTTCATTCCAGATCCAATGGTTAGAAGGCATTGTGGATCTTGGATAGGATTACTAGTTGCACTAAAACTCAATTCTCTCACATACTGTTCATTTAAACGTAACTCTGTGTGCAGTATTATAACTAGCCACATGGTGTCACTGTTTCGCCTAGTTAGACCAAGAGGAAAGATGTTTGGTTCTGTGTTAGGCAACAGGCCAGGATTCAATCAAAGGCTCGTTATAGAGCAGGCTACTATATCAGGCTTTTAAAATGAATTTATACTTTAGCTGACGGTAGTGTTTACCGTGGATGCGATCTCTGCAAACAACAGAGAAAATGTCTTTAAAAGGCGTATTGTAGGCTGTCTAGTGCACTGCTCTACAATGTGTCTTGGACTGAATCCATGTCAGTCATTTAACATGAGGTTTGTAATAATTCCCCGGGGGGATATGTCACCATTGTGGAGTGTCTGTGACCTGCAGTATTCTACTGTCTGTTGTCATGGTTACCGTAGCGTCAACGACACAGCACCCAGCCATATTGGCCACAGATGTCCGTTTTCAGTCACATACATTGTCAATGATCTGTGTCTCCAGTAAGAAACATGACATCGTTACGTGACGAATGACACAAATGTGCAGAGAGATTGTCCCCCATTTCATTTCTTACTTTGATCAATGCTGGAAATCATCATAACAGTCGTACTGATGGTTCCTCCTGGCTACAATCCCTCCTCGTCTGATTCCAAAGTGCTGTCTGTCTGTCAGTGTGATCACAGTGGTTACTTCACAGTAATGGTTGAGATCATGGCCCTCTCCACAGTCTCTCTCTGTTCTGACATCTGTTCCTACAGCCTGTCTGTCTGTCAGTGTGATCACAGTGTTTACTTCACAGTAATGGTTGAGATCATGGCCCTCTCCACAGTCTCTCTCTGTTCTGACATCTGTTCCTACAGCCTGTCTGTCTGTCAGTGTGATCACAGTGGTGACATCACAGTAATGGTTGAGATCATGGCCCAATCCACAGTCTCTCTCTGTTCTGACATCTGTTCCTACAGCCTGTCTGTCTGTCAGTGTGATCACAGTGGTTACATCACAGTAATGGTTGAGATAATGGCCCTATCCACAGTCTCTCTCTGTTCTGACATCTGTTCCTACAGCTACAGTCTGTCTGTCAGTGTGATCACAGTGTTTACTTCACAGTAATGGTTGAGATCATGGCCCTATCCACAGTCTCTCTCTGTTCTGACATCTGTTCCTACAGCTACAGTCTGTCTGTCAGTGTGATCACAGTGGTTACTTCACAGTAATGGTTGAGATCATGGCCCTCTCCACAGTCTCTCTCTCTTCTGACATCTGTTCCTACAACCTGTCTGTCTGTCAAGTATAGAGTAAAGTGTCTCTTTCCAAGCAAATTGGTACTCCAAAATAAGTGTACACTTCACTGCTGTGGGCTCGACTCCAAAGAGTAAATGTTCCTGCTGAAGTTAACACGAACTTCACACCCAACAGTAAATATTCCTGCTGAAGTTAACACGAACTTCACACCCAACAGTGAATATTCCTGCTGAAGTTAACACGAACTTCACACCCAACATTAAATATTCCTGCTGAAGTTAACACGAACTTCACGCCCAACAGTAAATGTTCCTGCTGAAGTTAACACAAACTTCACACCCAACAGTAAATGTTCCTGCTGAAGTTAACACGAACTTCACACCCAACAGTAAATATTCACCACCTCCCACACAGTAAAAACATGTCAGTGTTACTGGCCTGGGCCAGTATATGTATGTATGTATGTGTGTATGTGTGTGTGTGTGTGTGTGTGTGTCTGTGTGTGTGTGCCAGTATGTGTGTGTGTGCCAGTATGTGTGTGTGCCAGTATGTGTGTGTGCCAGTATGTGTGTGTGCCAGTGTGTGTGTGTGTGTGTGTGTGTGTGCCAGTGTGTGTGTGTGCCAGTATGTGTGTGTGTGTGTGTATGTTTCTGTGTATGTGTGTGTGTGTACCAGTATGTGTGTGTGCCAGTATGTGTGTGTGCCGGCGTCAGTTCCCTCTTCCATCCCAGTGTGATGTCTAAAACACCAGGAGCTGTCACATGACATCTGCCAGGGCATTCCAAACATTCTGTGAGCAAACACCAACACACAGACCACAGCTCCACTCTGAGGGCCATCTAGAGGCTACAGGACCAACACACAGACCCCCCCACTCTGAGGGCCATCTAGAGGCTACAGCATCAACACACAGACCCCCCCCCCCCCCCCCACTCTGAGGGCCATCTAGAGGCTACAGCATCAACACACAGACCCCCCCCCCCCCCCCCACTCTGAGGGCTATCTAGAGGCTACAGCACCAACACACAGACCACAGTACCCACTCTGAGAGCCATCTAGAGGCTACAGGACCAACACACAGACCACAGCACCCACTCTGAGGGCCATCTAGAGGCTACAGGACCAACACACAGACCACAGCAACCACTCTGAGGGCCATCTAGAGGCTACAGGGGAATCACACAGACCACAGCACCCACTGAGGGCCATCTAGAGGCTAAAGGACCAACACACAGACCACAGCACCCACTCTGAGGGCCATCTAGAGGCTACAGCATCAACATGCACCCCCCCCAATCCGAGGGCCATCTAGAGGCTACAGTGTCAACACACAGACCCCAGCGCCCACTCTGCGTCAACACACAGACCACAGTAACCACTCTGAGGGCCATCTAGAGGCTACAGGACCAACACACAGACCACAGCACCCACTTTGCGTCAACACACAGACCACAGCACCCACTGAGGGCCACCTAGAGGCTACAGGACCAACACACAGACCACAGCACCCACTCTGCGTCAACACACAGACCACAGCACCCACTGAGGGCCACCTAGAGGCTACAGGACCAACACACAGACCACAGCACCCACTCTGAGGGCCATCTAGAGGCTACAGGACCAACACACAGACCACAGCACCCACTGAGGGCCACCTAGAGGCTACAGGACCAACACACAGACCACAGCACCCACTGAGGGCCATCTAGAGGCTACAGGACCAACACACAGACCACAGTACCCACTCTGAAGGCCATCTAGAGGCTACAGGACCAACACACAGACCACAGTGCCCACTCTGCGTCAACACACAGACCACAGCACCCACTCTGAGGGCCATCTAGAGGCTACAGCGTCAACACACAGACCACAGCACCCACTCTGAGGGCCATCTAGAGGCTACAGCGTCAACACACAGACCACAGAACCCACTCTGAAGGCCATCTAGAGGCTACAGGACCAACACACAGACCACAGCACCCACTCTGCGTCAACACACAGACCACAGCACCCACTCTGAGGGCCATCTAGAGGCTACAGGACCAACACACAGACCACAGCGCCCACTCTGCGTCAACACACAGACCACAGTAACCACTCTGAGGGCCATCTAGAGGCTACAGGACCAACACACAGACCACAGTACCCACTGAGGGCCACCTAGAGGCTACAGCGTCAACACACAGACCACAGTACCCACTGAGGGCCATCTAGAGGCTACAGGACCAACACACAGACCACAGCACCCACTGAGGGCCATCTAGAGGCTACAGGACCAACACACAGACCACAGAACCCACTGAGGGCCATCTAGAGGCTACAGGGGAAAGACATCAAAACAACCCCCACTGGTGAGGAACACACATCGGCTGGAATGATGAAGAGAAGAGGGAGGGTATGGGCAAGGGGGCATAGAAACATGAGGTAGGTCACCTCCCAACTCTGGAAGAATTTGGAAGAAGGTGGAGGCAGGGGAGATATGGACATTGTATCAGTGACTGGAAAGTTACCAACCGTCATGGTTGAACCTGCTGCTTGATCACCTGTCTTCCTCTCGTCCCCTAAACTGGACATTACACTGGTCATCTATTTCATTGACTACATGGCTGACCACAGGGCTGACCAATTGGCTGACCACAGGGCTGACTACAGTGCTGACCACAGGGCTGACCACAGGGCTGACTACAGGGCTGACCACAGTGCTGACCACAGGGCTGACTACAGTGCAGTGAATGTCAGACACTGTGATAGTCAGATCTGGATAAATTATCTACACCTCTCTCACTCCCTCGTCTTCCTCTGTTCAGTCCAGTGTAAAGTCCCTTGAATACTACCTCTGAATACTACCTCTGAATACTACCTCTGAATACTACCACTGAATAATACCTCTGAATACTACCACTGAATAATACCTCTGAATACTACCTCTGAATACTACCACTGAATACTACCCTCTGAATACTACCCTCTGAATACTACCACTGAATACTACCACTGAATGGGCCTATTATTATCAAGTTGTACAGGTCTTGGTGACTTGAAATTGTCAAACTCAACACTCTGAGTTGCAAACATGAAAAGGGACTGGGACTATGTCTACCAGCCCCCACCAAACTACTCTGACTTGGTCACAGTGACCCAGCAAGCCAAATGGCAGGCAGGTTGCCGGGAACATGCTGAGGTGTTGTAATGCTAGCTGTGACGCTAGGTAGCGTAGCCACTAATAGCACTGAAGGTGTGAGTGGGAATGGTGTGGAAACACTGCTGCTGCTACCATAGGGTAGTGGGTGGTGTTAACCTACAGCAAGCTGTCAACCAGTGAGAGAGAGAGAGCGAGAGAGAGCTACACACACATATATACATACACACACATATACATATATACACACACACATATATATACACACACACAAAAAAGAGAGAGACAGAAATAAAGAGTGAGAGATACAGAAAGGGACATGGAGATGGCAGGCATAACAAGGCATTTATTGGCACAGTTTTGACAGCCAGCAGAAAGAGAATGAAATATGAACCTCCAGCCTTCCTTCACACCCAGGTCAGCAATCAGTGAACTTCAGCATATCTCTACATGTCTCGACCTCAGTCCCTCCATCACTCCCTCCCTCTCTTTACGCTACTATATTTTTCTCTTTGCATTTCTCCCTTTATTTACCTCCTTTCATGCATCTCTCTCCCTCCCTCCTCTCAGTAAGCCTCTCTCTCTCTGAGTAAGCCTCTCTCTTCCCCTCTCCTCTCAGTAAGCCTCTCTCTCCCTCTCTCCTCTCAGTAAGCCTCTCTCTCCCTCTCTCCTCTCAGTAAGCTTCTCTCTCCCTCTCTCCTCTCAGTAAGCCTCTCTCTCTCTCCATCCTCTCAGTAAGCCTCTCTCTCCCTCCTCTCAATAAGCCTCTCTCTCCCTCCTCTCAGTAAGCCTCTCTCTCCCTCCTCTCAGTAAGCCTCTCTCTCTAACTCTCAGTAAGCCTCTCTCTCTCTCCTCTCCTCTCAGTAAGCCTCTCTCTCGCTCCCTCTCAGTAAACCTCTCTCAGTAAGCCTCTCTCTCCCTCCTCTCAGTAAGCCTCTCTCTCCTCTCTCAGTAAGCCTCTCTCTCCTCTCTCAGTAAGCCTCTCTCTCCCTCCTCTCAGTAAGCCTCTCTCTCCCTCCTCTCAGTAAGCCTCTCTCTCCCTCCTCTCAGTAAGCCTCTCTCTCCTCTCTCAGTAAGCCTCTCTCTCATCTCTCAGTAAGCCTCTCTCTCTCCTCTCAATAAGCCTCTCTCTCCCTCCTCTCAATAAGCCTCTCTCTCCCTCCTCTCAGTAAGCCTCTCTCTCCCTCCTCTCAGTAAGCCTCTCTCTCCCTCCTCTCAGTAAGCCTCTCTCTCCCTCCTCTCAGTAAGCCTCTCTCCCTCTCAGTAAGCCTCTCTCTCTCCCTCTCAGTAAGTCTCTCTCTCTCTCTCAGTAAGCTTCTCTCTCTCTCAGTAAGCTTCTCTCTCTCCCTCTCAGTAAGCCTCTCAATTCAATTCAATTCAATTCAAGGGCTTTATTGGCATGGGAAACATGTGTTAACATTGCCAAAGCAAGTGAGGTAGACAACATACAAAGTGAAAATATAAAGTGAAAAACAACAAAAATTAACAGTAAACATTACACATACAGAGGTTTCAAAACAGTAAAGACATTACAAATGTCATATTATATATATATATACAGTGTTTTAACAATGTACAAATGGTTAAAGGACACAAGATAAAATAAATAAGCATAAATATGGGTTGTATTTACAATGGTGTGTGTTCTTCACTGGTTGCCCTTTTCTCGTGGCAACAGGTCACAAATCTTGCTGCTGTGATGGCACACTGTGGAATTTCACCCAGTAGATATGGGAGTTTTTCAAATTTGGATTTGTTTTCGAATTCTTTGTGGATCTGTGTAATCTGAGGGAAATATGTCTCTCTAATATGGTCATACATTGGGCAGGAGGTTAGGAAGTGCAGCTCAGTTTCCACCTCATTTTGTGGGCAGTGAGCACATAGCCTGTCTTCTCTTGAGAGCCATGTCTGCCTACGGCGGCCTTTCTCAATAGCAAGGCTATGCTCACTGAGTCTGTACATAGTCAAAGCTTTCCTTAATTTTGGGTCAGTCACAGTGGTCAGGTATTCTGCCGCTGTGTACTCTCTGTTTAGGGCCAAATAGCATTCTAGTTTGCTCTGTTTTTTTGTTAATTCTTTCCAATGTGTCAAGTAATTATCTTTTTGTTTTCTCATGATTTGGTTGGGTCTAATTGTGCTGTTGTCCTGGGGCTCTGTAGGGTGTGTTTGTGTTTGTGAACAGAGCCCCAGGACCAGCTTGCTTAGGGGACTCTTCTCCAGGTTCATCTCTCTGTAGGTGATGGCTTTGTTATGGAAGGTTTGTGAATCACTTCCTTTTAGGTGGTTGTAGAATTTAACGGCTCTTTTCTGGATTTTGATAATTAGTGGGTATCGGCCTAATTCTGCTCTGCATGCATTATTTGGTGTTCTACGTTGTACACGGAGGATATTTTTGCAGAATTCTGCGTGCAGAGTCTCAATTTGGTGTTTGTCCCATTTTGTGAAGTCTTGGTTGGTGAGCGGACCCCAGACCTCACAACCATAAAGGGCAATGGGCTCTATGACTGATTCAAGTATTTTTAGCCAAATCCTAATTGGTATGTTGAAATTTATGTTTCTTTTGATGGCATAGAATGCCCTTCTTGCCTTGTCTCTCAGATCGTTCACAGCTTTGTGGAAGTTACCTGTGGCGCTGATGTTTAGGCCAAGGTATGTATAGTTTTTTGTGTGCTCTAGGGCAACAGTGTCTAGATTGAATTTGTATTTGTGGTCCTGGTGACTGGACCTTTTTTGGAACACCATTATTTTGGTCTTACTGAGATTTACTGTCAGGGCCCAGGTCTGACAGAATCTGTGCATAAGATCTAGGTGCTGCTGTAGGCCCTCCTTGGTTGGTGACAGAAGCACCAGATCATCGGCAAACAGCAGACATTTGACTTCGGATTCTAGCAGGGGGAGGCCGGGTGCTGCAGACTTTTCTAGTGCCCGCGCCAATTCGTTGATATATATGTTGAAGAGGGTGGGGCTTAAACTGCATCCCTGTCTAACCCCACGACCCTGTGTGAAGAAATGTGTGTGTTTTTTGCCAATTTTAACCGCACACTTGTTGTTTGTGTACATGGATTTTATAATGTCGTATGTTTTACCCCCAACACCACTTTCCATCAGTTTGTATAGCAGACCCTCATGCCAGATTGAGTCGAAGGCTTTTTTGAAATCAACAAAGCATGAGAAGACTTTGCCTTTGTTTTGGTTTGTTTGGTTGTCAATTAGGGTGTGCAGGGTGAATACATGGTCTGTTGTACGGTAATTTGGTAAAAAGCCAATTTGACATTTGCTCAGTACATTGTTTTCATTGAGGAAATGTACGAGTCTGCTGTTAATAATAATGCAGAGGATTTTCCCAAGGTTACTGTTGACACATATTCCACGGTAGTTATTGGGGTCAAATTTGTCTCCACTTTTGTGGATTGGGGTGATCAGTCCTTGGTTCCAAATATTGGGGAAGATGCCAGAGCTAAGTATGATGTTAAAGAGTTTTAGTATAGCCAATTGGAATTTGTTGTCTGTATATTTGATCATTTCATTGAGGATACCATCAACACCACAGGCCTTTTTGGGTTGGAGGGTTTTTATTTTGTCCTGTAACTCATTCAATGTAATTGGATAATCCAGTGGGTTCTGGTAGTCTTTAATAGATGATTCTAAGATCTGTATTTGATCATGTATATGTTTTTGCTCTTTATTCTTTGTTATAGAGCCAAAGAGATTGGAGAAGTGGTTTACCCATACATCTCCATTTTGGATAGATAATTCTTCTTGTTGTTGTTTGTTTAGTGTTTTCCAATTTTCCCAGAAGTGGTTAGAGTCTATGGATTCTTCAATTGCATTGAGCTGATTTCTGACATGCTGTTCCTTCTTTTTCCGTAGTGTATTTCTGTATTGTTTTAGTGATTCACCATAGTGAAGGCGTAGACTCAGGTTTTCCGGGTCTCTATGTTTTTGGTTGGACAGGTTTCTCAATTTCTTTCTTAGATTTTTGCATTCTTCATCAAACCATTTGTCATTATTGTTAATTTTCTTCGGTTTTCTATTTGAGATTTTTAGATTTGATAGGGAAGCTGAGAGGTCAAATATACTGTTAAGATTTTCTACTGCCAAGTTTACACCTTCACTATTACAGCGGAACGTTTTACCCAGGAAATTGTCTAAAAGGGATTGAATTTGTTGTTGCCTAATTGTTTTTTGGTAGGTTTCCAAACTGCATTCCTTCCATCTATAGCATTTCTTAATGTTACTCAGTTCCTTTGGCTTTGATGCCTCATGATTGATTATTGCTCTGTTTAAGTAGACTGTGATTTTGCTGTGGTCTGATAGGGGTGTCAGTGGGCTGACTGTGAACGCTCTGAGAGACTCTGGGTTGAGGTCGGTGATAAAGTAGTCTACAGTACTACTGCCAAGAGATGAGCTATAGGTGTACCTACCATAGGAGTCCCCTCGAAGCCTACCGTTGACTATGTACATACCCAGCGTGCGACAGAGCTGCAGGAGTTGTGACCCGTTTTTGTTGGTTATGTTGTCATAGTTGTGCCTAGGGGGGCATATGTGGGAGGGAATGCTGTCACCTCCAGGCAGGTGTTTGTCCCCCTGTGTGCTTAGGGTGTCAGGTTCTTGTCCGGTTCTGGCATTTAGGTCGCCACAGACTAGTACATGTCCCTGGGCCTGGAAATGATTGATTTCCCCCTCCAGGATGGAGAAGCTGTCTTCATTAAAATATGGGGATTCTAGTGGGGGGATATAGGTAGCACACAGGAGGACATTTTTCTCTGTTAGGATAATTTCCTTTTGAATTTCTAGCCAAATGTAAAATGTTCCTGTTTTGATTAATTTAATGGAGTGAGTTAGGTCTGCTCTATACCAAATTAGCATACCCCCTGAGTCCCTTCCCTGTTTCACACCTGGTAGTTTGGTGGATGGGACTACCAGCTCTCTGTAACCTAGAGGGCAACCAGTGGGTCCGTCTCCTCTATACCAGGTTTCTTGCAGGATGACAATGTCTGTATTACCGATTTCTTTGGTGAAGTCCGGGTTTCTGCTCTTTAGGCCAAAGGCAGATGACCTCAGGCCTTGGATATTCCATGATAATATAGTGAAGGCTTTTTGTTCCATAGAGTGTCCAATGTTGTTGGTCGTGGTTTGGCCTCAGGCCAGTAAGTGTGAGCAGAGCCTGCTGAGCATCTGGTACATGCCATTGGCTTCGGCGAGTGTGAGAGTGGGGGTTGGGACTGTTTGCCCGCTCACTACCTGGGCGTATGTGTGGCTTCCATGTTGAGGCCCTCTTTGCGGGGGTGGGGTGCATGGGGTGGGCAGGAGTGGCATAGGTCTGACCTGGGTGGGCCTAAATGGGGTGTGGGCATGGTTGACGTGGGGGGGTGTTGATTGGTTGGGGTGGGGGTGTGGATGTGTCTGGGTGTACTGTGGTCTGGATGTAATTCCTCTTGGCGTGGGTCCTCTATGTGTAGGTCCAGGGGGGGGTCCTGCAGATCTGGGAGGGTGTCTCGCTGGTCTGGATGGGGTGTCTATTGATCTGTTGCTCCTGTGTGAAGTGTTGGGGATACGTTTGAGAGCGATGTCCTTTAGAGTTCGGGCAAAGGTGGGCACTGCTGCCTTGTAGAGGTGGACCTGGTCATAGAGGCTGTTCAAGTCCAGGGTGGAGTGGTGGGCCAGGAAAACGTTTGGTTTTGAGGCACAGTCACGGGAAATACTTGCATTTACCCGCTGTATTGTGGCAGGGTGGAAGTCTTTTCGTGGTAGCAGGGTGGAGATAACCACTTGTGCGTTGGGGAAAGTAGAAGAAGCCTTTTCAATCACTCTCTTCAGTGCTGTGGCCACTCTTTCCTGCAGTGCTCTCAGGTCGTTTGTGCCTGTGTGTATTATTATGTGGCTGGGTGAGCCTAGTTTGGCCTCAGACAGAAGGTCGAGGGCACGCTGGGTGTTTGGACACCAGAGTTTAGACACACTGTGTTTGGGAAAAAGTTTTTTTTCTTCTATATATTTCCCATTTGAGTCCATAAGTAGTACAATCTGTGTCTTGTGTTTGTCCTCAGTGGGTGTGGGGGGGTTGTCAAAAGGGCTATCAGGGTGGCTGACAGGGGGGGTGCTCAGAGGGGGTGAGAGCCTCTGGGCTTGGGGTTCTTCATTTGTCTGTTCTGCTGTGATTTCGACTCTATGGTCAGGGTCTGGTGTGGACTGTTCTGCTGTGGTGTCGACTCTATGTTCAGGGTCTGGTGTGGACTGTTCTGCTGTGGTGTCGAGACTTTTGTTGGGTGCTGAAGTGGGCTGTTCTGCTGGCTTCTCTGTGGGGGTGGCCACCTCTCTAGTGGGTTGTTCTCTGTCACACGCCGTCCCCATCAACTTCTCCTCCATCCCCCTCAACCTCTCCTCCACCAGCAGTCTGATACTCTCCTCTAGTGCTCTGTTCTGCTCCTCTTTCTCCTGTTGTATTTGTCTCACCACTGTCCAAAGTGCAGATATGTCTCTGTCCACCTCCAGCTCTCCGGGTCTGGTTAAGGGGCTGTTGTTGTGCTGGACTGTTGTCTGGGTCTGCGCTGACTGAAGTGTAATCACCTGCTGTTCCAGCTCCACCTGTCTTACCTCCAGCTGGGTGAATTTGTCCTTCATTTCAATGAGGGAGTGGTAATCTGTGCTGGGAGGTTGACTCTCCACTGGGGGTTGCTCATCTGTGGGGTTACATAATGAAGAGGTCTGGTCTGACCCGCTCTGTGTGGGGGTATCATTATCAAGGCAGAGCTTCTCCTGCTGGGCTAATTCTTTGATTAGGTGAAAGTCCAGCTGAAACTGTTTGTGGTTATTCTGTACCATTACTGATCCGGATTTATAGATATTTATATTACTTAACTCAGAGTCCTCGTTATCAAGTATTCTGAGTTTCCACCCCTCGTTAATCCCCCCTCTCGTAACAAAGGGGTAGTGTGCTAATATAGCACTGTGCCATGCCAGGGGATGGTTTGTGTGGAAGATGAGGTTGCTGATGTTCCCATTTTTGTAATAGTCAGCAAAAAGTGTCTCTTGATTTTCCATAAGGAGCTTCTTCTTGTGGTCTTTTCTTGCCTTATCATTCTTTACATGCAAAGGGTACTGTATTTTAATTACCTCTGAACAGCGGGAGGGAGCTTCTAAGGCCTCTCCATTTGGTTGGGGTAGACTGTGTGACTCTCCTGCCATTGTTGGGCTAATGGGCTTTGACACCTCTCACTTGACACGTCAGTGCTAGTTGAAGCTGTATCAAGCTTGGCAGAATTATGTTAGAATTCAGTCCTTATAAAGTAATGTTGTGTATTTTTCTTCTTGGCTTTTGGAAATAAAATATTGTTTCAGACTAAACATTACTCACTCAGTTACAGGTTGGATGGTGTTTTCAGGTTTCTGTTGTTTTCCAGAGAATTTGCTGTATAGGGTAAAAAATCCTTGGTTGTTGTGAACTTTCCAGGTGATTCCGTAATTCCGTCCAAAATGAGGTTGTAGGTTTTAAGTTTTGATTTGAAGTAGGGGTTATGTTGAAGAGGGTAGAATCCAGTATGTGTTCCTGACAAAAAATCCAAGTTTATCTAACTCCTAACCTATCTTTTTTAAAGAAAATGCTGAAAAATGCAGGAGCTCTGATCCTGACCTCTGCTCTGCCTCTCTCTCTCTCTTCTCCCTCTCAGTAAGCCTCTCTCTCTCCCTCTCAGTAAGCCTCTCTCTCTCCCTCTCAGTAAGCCTCTCTCTCCCTCCTCTCAGTAAGCCTCTCTCTCCCTCTCTCCTCTCAGTAAGCTTCTCTCTCCCTCTCAGTAAGCCTCTCTCTCTCCTCTCAATAAGCCTCTCTCTCTCTCTCTCCTCTCAGTAAGCCTCTCTCTCCATCCTCTCAGTAAGCCTCTCTCTCCCTCTCTCCTCTCAGTAAGCCTCTCTATCTCCCTCTCAGTAAGCCTCTCTCTCCCTCTATCCTCTCAGTAAGCTTCTCTCTCCCTCTCTCCTCTCAGTAAGCCTCTCTCTCTCTCCTCTCAATAAGCCTCTCTCTCCCTCCTCTCAGTAAGCCTCTCTCTCCCTCCTCTCAGTAAGCCTCTCTCTCCCTCCTCTCAGTAAGCCTCTCTCCCTCTCAGTAAGCCTCTCTCCCTCTCAGTAAGTCTCTCTCTCTCTCTCAGTAAGCTTCTCTCTCCCTCTCAGTAAGCCTCTCTCTCCCTCTCAGTAAGCCTCTCTCTCTCCCTCTCAGTAAGCCTCTCTCTCCCTCCTCTCAGTAAGCCTATCTCCCTCTCAGTAAGCCTCCCTCTCCCTCTCAGTAATCCTCTCTCTCTCTCAGTAAGTCTCTCTCTCTCTCTCAGTAAGCCTCTCTCTCCTCTCTCAGTAAGCCTCTCTCTCTCCTCTCAGTAAGCCTCTCTCTCCCTCTCAGTAAGCCTCTCTCTCCCTCTCAGTAAGCCTCTCTCTCTCTCTCAGGAAGCCTCTCTCTCCTCTCTCAGTAAGCCTCTCTCTCCCTCTCAGTAAGCCTCTCTCTCCCTCTCATTAAGCCTCTCTCCTCTCTCAGTAAGCCTCTCTCCTCTCTCAGTAAGCCTCTCTGCTCTCTCAGTAAGCCTCTCTCCTCTCTCAGTAAGCCTCTCTCCTCTCTCAGTAAGCCTCTCTCCTCTCTCAGTAAGCCTCTCTCAGTAAGCCTCTCTCCTCTCTCAGTAAGCCTCTCTCCTCTCTCAGTAAGCCTCTCTCCTCTCTCAGTAAGCCTCTCTCTCCCTCCTCTCAGTAAGCCTCTCTCTCCTCTCTCAGTAAGCCTCTCTCTCATCTCTCAGTAAGCCTCTCTCTCATCTCTCAGTAAGCCTCTCTCTCTCCTCTCAATAAGCCTCTCTCTCCCTCCTCTCAATAAGCCTCTCTCTCCCTCCTCTCAGTAAGCCTCTCTCTCCCTCCTCTCAGTAAGCCTCTCTCTCCCTCCTCTCAGTAAGCCTCTCTCTCCCTCCTCTCAGTAAGCCTCTCTCCCTCTCAGTAAGCCTCTCTCTCTCCCTCTCAGTAAGTCTCTCTCTCTCTCTCAGTAAGCTTCTCTCTCTCTCAGTAAGCTTCTCTCTCTCCCTCTCAGTAAGCCTCTCTCTCTCCCTCTCAGTAAGCCTCTCTCTCTCCCTCTCAGTAAGCCTCTCTCTCTCCCTCTCAGTAAGCCTCTCTCTCTCCCTCTCAGTAAGCCTCTCTCTCCCTCCTCTCAGTAAGCCTCTCTCTCCCTCTCTCCTCTCAGTAAGCTTCTCTCTCCCTCTCAGTAAGCCTCTCTCTCTCCTCTCAATAAGCCTCTCTCTCTCTCTCTCCTCTCAGTAAGCCTCTCTCTCCATCCTCTCAGTAAGCCTCTCTCTCCCTCTCTCCTCTCAGTAAGCCTCTCTATCTCCCTCTCAGTAAGCCTCTCTCTCCCTCCTCTCAGTAAGCCTCTCTCTCCCTCTATCCTCTCAGTAAGCTTCTCTCTCCCTCTCTCCTCTCAGTAAGCCTCTCTCTCTCTCCTCTCAATAAGCCTCTCTCTCCCTCCTCTCAGTAAGCCTCTCTCTCCCTCCTCTCAGTAAGCCTCTCTCTCCCTCCTCTCAGTAAGCCTCTCTCCCTCTCAGTAAGCCTCTCTCCCTCTCAGTAAGTCTCTCTCTCTCTCTCAGTAAGCTTCTCTCTCCCTCTCAGTAAGCCTCTCTCTCCCTCTCAGTAAGCCTCTCTCTCTCCCTCTCAGTAAGCCTCTCTCTCCCTCCTCTCAGTAAGCCTATCTCCCTCTCAGTAAGCCTCCCTCTCCCTCTCAGTAATCCTCTCTCTCTCTCAGTAAGTCTCTCTCTCTCTCTCAGTAAGCCTCTCTCTCCTCTCTCAGTAAGCCTCTCTCTCTCCTCTCAGTAAGCCTCTCTCTCCCTCTCAGTAAGCCTCTCTCTCCCTCTCAGTAAGCCTCTCTCTCTCTCTCAGGAAGCCTCTCTCTCCTCTCTCAGTAAGCCTCTCTCTCCCTCTCAGTAAGCCTCTCTCTCCCTCTCATTAAGCCTCTCTCCTCTCTCAGTAAGCCTCTCTCCTCTCTCAGTAAGCCTCTCTGCTCTCTCAGTAAGCCTCTCTCCTCTCTCAGTAAGCCTCTCTCCTCTCTCAGTAAGCCTCTCTCCTCTCTCAGTAAGCCTCTCTCAGTAAGCCTCTCTCCTCTCTCAGTAAGCCTCTCTCCTCTCTCAGTAAGCCTCTCTCCTCTCTCAGTAAGCCTCTCTCTCCTCTCTCAGTAAGCCTCTCTCCTCTCTCAGTAAGCCTCTCTCTCCCTCTCAGTAAGCCTCTCTCTCTCCTCTCAGTAAGCCTCTCTCTCCTCTCTCAGTAAGCCTCTCTCTCCTCTCTCAGTAAGCCTCTCTCCTCTCAGTAAGCCTCTCTGTAAGCCTCTCTCCCCCGCTCTCCTCTCAGTAAGCCTCTCTCTCCTCTCTCAGTAAGCCTCTCTCTCTCTCTCTCAGTAATCCTCTCTCTCCTCTCTCAGTAAGCCTCTCTCTCCTCTCTCAGTAAGCCTCTCTCTCCTCTCTCAGTAAGCCTCTCTCTCCCTCTCAGTAAGCCTCTCTCTCTCCTCTCAGTAAGCCTCTCTCTCCTCTCTCAGTAAGCCTCTCTCTCCTCTCTCAGTAAGCCTCTCTCCTCTCAGTAAGCCTCTCTCCTCTCTCAGTAAGCCTCTCTCCTCTCTCAGTAAGCCTCTCTCTCCATCCTCTCAGTAAGCCTCTCTCTCCCTCTCTCCTCTCAGTAAGCCTCTCTCTCCCTCCTCTCAGTAAGCCTCTCTCTCCCTCTATCCTCTCAGTAAGCTTCTCTCTCCCTCTCTCCTCTCAGTAAGCCTCTCTCTCTCTCCTCTCAATAAGCCTCTCTCTCCCTCCTCTCAGTAAGCCTCTCTCTCTAACTCTCAGTAAGCCTCTCTCTCTCTCCTCTCCTCTCAGTAAGCCTCTCTCTCGCTCCCTCTCAGTAAACCTCTCTCAGTAAGTCTCTCTCTCCCTCCTCTCAGTAAGCCTCTCTCTCCTCTCTCAGTAAGCCTCTCTCTCCTCTCTCAGTAAGCCTCTCTCTCCCTCCTCTCAGTAAGCCTCTCTCTCCCTCCTCTCAGTAAGCCTCTCTCTCCCTCCTCTCAGTAAGCCTCTCTCTCCTCTCTCAGTAAGCCTCTCATCTCTCAGTAAGCCTCTCTCTCTCCTCTCAATAAGCCTCTCTCTCCCTCCTCTCAATAAGCCTCTCTCTCCCTCCTCTCAGTAAGCCTCTCTCTCCCTCCTCTCAGTAAGCCTCTCTCTCCCTCCTCTCAGTAAGCCTCTCTCTCCCTCCTCTCAGTAAGCCTCTCTCCCTCTCAGTAAGCC
The DNA here is from genome assembly GCF_057628025.1 of Oncorhynchus mykiss. Taxonomy (NCBI): domain Eukaryota; kingdom Metazoa; phylum Chordata; class Actinopteri; order Salmoniformes; family Salmonidae; genus Oncorhynchus; species Oncorhynchus mykiss. Next base: position 42,526,236 of record NC_143048.1, read on the forward strand.
TCTCTCTCTCCCTCTCAGTAAGTCTCTCTCTCTCTCTCAGTAAGCTTCTCTCTCTCTCAGTAAGCTTCTCTCTCTCCCTCTCAGTAAGCCTCTCTCTCTCCCTCTCAGTAAGCCTCTCTCTCTCCCTCTCAGTAAGCCTCTCTCTCTCCCTCTCAGTAAGCCTCTCTCTCCCTCCTCTCAGTAAGCCTCTCTCTCCCTCTCTCCTCTCAGTAAGCTTCTCTCTCCTTCTCAGTAAGCCTCTCTCTCTCCTCTCAATAAGCCTCTCTCTCTCTCTCTCCTCTCAGTAAGCCTCTCTCTCCATCCTCTCAGTAAGCCTCTCTCTCCCTCTCTCCTCTCAGTAAGCCTCTCTATCTCCCTCTCAGTAAGCCTCTCTCTCCCTCCTCTCAGTAAGCCTCTCTCTCCCTCTATCCTCTCAGTAAGCTTCTCTCTCCCTCTCTCCTCTCAGTAAGCCTCTCTCTCTCTCCTCTCAATAAGCCTCTCTCTACCTCCTCTCAGTAAGCCTCTCTCTCCCTCCTCTCAGTAAGCCTCTCTCTCCCTCCTCTCAGTAAGCCTCTCTCCCTCTCAGTAAGCCTCTCTCCCTCTCAGTAAGTCTCTCTCTCTCTCTCAGTAAGCTTCTCTCTCCCTCTCAGTAAGCCTCTCTCTCCCTCTCAGTAAGCCTCTCTCTCTCCCTCTCAGTAAGCCTCTCTCTCTCCCTCTCAGTAAGCCTCTCTCTCTCCCTCTCAGTAAGCCTCTCCCTCCCTCCTCTCAGTAAGCCTCTCTCTCCCTCCTCTCAGTAAGCCTATCTCCCTCTCAGTAAGCCTCCCTCTCCCTCTCAGTAATCCTCTCTCTCTCTCAGTAAGTCTCTCTCTCTCTCTCTCTCAGTAAGCCTCTCTCTCCTCTCTCAGTAAGCCTCTCTCCCTCTCAGTAAGCCTCTCTCTCCTCTCAGTAAGCCCCTCTCTCCTCTCAGTAAGCCTCTATCTCCCTCTCAGTAAGCATCTCTCTCCCTCTCAGTAAGCCTCTCTCTCTCTCTCTCTCAGTAAGCCTCTCTCTCTCTCTCAGTAAGCCTCTCTCTCTCCTCTCAGTAAGCCTCTCTCTCCCTCTCAGTAAGCCTCTCTCTCCCTCTCAGTAAGCCTCTCTCTCTCTCTCAGGAAGCCTCTCTCTCCTCTCTCAGTAAGCCTCTCTCTCCCTCTCAGTAAGCCTCTCTCTCCCTCTCATTAAGCCTCTCTCCTCTCTCAGTAAGCCTCTCTCCTCTCTCAGTAAGCCTCTCTGCTCTCTCAGTAAGCCTCTCTCCTCTCTCAGTAAGCCTCTCTCCTCTCTCAGTAAGCCTCTCTCGTCTCTCAGTAAGCCTCTCTCAGTAAGCCTCTCTCCTCTCTCAGTAAGCCTCTCTCCTCTCTCAGTAAGCCTCTCTCCCTCTCAGTAAGCCTCTCTCCTCTCTCAGTAAGCCTCTCTCTCTCTCTCTCTCTCAGTAAGCCTCTCTCTCCTCTCTCAGTAAGCCTCTCTCTCTCTCTCAGTAATCCTCTCTCTCCTCTCTCAGTAAGCCTCTCTCTTCCTCTCAGTAAGCCTCTCACTCCCTCTCAGTAAGCCTCTCCCTCTCAGTAAGCCTCTCTCTCTCTCTCAGTAATCCTCTCTCTCCTCTCTCAGTAAGCCTCTCTCTCCTCTCTCAGTAAGCCTCTCTCCTCTCTCAGTAAGCCTCTCTCTCCTCTCTCAGTAAGCCTCTCTCTCCTCTCTCAGTAAGCCTCTCTCCTCTCTCAGTAAGCCTCTCTCTCCCTCTCAGTAAGCCTCTCTCTCTCCTCTCAGTAAGCCTTTCTCTCCTCTCTCAGTAAGCCTCTCTCTCCTCTCTCAGTAAGCCTCTCTCCTCTCAGTAAGCCTCTCTGTAAGCCTCTCTCCCCCGCTCTCCTCTCAGTAAGCCTCTCTGTCCTCTCTCAGTAAGCCTCTCTCTCTCTCAGTAATCCTCTCTCTCCTCTCTCAGTAAGCCTCTCTCTCCTCTCTCAGTAAGCCTCTCTCTCCTCTCTCAGTAAGCCTCTCTCTCCCTCTCAGTAAGCCTCTCTCTCTCCTCTCAGTAAGCCTCTCTCTCCTCTCTCAGTAAGCCTCTCTCTCCTCTCTCAGTAAGCCTCTCTCCTCTCAGTAAGCCTCTCTCCTATCTCAGTAAGCCTCTCTCCTCTCTCAGTAAGCCTCTCTCCTCTCTCAGTAACCCTCTCTCTCCATCCTCTCAGTAAGCCTCTCTCTCCCTCTCTCCTCTCAGTAAGCCTCTCTATCTCCCTCTCAGTAAGCCTCTCTCTCCCTCCTCTCAGTAAGCCTCTCTCTCTAACTCTCAGTAAGCCTCTCTCTCTCTCCTCTCCTCTCAGTAAGCCTCTCTCTCGCTCCCTCTCAGTAAACCTCTCTCAGTAAGCCTCTCTCTCCCTCCTCTCAGTAAGCCTCTCTCTCCTCTCTCAGTAAGCCTCTCTCTCCTCTCTCAGTAAGCCTCTCTCTCCCTCCTCTCAGTAAGCCTCTCTCTCCCTCCTCTCAGTAAGCCTCTCTCTCCCTCCTCTCAGTAAGCCTCTCTCTCCTCTCTCAGTAAGCCTCTCTCTCATCTCTCAGTAAGCCTCTCTCTCTCCTCTCAATAAGCGTCTCTCTCCCTCCTCTCAATAAGCCTCTCTCTCCCTCCTCTCAGTAAGCCTCTCTCTCCCTCCTCTCAGTAAGCCTCTCTCTCCCTCCTCTCAGTAAGCCTCTCTCTCCCTCCTCTCAGTAAGCCTCTCTCCCTCTCAGTAAGCCTCTCTCTCTCCCTCTCGGTAAGTCTCTCTCTCTCTCTCAGTAAGCTTCTCTCTCTCTCAGTAAGCTTCTCTCTCTCCCTCTCAGTAAGCCTCTCTCTCTCCCTCTCAGTAAGCCTCTCTCTCTCCCTCTCAGTAAGCCTCTCTCTCTCCCTCTCAGTAAGCCTCTCTCTCCCTCCTCTCAGTAAGCCTCTCTCTCCCTCTCTCCTCTCAGTAAGCTTCTCTCTCCCTCTCAGTAAGCCTCTCTCTCTCCTCTCAATAAGCCTCTCTCTCTCTCCTCTCAGTAAGCCTCTCTCTCCATCCTCTCAGTAAGCCTCTCTCTCCCTCTCTCCTCTCAGTAAGCCTCTCTATCTCCCTCTCAGTAAGCCTCTCTCTCCCTCCTCTCAGTAAGCCTCTCTCTCCCTCTATCCTCTCAGTAAGCTTCTCTCTCCCTCTCTCCTCTCAGTAAGCCTCTCTCTCTCTCCTCTCAATAAGCCTCTCTCTCCCTCCTCTCAGTAAGCCTCTCTCTCCCTCCTCTCAGTAAGCCTATCTCTCCCTCCTCTCAGTAAGCCTATCTCTCCCTCCTCTCAGTAAGCCTATCTCCCTCTCAGTAAGCCTCCCTCTCCCTCTCAGTAATCCTCTCTCTCTCTCAGTAAGTCTCTCTCTCTCTCTCAGTAAGCTTCTCTCTCCTCTCTCAGTAAGCCTCTCTCCCTCTCAGTAAGCCTCTCTCTCCTCTCAGTAAGCCTCTCTCTCCCTCTCAGTAAGCATCTCTCTCCCTCTCAGTAAGCCTCTCTCTCTCTCTCTCAGTAAGCCTCTATCTCTCTCTCTCTCAGTAAGCCTCTCTCTCTCCTCTCAGTAAGCCTCTCTCTCCCTCTCAGTAAGCCTCTCTCTCCCTCTCAGTAAGCCTCTCTCTCTCTCAGGAAGCCTCTCTCTCCTCTCTCAGTAAGCCTCTCTCTCCCTCTCAGTAAGCCTCTCTCTCCCTCTCATTAAGCCTCTCTCCTCTCTCAGTAAGCCTCTCTCCTCTCTCAGTAAGCCTCTCTGCTCTCTCAGTAAGCCTCTCTCCTCTCTCAGTAAGCCTCTCTCCTCTCTCAGTAAGCCTCTCTCCTCTCTCAGTAAGCCTCTCTCAGTAAGCCTCTCTCCTCTCTCAGTAAGCCTCTCTCCTCTCTCAGTAAGCCTCTCTCCCTCTCAGTAAGCCTCTCTCCTCTCTCAGTAAGCCTCTCTCTCTCTCTCTCTCTCAGTAAGCCTCTCTCTCCTCTCTCAGTAAGCCTCTCTCTCTCTCTCAGTAATCCTCTCTCTCCTCTCTCAGTAAGCCTCTCTCTTCCTCTCAGTAAGCCTCTCTCTCCCTCTCAGTAAGCCTCTCTCTCTCTCTCAGTAATCCTCTCTCTCCTCTCTCAGTAAGCCTCTCTCTCCTCTCTCAGTAAGCCTCTCTCCTCTCTCAGTAAGCCTCTCTCTCCTCTCTCAGTAAGCCTCTCTCTCCCTCTCAGTAAGCCTCTCTCTCCTCTCTCAGTAAGCCTCTCTCTCCTCTCTCAGTAAGCCTCTCTCTCCTCTCTCAGTAAGCCTCTCTCTCCTCTCTCAGTAAGCCTCTCTCTCCTCTCTCAGTAAGCCTCTCTCTCCTCTCTCAGTAAGCCTCTCTCTCCTCTCTCAGTAAGCCTCTCTCTCCTCTCTCAGTAAGCCTCTCTCAGTAAGCCTCTCTCTCCCTCTCAGTAAGCCTCTCTCTCTCCTCTCAGTAAGCCTCTCTCTCCTCTCTCAGTAAGCCTCTCTCTCCTCTCTCAGTAAGCCTCTCTCCTCTCTCAGTAAGCCTCTCTCCTCTCTCAGTAAGCCTCTCTCCTCTCTCAGTAAGCCTCTCTCCTCTCTCAGTAAGCCTCTCTCCTCTCTCAGTAAGCCTCTCTCCTCTCTCAGTAAGCCTCTCTCCTCTCTCAGTAAGCCTCTCTCCTCTCTCTCCTCAGTAAGCCTCTCTCTCCTCTCAGTAAGCCTCTCTCCTCTCTCAGTAAGCCTCTCTCCTCTCTCAGTAAGCCTCTCTCCTCTCTCAGTAAGCCTCTCTCCTCTCTCAGTAAGCCTCTCTCCTCTCTCAGTAAGCCTCTCTCCTCTCTCAGTAAGCCTCTCTCCTCTCTCAGTAAGCCTCTCTCCTCTCTCAGTAAGCCTCTCTCCTCTCTCAGTAAGCCTCTCTCCTCTCTCAGTAAGCCTCTCTCCTCTCTCAGTAAGCCTCTCTCCTCTCTCAGTAAGCCTCTCCGCTCTCAGTAAGCCTCTCCTCTCTCAGTAAGCTTCTCTCCCTCCCTCCTCTCATTAAGCCGATCTCTCTCCCCTCTCAGTAAGCTTCTCTCTCCTCTCAGTAAGCCTCTCTCCCTCTCAGTAAGCCTCTCTGTAAGCCTCTCTCCCCCGCTCTCCTCTCAGTAAGCCTCTCTCTCCTCTCTCAGTAAGCCTCTCTCTCTCTCTCTCAGTAATCCTCTCTCTCCTCTCTCAGTAAGCATCTCTCTCCTCTCTCAGTAAGCCTCTCTCCTCTCTCAGTAAGCCTCTCTCTCCTCTCTCAGTAAGCCTCTCTCTCCTCTCTCAGTAAGCCTCTCTCCTCTCTCAGTAAGCCTCTCTCTCCTCTCTCAGTAAGCCTCTCTCTCTCTCTCTCTCTCAGTAATCCTCTCTCTCCTCTCTCAGTAAGCCTCTCTCTCCTCTCTCAGTAAGCCTCTCTCTCCTCTCTCAGTAAGCCTCTCTCTCCTCTCTCAGTAAGCCTCTCTCTCCTCTCTCAGTAAGCCTCTCTCAGTAAGCCTCTCTCTCCCTCTCAGTAAGCCTCTCTCTCTCCTCTCAGTAAGCCTCTCTCTCCTCTCTCAGTAAGCCTCTCTCTCCTCTCTCAGTAAGCCTCTCTCTCCTCTCTCAGTAAGCCTCTCTCTCCTCTCTCAGTAAGCCTCTCTCTCCTCTCTCAGTAAGCCTCTCTCTCCTCTCTCAGTAAGCCTCTCTCTCCCTCTCAGTAAGCCTCTCTCTCCCCTCTCAGTAAGCCTCTCTCTCCTCTCTCAGTAAGCCTCTCTCTCCTCTCTCAGTAAGCCTCTCTCTCCTCTCTCAGTAAGCCTCTCTCTCCTCTCTCAGTAAGCCTCTCTCCTCTCTCAGTAAGCCTCTCTCCTCTCTCAGTAAGCCTCTCTCCTCTCTCAGTAAGCCTCTCTCCTCTCTCTCCTCAGTAAGCCTCTCTCTCCTCTCAGTAAGCCTCTCTCCTCTCTCAGTAAGCCTCTCCTCTCTCAGTAAGCCTCTCTCCTCTCTCAGTAAGCCTCTCTCCTCTCTCAGTAAGCCTCTCTCCTCTCTCAGTAAGCCTCTCTCCTCTCTCAGTAAGCCTCTCTCCTCTCTCAGTAAGCCTCTCTCCTCTCTCAGTAAGCCTCGCTCTCCTCTCTCAGTAAGCCTCTCTCCTCTCTCAGTAAGCCTCTCTCCTCTCTCAGTAAGCCTCTCTCCTCTCTCAGTAAGCCTCTCTCCGCTCTCTGTAAGCTTCTCTCCCTCCCTCCTCTCAGTAAGCCTATCTCTCTCCCCTCTCAGTAAGCTTCTCTCTCTCCTCTCAGTAAGCCTCTCTGGAAGCCTCTCTCTCCCCCGCTCTCCTCTCAGTAAGCCTCTCTCTCCCCCTCTCTCCTCTCAGTAAGCCTTTCGCTCTCCCTCTCATGTGTCAGTATCTCTCTCTGCAGGCTGTCTCCTGAGTGCCAACAAATGTGCTTCTAATCAGGTGCAGGACAGTGTGGGGTATATTTAACATGTCCCCGGGGCGGCCATTAAGATACCGCAGATACTCTCTCCACCAACCAGGCTCAGGGGAGGGAGGGCGCGTTCCTCTGCTCAGGTGTTGCTGACGCATGCCAGATCTTACCACGCCTGGATAGGTATTGTAACTGCCGCTAACCACATCAGAAAATTACAGCAATCTGTCAGTCGATGACACGTCATGCAACCATTGGTTGATGTCCCCTGCTCAGACGTTGCACACATGACCCAGGTCCATCAACGCAGCCAAAACACCCTGAAAACACTCACCTAGTGTCAATGGGGAACAACTCGAGTTGTGGAGAGACACCGTCCTAGAGTCATTACTCTCCCTGGGACATAAGTTGATCATTTATGTCACAATCAAGCCAAAACCAATGACTTAGGTCAATGGTATAACACATCGCTCTTATTGTGACTGTTGGCAAAATGGGATGGTATAACAGTTTGTGTGTTCAGTTGAGGAATGACTTCTTGACAGTCACAGTCCTGCTGGATTCTGTTTGTCCCTTCCTGACATGTTTGGTTTCTGAACAATTGTCACTGATTGGCTAAGGGCTCTGTACACACACCTGGTTTGCCAGCTCAAAACCAACCAGAAGAGGTGGATGAGAGCCAGCCCGCCCCAGGGAAGGAAGAAGTAGCTCTGCTTTAAATCATATAGGACCTCCTCAACCAAACACATGAGGTAGTAGCACATTGACATATAGAAAAGAGCAGTGTTGGATCTCACAGAGCTGGGTTGTCTCAGCAATTAGGAAAAAGCCAAGGAAAACTGTTGCCTGGCTGCACACATCCATCCACTGGTTGTCATCTCAGATAGACCCTGGAGGCACAATGACACACCCTCTCCCTCCATATCTCTAGCATGTACTCTATACCACACAAATAATACGTCTGAAACATACCACATTCTCTTTAAGGATTTTTTTTATTACAAAGTATGTAAATACAGGCAACTGAGGTATATCCGTCTATCCTTCTACAGGTGAGATGGTTGTATGTATGTATGTATGTATATGTGTAGGAGGGAAAACATACACACAGAAAACATGGCAACATAAACGGGTGCCATTTTTGAGAAATGGTATGTTTTGAGTCCCATGACACATTGTGGACTGAACCTCATTTCCCTTTACATAGAGGATCTAAAAGGATAGTGTGTTTCAAACCAGGACTTACCAAACACCTTAACAGGCGCAAATATTAAATCTGCTTCTCCCAGAAAGGAATAAAAGAGACAAAAACTTAACACTTAGTTACTTCTGTACCTTAAAGACACCGTGATAATGCTGAAAATCAACAAGGACAACAGGTTTTGTTTGCCGTGTCTGTGTGTGAAAACGAATATAAAGAGAGGGAGAAAGAAGAGGTTCTTTGTGGCACATTTTTAAGTCAGGAAAATATTTCAGACTTAAAAATCTTTGGCGTAAACAGTGTGTGGGGGGGAGGGGGTCCAGCTACAAACCTGACTTCCTCAGCCCCCCCCCACACACACACACAAAACAGCAGTAGCACCATGGTTCATGCAAGGCTTCATCAGTTTGTTGAAAAATGTAGTGGTTACATCCGGATAAAAAAAACACACATCAAAAAGACAAAAACACACACATACTGAACACCAGAGGAGGCTGGTGGAAGTACCTATAAGAGGACGGGCTCATTGTGACGGCTGGAATGGAATTCAAAGAAACGGAGTGAAACGCGTTGATTCCATTTGTTTGGTACCATTCCATTGGTTCCATTTGTTTGGTACCATTCCGTTGGTTCCATTCCAGCCACTGTAATGAGACCATCCTTCTATAGCACCTCCCACCAGCCTCCTCTGCTGGACAGAGCAGTTTGAATCAAGGTCACATTCTTACTGTAAAATAAAAACAGCAATATGTTTGATGTATGTCAATTCCTGACCAGCTAAGTCGCCCAACTGATTCCAAGGCAACAACTTAAATGTTTGGTACAATGCTTAGACATAAATAGTTGGCATCCATTTAGAAACATTTAACATATACAGAAAAAACATTTATGAAATTCTTGTTATACTCATTGGTGAATATTCAGTAAAATAAAATGTGATTTTCTTAAATATACAATCAAATAGAATCCCCCCCAAGTGTGACTATTGATTACTGTCAATGTATATTCATCTATAATGTATTGATTATACAGTATATTTTTGGTTTATATTGAGGCCCACCTCATAGTGTAAAACAAACAGCATTTAGGACAAACTGAGCTGCAGTTTAGAATAAGTGGATATTTGTCTGTTGTTCAAGATGCTCAAATTAGTCTCACATTTTGTATACAAAAAATAATAATTTGTCATGATTGAAATGTAGAGGGGGAAAAAAGTAGAATTGAAAAGTACATTTTCAAAAACACACAAAAAAAAAGATTGAATCGACGTGACTGTATCCCGTGGAAAGCAGTGACCCTGCTGATCTGGTGAAGAGTCTGGGAGCTGGCTATGAACAGCACTCTGTAGACCATTGAATCTGTTTGTTCTGTACAGTCAGTGTAGCAGTCCTGGTCCACCCTGCAGGGAACATAGAACATACCTCTGTTCCAGACTAGTGCTCTAACAGGGGAAAGGTGAGGTGGTTAGGAAGGGAAAGAGGACACAAGCCCACCTCTCACCCCCTACCAGCCTCAGGGTAGGCTAGTGTCAAGACTACAGTATCACCAGACTCGGCAGATACTGTCAGGCACCATGTAGCTGTTCTTGGGACAGTTGAAGGCCTTGGCAAACTCAGGGAAGTTCTGGAGGGACCCCAGGACCCTGAACAGGAAACAGGAAATGGTAATCAGTGGCCAGAATGACAAGGCAATCCCCACACCTGGTGTCCCAGGTCTAAATCACACTCATTCAAATTAAATAAGGTAAACCAGAGACACGGAGGGCCACAAAGAGTTAATATGAGGAGAGATGGGGTTAGTGGAAGAGGAAGTGGCATTGAGTGATACAGGAGAGGAATGAGAGATCGTACCTGAACTTCCCTGGACTGTGTACATCTACTTTGATGGAGTTGACAGCTTGTTGTGGCCGATGTGTTCCACACCACACCTGGAGGAAGAGACAGGAGTGTGATTGGGAGTGACATCCATTATTCCCCTTATACATCCATCCGTCCCCTTATCCATCCATCCCTGCACTTATCCAGCCATCCATCCCTGCACTTATCCATCCATCCAGTCTGACCTGAGCGAAGTTGAGAAAGAAGAGTTGTTGATGGTTGAGATTTATTCCAGGCAGGAGAGGCTCATTCCCATTCTTCTCCACATAGTTCAGGTAGGCCTGAAATCATAACACCACCACTTACATCCTCTCTGGCCTGAAATCATTCCATCCTCTCTCTGGCCTGAAATCATTCCATCCTCTCTCTGGCCTGAAATCATTACAACCCCACTTCCATCTGAGTATATAACAGAGACTTATTTTACACTCATCTTCTCTGAGCTTCCGCACATACAGTATTACTGGGTACAATAGGCCTGAAATCAACAACGCCACTTTTCCTTCAGGAAAGATACATAGGTATTTTATTAGCCTTTAATACTTTACAATAAATACATTGCCTTCAGAAAGCATTCACACTCAAATTTTTCCAAAGTTTGTTGTGTTGCAAAGTGGGATTAAAATAGTATTTTTTTGTCAACGATCTACACAAAATACCCTGTGAAGTCAAAGTGGAAGACAAATATTTTTTTTTTAATAAAAATAAAACGAATATATGTGGATTAAATACATGATTCAAACCAGAGTCAATTCTTGATAGAATCATCTTTGGCAGCGATTACAGCTGGGAGTCTTTCTGGGTAAATCTCAAAGCTTTGAACACCTGGATTGTACAATATTTGCACATTATTCTTCAAGCACTCAAGTTGGTTGTTGATCATTGCTAGACAGGCATTTTCAAGTCTTGCCATAGATTTAAGCTGATTTAATTCAAAACTAACTCAGGAATCTTGGTTAGCAACTCCAGTGTATATTTGGCCTTGTGTTTTAGGTAGGGTTGGGTGCTATGTAGAAGTTAAAATCTTCATACCGTCCTGCTCTTATCCTGGGATTTACGGTATTGCCGGCGTAGTCCACAAGGGGACGTAAAAAAAAACCACAAAAAAGTCCACTGGGCGTCTATTATCAGAATGTTAACAAAATCAGCACAAGTAATAGCTAAATATGCTATCAAGTGCAAACAAAAATAAACAAATTGCCAAGACAGGCAATCCAGCTCATAAAGTTATACATGTATAGGTAGGAGCTACCGAATATAATTTTTGGTGAGTTAGGACATTTATAAGTGAATGTGAACGGTAGACATTCACTTATAAATGTTTTGCTTTTCTGAAGGAAGAACAGTACTGGCTCTGGAGCAGCATGTGTACATGCTGTGCCTGTGTGGAGTCTGGAGTCGCTGGGTCAACGGGTCTGCCTGCTCTGCTCAAAGAAGAGGGGGGAAGAGCAGTCCAGCCGAGAACAGATAGGAGAAATCAAAAGATAGCAGTGGCAGCTGTACAGATAACTCATCCAAAGGGCTTTTACCTTCTCAAACACGGCAGAAAGCCAACACTATATGATGTCCTGTCACCTTATTAATTCAGCCACTAGATAACTAGCAAGATAAACTTAGGGGTCACATTAAATGCATAATTGTGCGTTTTTTTACGCAGGAGAAATATTTCTTATGCATTTTCAATTTCTTGCTACGTTTTGTAAACGCAGATCAAAAATACTTATTGTAATTTCTGCTCAGCCTCAGACACATTTAGTTCTTCAGTTGCACTTCTCCACTTGGATGAGAATTCACAAATGGGCATTTTATCAGCAGACAGCACTGACTGATGTGGAGCTACTGTTGTCCATCATTCTATCAGCAGACAGCACTGACTGATGTGGAGCTACTGTTGTCCATCATTCTATCAGCAGACAGCACTGACTGATGTGGAGCTACTGTTGTCCATCATTCTATCAGCAAACAGCTCTCTGACTGATGTGGAGCTACTGTTGTCCATCATTCTATCAGCAGACAGCACTGACTGATGTGGAGCTACTGTTGTCCATCATTCTATCAGCAGACAGCACTGACTGATGTGGAGCTACTGTTGTCCATCATTCTATCAGCAGACTGACTGATGTGGAGCTACTGTTGTCCATCATTCTATCAGCAGACAGCACTGACTGATGTGGAGCTACTGTTGTCCATAATTTTATCAGCAGACAGCACTGACTGATGTGGAGCTACTGTTGTCCATCATTTTATCAGCAGACAGCACTGACTGATGTGGAGCTACTGTTGTCCATCATTCTATCAGCAGACAGCACTGACTGATGTGGAGCTACTGTTGTCCATCATTCTATCAGCAGACAGCTCTGACTGATGTGGAGCTACTGTTGTCCATCATTCTATCAGCAGACAGCACTGACTGATGTGGAGCTACTGTTGTCCATCATTCTATCAGCAGACAGCACTGACTGATGTGGAGCTACTGTTGTCCATCATTCTATCAGCAGACAGCACTGACTGATGTGGAGCTACTGTTGTCCATCATTCTATCAGCAGACAGCACTGACTGATGTGGAGCTACTGTTGTCCATCATTCTATCAGCAGACAGCACTGACTGATGTGGAGCTACTGTTGTCCATCATTCTATCAGCAGACAGCACTGACTGATGTGGAGCTACTGTTGTCCATCATTTTATCAGCAGACAGCACTGACTGATGTGGAGCTACTGTTGTCCATCATTTTATCAGCAGACAGCACTGACTGATGTGGAGCTACTGTTGTCCATCATTCTATCAGCAGACAGCACTGACTGATGTGGAGCTACTGTTGTCCATCATTCTATCAGCAGACAGCACTGACTGATGTGGAGCTACTGTTGTCCATCATTCTATCAGCAGACAGCACTGACTGATGTGGAGCTACTGTTGTCCATCATTCTATCAGCAGACAGCACTGACTGATGTGGAGCTACTGTTGTCCATCATTCTATCAGCAGACAGACTGATGTGGAGCTACTGTTGTCCATCATTCTATCAGCAGACAGACTGATGTGGAGCTACTGTTGTCCATCATTCTATCAGCAGACAGACTGATGTGGAGCTACTGTAGTGATGCCTCTTGCACTGAGATGCAGTGCCTTAGACCACTACGACACTCACCTTTTCATTGTAAGCTCATTTATTTGTGTTCCCGCCAGACAAATAGCACTTCTGTTGTCATCTGATGAAAATGAAGCCTTTTTCTGACAAATGTGTTGCAATAATGTATTTTCTGTGAAGGAAAACTATAGTTGCACATCCCTGATCATTCTTGAGGCAAAAAGATATATATATATATATATATATATAGCAATATAAATGCGACCCCTGTCAATGCACAGCTGGACCCCACGGCTCCCACTTTCTCCCATTGTGATATTTCCGAATGTTCTGGGGAACTACTGCAAGATTCATCACGTAAAATAAATGAAATTAACGAAATCTGCTGTAAATGCTAACATATTACACAAGTTGACTGCAAGTATTTCCTTAAAAAGTAGCTACAAATATAAAAATGTATTGAAAAGCTTCAAAATAGTTTTGATGGTATTGAAAAAGCATCCTGTGAGTATTTCCAAATACCCCGGTATACAGTGTACCGTTATTGTGCTGCTGAAAGGTGGATCTGTCTCCCGGTGTCTGTTGGGAAGGTCATAATGCTTTCGAGGTCAGATCATGACGTCAGTGATCTTCTGATCGGAAAGTCGTAGCTCTAGAAAGACACCCACGTTTCCGAGTTGGATGACCATTGGAGGAGAAGAAAAAAATTCCGCACTCGGATCTCGTTTTCTTTTTTTTGGGTTTTGAATACGACATTAGTCTCAGCGGAGGGAGAGAGCAGCAGAGGGTCTGCCTCTCATGGTCCCCGTTCTATCCTTCCTGTCCTACGGTGAGACTGACCAGAGAGAGAGAGGGGGCACCGTCTTACACCTGATGGTGAAACTCAAGTCAAACCGCATCAGGTTTATGCACAAATTCATGTTGTTCCTATGACCAGCGAAAGTGAAATATTCCTTATATAAAAATAGACACAACGAGTTGCTAATAATAATATAAATGCAGGGCATCGATACACTTGGTTACTCATTCAGTGCAGCTGCAGTGGAAGTAGGGAGAAGCACATTTGATGTTTTATAATAGTGTTGAATAAAAACTGTTGACAGTGCGCATCTATCGTAAAGTAAAATCTAATAAACTATCTTAAAGTATTAAAGCCCAATAAAGTACCTGTCTATCTAATGTAAAGTATTAAAGTACCTGTCTATCTAATGTAAAGTATTAAAGTACCTGTCTATCTAATGTAAAGTATGAAAGCCCAATAAAGTACCAGTCTATCTAATGTAAAGTATGAAAGCCCAATAAAGTACCTGTCTATCTAATGTAAAGTATGAAAGTACCTGTCTATCTAATGTAAAGTATTAAAGTACCTGTCTATCTAATGTAAAGTATTAAAGTACCTGTCTATCTAATGTAAAGTATTAAAGTACCTGTCTATCTAATGTAAAGTATTAAAGTACCTGTCTATCTAATGTAAAGTATTAAAGTACCTGTCTATCTAATGTAAAGTATTAAAGTACCTGTCTATCTAATGTAAAGTATTAAAGTACCTGTCTATCTAATGTAAAGTATTAAAGTACCTGTCTATCTAATGTAAAGTATGAAAGCCCAATAAAGTACCTGTCTATCTAATGTAAAGTATGAAAGCCCAATAAAGTACCTGTCTATCTAATGTAAAGTATGAAAGCCCAATAAAGTACCTGTCTATCTAATGTAAAGTATGAAAGCCCAATAAAGTACCTGTCTATCTAATGTAAAGTATGAAAGCCCAATAAAGTACCTGTCTATCTAATGTAAAGTATGAAAGCCCAATAAAGTACCTGTCTATCTAATGTAAAGTATGAAAGGCTATTGAAGTACCTGTCTATCTAATGTAAATTATTAAAGTACCTGTCTATCTAATGTAAATTATTAAAGTACCTGTCTATCTAATGTAAAGTATTAAAGTACCTGTCTATCTAATGTAAAGTATTAAAGTACCTGTCTATCTAATGTAAAGTATTAAAGTACCTGTCTATCTAATGTAAAGTATTAAAGTACCTGTCTATCTAATGTAAAGTATTAAAGTACCTGTCTATCTAATGTAAAGTATTAAAGTACCTGTCCATCTAATGTAAAGTATTAAAGTACCTGTCTATCTAATGTAAAGTATTAAAGTACCTGTCCATCTAATGTAAAGTATTAAAGTACCTGTCCATCTAATGTAAAGTATTAAAGTACCTGTCTATCTAATGTAAAGTATTGAAGTACCTGTCTATCTAATGTAAAGTATTGAAGTACCTGTCTATCTAATGTAAAGTATTAAAGGCTATTGAAGTACCCAACTACGGTGCCTTCAGAAAGTATTCAAACTCCTTGATTTGTTTTCCACAGATTGTGTTTTTTTCCCCTTCTGTAAAATCTGTGTCTTTCTGCATTCCTACCTGGTACGACTGGCGAATCCCGCCGTTGTCTGCAATGTTCTCTCCCAGAGTGATATTCCCATTGAGCTGCTTACAGAAAACAAAAACATCCAGATCAATACAGTCTGAAACATTTGTTGTTGTTTTGTCTCTCTGTACTCCAGAACTTTGGATTGGAAATGATACAATGACTAAATGAAGACTGTCAGCTTTAATTTGATGCTATTTTCATCCATATCGGGTAAACCGTTACAGAACGTGCTGTAATTTTTTTACATAGTTCTCCCATTTTAGGGGAGCAGGACAAAAGTAGACACCCAACACTCATACCCCAACACTCATACCCCAACACTCATACCCCAACACTCATACCCCAACACTCATACCCCAAAGACATGCTTTTTTTTTTTAGAGGGTATCAAATCAAACTGTGTCACATGCGCCACATACAACAAGTGAAATGCTTTACTTACAAGCCCTTATTAACCAACAGTGCAGTTCAAGAGTTAAGAAAATATTTACCAAATAAACTACAGTAAAAAAATAATACAATAACATGAGGCTATATACAGGGTATTACGGTACAGAGTCAGTGTGGAGGCTATATACAGGGTATTACGGTACAGAGTCAATGTGGAGGCTATATACAGGGGGTACCGGTACAGAGTCAATGTGGAGGCTATATACAGGGGGTACCGGTACAGAGTCAGTGTGGAGGCTATATACAGGGTGTACCGGTACAGAGTCAATATGGAGGCTATATACAGGGTGTACCGGTACAGAGTCAATGTGGAGGCTATATACAGGGGGTACCGGTACAGAGTCAGTGTGGAGGCTATATACAGGGTGTACCGGTACAGAGTCAATGTGGAGACTATATACAGGGGGTATCGGTACAGAGTCAATGTGGAGACTATATACAGGGGGTACCGGTACAGAGTCAGTGTGGAGGCTATATACAGGGGGTACCGGTAGAGTCAATGTGGAGGCTATATACAGGGTGTACCGGTACAGAGTCAGTGTGGAGGCTATATACAGGGGGTACCGGTACAGAGTCAGTGTGGAGGCTATATACAGGGGTACCGGTACAGAGTCAATGTGGAGGCTATATACAGGTTTGGTACCGGTACAGAGTCAATATGGAGGCTATATACAGGGGGTACTGGTACAGAGTCAATGTGGAGGCTATATACAGGGTGTACCGGTACTGAGTCAATGTGGAGGCTATATACAGGGTATTATGGTACAGAGTTAATGTGGAGACTATATACAGGGGGTACCGGTACAGAGTCAATGTGGAGGCTATATACAGGGTGTACCGGTACAGAGTCAGTGTGGAGGCTATATGCAGGGGGTACTGGTACAGAGTCAATGAGGAGGCTATATGCAGGGGGTACTGGTACAGAGTCAATGAGGAGGCTATATACAGGGTGTACCGGTACTGAGTCAGTGTGGAGGCTATATACAGGGTATTACGGTACAGAGTTAATGTGGAGACTATATACAGGGGGTACCGGTACAGAGTCAATGTGGAGGCTATATACAGGGTGTACTGGTACAGAGTCAGTGTGGAGGCTATATGCAGGGGGTACTGGTACAGAGTCAATGTGGAGGCTATATACAGGGTGTACCGGTACTGAGTCAATGTGGAGGCTATATACAGGGGGTACCGGTACAGAGTCAATGTGGAGGCTATATACAGGGGGTACCGGTACAGAGTCAATGTGGAGGCTATATACAGGGGGTACCGGTACAGAGTCAGTGTGGAGGCTATATACAGGGTATTACGGTACAGAGTTAATGTGGAGACTATATACAGGGGGTACCGGTACAGAGTCAGTGTGGAGGCTATATGCAGGGGGTACCGGTACAGAGTCAATGTGGAGGCTATATACAGGGGGTACCGGTACTGAGTCAATGTGGAGGCTATATACAGGGTATTACGGTACAGAGTCAATGTGGAGGCTATATACAGGGGGTACCGGTACAGAGTTAATGTGGAGGCTATATACAGAGGGTACCGGTACTGAGTCAGTGTGCAGGGGTACAGGCTAGTTGAGGTCATTTGTGCATGTAGGTAGGGGTGAAGTGACTATGCATAGATAATGAACAGCGAGTAGCAGCAAAATTGACTATGACCACCCAGACTATGTGCATTGACACACAGGCGCCACCCCACATTGACTCGGTACCGGTACCCTCTGTATATAGGACTCGTTATTGTTATTTTATTGTGTTACTTTTTAACTTTAGATTAAAATTGTCTTAACTCTACTTCATGAACTGCATTGTTGGTTAAGGGCTTGTAAGTAAGCATTTCATGGTAAGGTTGTATTCGGCGCATGTGACAAATACAATTTGATGTGAACCCAGTGCACATTTCCTGGGAAAGAGAGGAGAAAAGAGGAAACTGATGCAGAGAAAAAGGGACAGGAGAGGACAACATACATTCAGTCCATTGGCCAGGTCCCAGGAGAAGCTTCCGTACTGGTCCACAATGCACTTGGACAGATTCACAAAGTTCTGGGTGGAGCTTGGCGTCCACCATTCCTTCAGGTCACCATCTTTATCGTAGTTACGACCTGGCAACCGGACAAACAAACTGTTACGGACAGCTGACCAGCTAGTCCACACGTCATAAAACAACACTTTCAAATTGGACTGTCAATTCTTATGAAGCTAACTGTATGTGCACAGTCTCTTACCGTTGTCATCGAACCCGTGAGTGATCTCATGTCCGATCACCATGCCGATACCTCCAAAATTCAGAGACTTGGTCTGGCCTTTACCGAAGAACGGAGGCTGGAGGATGCCTGCTGGAAACACTGAGAGCATAGGAGGAGAGAGAGAGACAGGAAGGAGCTCACATTTCAGAAATGATGTGAGGAGACAGTAGAGGTGACGGGAAGAGACAGTAGGTGACGGGAAGAGACAGTGGAGGTGACATGACAGTAGAGATGATGGGAGGAGCCGGTAGAGGTGACATGACAGTAGAGATGATGGGAGGAGCCGGTAGAGGTGACATGACAGTAGAGATGATGGGAGGAGCCGGTAGAGGTGACATGACAGTAGAGATGATGGGAGGAGCCGGTAGAGGTGATGGGACAGTAGAGGTGATGGGAGGAGGCAGTAGAAGTGACGTGACAGTAGAGGTGATGTGACAGTAGAGGTGATGGGAGGAGACAGTAGAGGTGACAGTAGAGGTGACGGGAGGAGACAGTAGAGGTGACGGGAGGAGAACGTAGAGGTGACGGGAGGAGAACGTAGAGGTGACGGGAGGAGAATGTAGAGGTGACGGGAGGAGAACGTAGAGGTGATGGGAGACGGTAGAGGTGATGGGAGGAGACGGTAGAGGTGATGGGAGGAGACGGTAGAGGTGATGGGAGGAGACGGTAGAGGTGATGGGAGGAGACGGTAGAGGTGATGTGACAGTAGAAGTGATGGGAGGAGCAAGTAGAGGTGATGTGACAGTAGAGGTGATGTGACAGTAGAGGTGATGTGACAGTAGAGGTGATGTGACAGTAGAAGTGATGTGACAGTAGAAGTGATGTGACAGTAGAGGTGATGGGACAGTAGAGGTGATGGGACAGTAGAAGTGATGGGACAGTAGAGGTGATGGGAGGAGACAGTAGAGGTGATGTGACAGTAGAGATGACTGTAGGGGGGTGACAGAGGCGACGGGAGGAGAGAGTAGAGGCGACGGGAGGCGACGGGAGGAGACAGTAGAGGCGACAGGAGGAGACAGTAGAGGCGACGGGAGGAGACAGTAGAGGCGACGGGAGGAGACAGTAGAGGCGACGGGAGGAGACAGTAGAGGCGACGAGAGGAGACAGTAGAGGCGACGAGAGGAGACAGTAGAGGCGACGGGAGGAGACAGTAGAGGCGACGGGAGGAGACAGTAGAGGCGACGGGAGGAGACAGTAGAGGCGACGGGAGGAGACAGTAGAGGCGACGGGAGGAGACAGTAGAGGCGACGGGAGGAGACAGTAGAGGAGACGGGAGGAGACAGTAGAGGAGACGGGAGGAGACAGTAGAGGAGACGGGAGGAGAGAGTAGAGGCGACGGGAGGAGAGAGTAGAGGCGACGGGAGGAGAGAGTAGAGGCGACGGGAGGAGAGAGTAGAGGCGACGGGAGGAGAGAGTAGAGGGGCCAGTAGAGGCAACGGGAGATGACAGTAGAGGCGACGGGAGATGACAGTAGAGGCGACGGGAGATGACAGTAGAGGAGCCAGTAGAGGCGACGGGAGATGACAGTAGAGGCGACGGGAGATGACAGTAGAGGCGACGGGAGGAGACAGTAGAGGCGACGGGAGATGACAGTAGAGGCGACGGGAGATGACAGTAGAGGCGACGGGAGATGACAGTAGAGGCGACGGGAGATGACAGTAGAGGAGCCAGTAGAGGCGACGGGAGATGACAGTAGAGGCGACGGGAGGAGACAGTAGAGGCGACGGGAGATGACAGTAGAGGCGACGGGAGAAGAGAGTAGAGGCGACGGGAGAAGAGAGTAGAGGCGACGGGAGGAGAGAGTAGAGGCGACGGGAGGAGAGAGTAGAGGCGACGGGAGGAGAGAGTAGAGGCGACGGGAGGAGACAGTAGAGGCGACGGGAGGAGACAGTAGAGGCGACGGGAGGAGACAGTAGAGGCGACGGGGGGAGACGGTAGAGGCGACGGGGGGAGACGGTAGAGGCGACGGGGGGAGACGGTAGAGGCGACGGGGGGAGACGGTA
This sequence comes from Oncorhynchus mykiss, assembly GCF_057628025.1. Classification (NCBI taxonomy): domain Eukaryota; kingdom Metazoa; phylum Chordata; class Actinopteri; order Salmoniformes; family Salmonidae; genus Oncorhynchus; species Oncorhynchus mykiss. The sequence continues at coordinate 42,545,897 of NC_143048.1, forward strand.
GAGGCGACGGGGGGAGACGGTAGAGGCGACGGGGGGAGACGGTAGAGGCGACGGGGGGAGACGGTAGAGGCGACGGGGGGAGACGGTAGAGGCGACGGGGGGAGACGGTAGAGGCGACGGGGGGAGACGGTAGAGGCGACGGAAGGAGACAGTAGAGGCGACGGAAGGAGACAGTAGAGGCGACGGAAGGAGACAGTAGAGGCGACGGAAGGAGACAGTAGAGGCGACGGAAGGAGACAGTAGAGGCGACGGAAGGAGACAGTAGAGGCGACGGAAGGAGACAGTAGAGGCGACGGAAGGAGACAGTAGAGGCGACGGAAGGAGACAGTAGAGGCGACGGAAGGAGACAGTAGAGGCGACGGAAGGAGACAGTAGAGGCGACGGAAGGAGACAGTAGAGGCGACAGTAGAGGCGATGGGAGGAGACAGTAGAGGCGATGGTAGAGAGGACTCTTGTTACCTATTTGGTTTTTGCTTGAAGAGTAGAAAGCATTGACAATGGCTGCTCCCGTTACCCATCTGGTGATGAGACGGGAAGATGTTTCACATGAATTATGAACTCTTCCATGAATTTTCCAACAGAAGTTAATAACTACTCTAATCTTAGCGCCGTGGCTGCTATTTTAGCCAGCGCTGACAATGGGTTTTGGAAAGGGAGGATCTTACTCTTCTTTGTTGACTTTGACCCGTAGCTTCCTCAGACGTTTCTTCTGTACGTAGTCCAGGTTCTGGAGGATATTCTCAAAGTACTCCTCTGCACTGTAGCTCAACTAACACCAACACACAAACACATTGGTGTCAATGGCAAATATGATAGTTTGAACCCTGTGTCCACTGTATCACATCCACTGATGAAATGCATTATGATCTTTCAACACTCACATTTCTATACTCGTTATTCAGGTAGGTGTCATTCTTGATGTTGTTGGAGTAGCCAATCCGCTCTCGGATAGCTTGTGCCTATAGAGGATTGGAGAGTTTGAGGGTGATAATGACAGAGTAGAAGAGACAGACAGGTAGAAGAGAGACAGGCAAAACAGAGACAGACAGGCAAAACAAGACAGAGAAGAGACAGTTAGAAGAGACAGGTAGAAGAGAGACGGACAGGTAATACAGAGACAGATAAAAAGATCCGCTCAAGGTCAACAGGTGGAAATCGGCAGGTGAGTCTCACCTTCTCCTCAGCAGCCTTCTTGGTCTCGACATCCATCCATCTTAGGTGGTCTAAGTTACTGATGAACACCTCGCGGATCACAGAGATCATCTCTTCCATCTAACACACACACACACACTCACAGATCAGCATGTACTGATAATTTCACCAGTGGATCTCAGACCAGGTTCCTCTGAAACAGAACGTGATAGATGTCTCCTTTCAGAATGTTAAAGAAAGAAATGCTTTAGCGTGAGCATTGAAATGTTATGGTTGTCATCGTGAGTTTAAAATAGCTGGGTATGTATGAGGGGGCTGACTCAACGTTTGATTGCTAATATGCGTGTTTAGATTATGATTTGTGTAAGAGTTAACTCAATGGTATGAGACCTTATTGTGTCAGCCAACAGGTGATCAGAACAGGCTTATGCATGTAAACACACACACACACACACACACACACACACACACACAGCGAATCATTCGGACATACAGGACAGTTAAGACACAGAAGAGGGGAAATAGGCAGTGTGGCACACATTTAAAAAGGGCAGCCATGCAATCAGATACCTCTACACACACAGGTGGTATTTAAAACACACACTCATGTGACAGGCCACATGTGGCCAGGGGCTCCAGGTGTTACAGTGGACAGGGGCTCCAGGTGTTACAGGGGCTCCAGGTGTTACAGGGGCTCCAGGTGTTACAGGGGCTCCAGGTGTTACAGGGGCTCCAGGTGTTACAGGGGCTCCAGGTGTTACAGGGGCTCCAGGTGTTACAGGGGCTCCAGGTGTTACAGGGGCTCCAGGTGTTACAGGGGCTCCAGGTGTTACAGTGGACAGGGGCTCCAGGTGTTACAGTGGACAGTGTGTGAGGAGCTCAGCACCAGAACAGATGAGTAATAACCACTGCTCAGCACACACAAAGATTCACTACCTCACTACTGCTGTATCGTAAGTAAAACATACAGGGCTGGGGTACACACACACTTCCCCCCCCCCCCGACCCCCACCCCCTCGTTAACCTCACCAGTTCTTTGCTCTCCCCTGAGAAGGCCTCCTCTACGTACAGCCTTCCAACAGCGTTGTCCATATTGTTGTTGACGTAGATGGCACACTGCCGCCACACTGCCGCCTCCGACGTGGTACCGTACAACGCCTGCAGGGGGACAACGCAGCATGGCTCACACTGATGACATCACACACACAGAGAGATAGTGAGATGTAGGAAGAGAAGACTGCGTAGAGAGAAAGGCGGGAGGGGAGAGTAAAAGGAGGAGATGGCGCGTCTGTACCTTGCGGAAGGCTTTCCTGGTGTCTCTGTACTGTCTGCTCAAACCCACCACCATGTTCATGACAAAACGCCACACCATGTAGTTCTGCAGGTCTCTGGAAACAACAACATGGATGTACTACACCAGCAACTAGCTACAATGCACTAGACTAGAATGTTTGAATAACTGATGCTTATCATCACTTCACAATTCTGTGTCTTTTTCAACGTTCTTACCTCAGTGTAATTGGCTAGGACAAGGCTGAGTCAATGTGCTCACCTCTTGGTGTACTTGGCCAGGACAAGGCTGAGTCAATGTGCTCACCTCTTGGTGTACTTGGCCAGGACAGGGTTGAGTCGTCTGAAGTAGTTTGGTGCGTAGTTGATGACACTCTCCGTGTCAGGCACAGTGATGCCGACCGTCCCCATGATCTTCCTGGTGAAGTAACTCCAGTCAAACACCTGAGAGGAGGGGTTCATCATCAGACATAGTTAACAGAGCAGAAAACTCACGCATAGCACGCGCACATCCACACACAGTCGCTTACTTGTGTGTCGACCTCCAGGCTGAAGTTCGCATTGAGAACACCCAGCTCCATGTTGTTGTAGAGGAGAACTGGGTTGTTACGGTCCTCTGGAGTATCAGTGGCCTGTTGATAAACCGTATGTTAATCAACAACAGGCACTGTTGGACACATCATAAATGCCTGTCTGTCAATAAACACACAGCAGTGTAGGTCCAGACAGACCTCCAATAAACAGCATTTTGAGGCCAAGGGTTCCCTACACTGTAAATGTCAGTACCAGAAAATTATGGTTCTGTTGTCAAAGGCAGCAGTGTAGCACTGAGCAATGGGACCTGTTACAAATCTGTTTAGAAAGAGCACATGGGCTCAGGGCTTGGGTACCACACCAACTGGTAAGAACCAGCAGCACCTGGTTACCACACCAACTGGTAAGAACCAGCAGCACCTGGTTACCACACCAACTGGTAAGAACCAGCAGCACCTGGTTACCACACCAACTGGTAAGAACCAGCAGCACCTGGTTACCACACCAACTGGTAAGAACCAGCAGCACCTGGTTACCACACCAACTGGTAAGAACCAGCAGCACCTGGTTACCACACCAACTGGTAAGAACCAGCAGCACCTGGTTACCACACCAACTGGTAAGAACCAGAGCTGTAAAACGTATATTGATTAAGAACGTTTGTGAAAGAGCAGTTTGAAAGATATGGCAAATAGAAAACCCGGATGGACATCAGAAATAGATGGGAGAGGATGAGGAAGGACAGGAGTAAACACTAACGTATGTATGTATGTATGTATGTATGTATGCATGTATAGTTGAAGTCAGAAGTCTACATACACCTTATCCAAATACATTTAAACTCAGATTCACAATTCCTGACATTTAATCATAGTAGAAATTCCCTGTCTTAGGTCAGTTAGGATCACCACTGTGAAATGTCAGAATAATAGCAGACAGAATGATTTATTTCAGCTTTTATTTCCATCTTCACATACCCAGTGGGTCAGGGCTTTGTGATGGTCACTCCAATACCTTGACTTTGTTGTCCTTAAGCCATGTTGACACAACTTTGGAAGTATGCTTGGGGTCATTGTCCATTTGGAAGACCAATTTGGGACCAAGCTTTAACTTCCTGACTGATGTCTTGAGATGTTGCTTCAATATATCCACATAATTTTCCATCCTCATGATGCCTTCTATTCTGTGAAGTGCACCAATCCCTCCTGCAGCAAAGCACCCCCACAACATGATGCTGCCACCCACGTGCTTCACGGTTGGGATGGTGTTCTTCGGCTTGCAAGCCTCTCCCTTTTTCCTACAAACATAACAATGGTCATTATGGCCAAACAGTTCTATTTTTGTTTCATCAGATCAGAGGACAAAAAGTATGATCCTTGTCCCCATGTGCAGTTGCAAACAGCAGTCTGGCTTTTTTATGGCGGTTTTGGAGCAGTGGCTTCTTCCTTGCTGAGCGGCCTTACAGGTTATGTCGATATAGGACTCGTTTTACTGTGGATATAGATACTTTTGTACCCGTTTCCTCCAGCATTTTCACAAGGTCCTTTGCTGTTGTTCTAGGATTGATTTGCACTTTTGCACCAATGTACGTTCATCTCTAGGAGACTGCGTTCTGTCTCCTTTCTGAGCAGTATGACTGCTGCGTGGTCCCATGGTGTTTATACTTGCGTACTATTGTTTGTACAGATGAACGTGGTACCTTCAGGCATTTGGAAATTGCTCCCAAGGATGAAGCAGACTTGTAGAGGTCTACAATTTATTTTCTGAGTTCTGGGCTGATTTCTTTTGATTTTCCCACGATGTCAAGCAAAGAGGCACTGAGTTTGAAGGTAGGCCTTGAAATACATCCACAGGTACACCTCCAATTGACTCAAATGATGTCAAATAGCCCATCAGAAGCTTCTAAAGCCATTACATTTTCTGGAATTTTCCAAGCTGTTTAAAGGCACTGTCAACTTAGTGCATGTAAACCTCTGACCCACTGGAATTGTGATACAGTGAATTAGAAGTGAAATAATCTGTCTAAACAGTTGTTGGTAAAATGACTTGCGTCATGCAAAGTAGATGTCCTAACCGACTTGCCAAAAATATAGTTTGTTAACAAGAAATGTGTGGAGTGGTTGAAAAACTAGTTTTAAATGACCCCAACCTCAGTGTATGTAAACTCGTTTTAATGACTCCAATCTAAGTGTATGTAAACTAGTTTTAATGACTCCAACCTAAGTGTATGTAAACTAGTTTTAATGACTCCAACCTCAGTGTATGTAAACTAGTTTTAATGACTCCAACCTCAGTGTATATAAACTAGTTTTAATGACTCCAACCTAAGTGTATGTAAACTAGTTTTAATGACTCCAACCTCAGTGTATGTAAACTAGTTTTAATGACTCCAACCTAAGTGTATGTAAACTAGTTTTAATGACTCCAACCTAAGTGTATGTAAACTAGTTTTAATGACTCCAACCTCAGTGTATGTAAACTAGTTTTAATGACTCCAACCTAAGTGTATGTAAACTAGTTTTAATGACTCCAACCTCAGTGTATGTAAACTTCCGACTTCAACTGTAGATGTGTATACCACAGGTCAAAAGTTTTAGAACACCTACTCATTCAATGTTTTATCTTTATTTTTACTATTTTCTACATTATAGAATAATAGTGAAGACATCAAAACTATGAAATGACACATATGGAAACCTGTAGTAACCAAAAATAGTGTCCTTTAAAAATCAACAGTTTTCAGCTGTGCTAGCGTTTTCAAATGATCAATTAGCTGGTTGCTGATAATGGGCCTCTGTAGATTGTCTTTTTTTTTATCAGCCGTTTCCAGCTACAATAGTCATTTACAACATTAACAATGTCTACACTGTATTTCTGATCAATTTGATGTTATTTTAAATGGACAAAAAAAAGTGTTTTTCTTTCAAAAACAAGGAAATGTCTAAGTGACACCAAAAAAGGTGACACCGAATCAGGCCCTCGAGGACTGGAGTTGCCCGCCCCCTGATCTAGAGGACCACCATTATCTCTCACTCATCTTCACAGTCATTTGTTACAACACAACAGCAGCTTGTGAGTAAAGCAGGTGTTTCCTAGAACAGCGGAGTGGAACTTACATTGGCGATGTCCTTCTCCAGCTCAATGACCCTGGTGACCTCCTCTCTGATCTGGGTCTCGTTGACCACCAGGCTGCGGTCGGTGCGGATAAGCTTGGCTAAGTCTATCATGAACTGTTTGTATGCTCTACATGGCTGGGAGGACACACAGAAACACGCCTTAAAAACACGTATTGTAGGATCAACAGAAAGGAAAAGCAGTCATAAGTAGTTGGGTAGCTAAGGAAGAATGAGAGACACTGTATTCACATCACTAACTATAATGAGAGATACTGTATTCACATCACTAACTATAATGAGAGATACTGTATTCACATCACTAACTATAATGAGAGATACTGTATTCACATCACTAACTAGAATGAGAGATACTGTATTCACATCACTAACTAGAATGAGAGATACTGTATTCACATCACTGTAACTAGAATGAGAGACACTGTATTCACATCACTGTAACTATAATGAGAGACACTGTATTCACATCACTGTAACTATAATGAGAGACACTGTATTCACATCACTGTAACTATAATGAGAGATACTGTATTCACATCACTGTAACTATAATGAGAGATACTGTATTCACATCACTGTAACTATAATGAGAGATACTGTATTCACATCACTGTAACTATAATGAGAGATACCGATCTTATCCTAAACTGATGCTGAGGGCTTGGAGTCTATGCTGATGTGGGTCGTTGTGTGTTCTGGGTGGATGGAACAGTGATCAGAACAACAGGAAACCCAGACATACCTGTACAGAGAACTCATTTCCGCCACAACTCCAGACAGAGAAATAACGTGCGTATGTGCTTAGCGGGTACATGCCTACCTCTGCATAGGACCCAGTACAGCTATAGTGATCTCTGGATAAAAGGCCAAGGCTGGTTTGCTGGTCAAACTGGCAAGAGAGAGAGAGGGAGAGAAGGAGAGCGAGAGCGAGAGCGGGAGAAAAAAAAAAAAAAAAAAAAAAATAATAATCAGGACACAAGCAGCCAACAGTAGGAGAAAGCCAATACACTCACTAAACACTAAACACCCGGACCATACAGCCTATCCATATTACTCATTAGGTCAGAAACTGCATCGTTAATAGTTGGTATGACTGTTAAACTTAACAGGATACTTTAAGGGGAGCAGTGGCTCATTCGTAGACACATAATAGGGCATTCCCATGGGGCGGCGCACAATTGGCCAAGCGTCGTCCTGCTTAGCGTTTGGCCGGTGTAGGCAGTCATTGTAAAATAAGAATTTGTTCTTAAATCAACTTGCCCAGTTAAACAGGTCTAAATAACAATGGCTGATAAATACATGCAGACGGATCTGTGTGTGTTTCTGTAAAAACAGAGGTTGTGTGACCATTAGCACGTACTGCTAATGTAGAAGGTTCAGAGAGTTTAGTGTGTGAATACCTCACACTGTTAGATATAAAAAGGTATACAAAAGATTTAGTAGTTTGAGCAAATAGGTACACTAAATCCCTACCCAAGAGGGTTAAAGGGCACATGTGACGGAGTACAGGCGTCTCTGTGCGCATGTGACGGAGTACAGGCGTCTCTGTGCGCATGTGACGGAGTACAGGCGTCTCTGTGCGCATGTGACGGAGTACAGGCGTCTCTGTGCGCATGTGACGGAGTACAGGCGTCTCTGTGCGCATGTGACGGCCACCTACATGAATGATGTGTGAATTGGAGTCTTTGTCATCAGTGCCGATAAAAAAATTAACCAAGACATGAGTTCCGTATTTTTCATTTAGTCTGGCAATGGCATCCTCCAACTTCCATGTGTCACCTAAGTAGGAGAGGAGAGAGGAGGAGAGGACAGAGGACGATTGAATTGGATTGGATTGTGGATAGGTAAACAAAAATGGGTGTAGGAAACACAGTGCTAGAAGAGTAGTGTAGTTTACCATAGACACTCTCCCAGTGGTCTGTTGCCATTGGCCATTCAAATACATTAGGGAGCATGTCTAGTAAAGGAGCTCCGCCCCTTTTCTCAATCTGACCTTCAGAGGTGGGAGAAAAGAAAACAAACACAGGAAGTGACCAAGGTTAACTCACAGTTTAAAAAGGTAGACAACTCATTTGACTGAAATGTCTTAACTTAAAATGTCATTGACCCCAACAAAACGGACCAGCAGACTCACTCTCATTGGTGCAGGATCTGTAGAGGGTCTTGGCTTTAGTGAGGGCACTGGCCTCCCCCTCCACGCTTTTCTCCAAAACATCTATAATGAGGGGGGGGGGGGGGTCAGTTCAGCTGCAAGTGTTGTGAGAAACATGGAGCATAGAATCTGTGTTTTGGAGGACAATACAATCCCCCCCCCCCCCCCAGAGAGACCGCAACAGGTCTATCCAGGCCAGACAGAACTCAGCCAGACCCCAGGCCAAGGAGCCGTCTGTCTGCTGGCACCGCTGCTTTTCACCACATAACAAACATTGAGAAACATCACAGAACAAAGAACAAGCAGGGTAAAAAACAATGCTTTAAAATCAGAGGTCCTTCCCACATGCACTAGCAGTGGTAATAATAGGAAGAAAGAGTTAGGTCAAATAATGTTCTTTTATTTTTCTCTCTACCTTTTTGTATCACCCCCTGTGTTTCTACCTTTCATCTGCCCCCCCCCCCCCTTCATTCTGACAGTAAAAGCTCTCTGCCCCCCGTCATTCTGACAGTAAAAGCTCTCTGCCCGCTCTCTTTTTTCATCCTTACAGTAACAGCTGTCATCTCAATCTTCCTCTTTCCTTCTTCCCCTCTACCCAGATTCCCATCACCCCCTCTTCTGGTTAGGGCAGAACCCCTGCTGTCTCATTGCCTAGTGTGCACACTATTTATCTGCTCATTTAATCTTAATGAAGCTCTGGGTTAGGAACCCTTCATAGGGAGCTTCCTGCCAAAGGGCACAGATCATGTGTGTATGATTGGATTAACAACTGACTGGTGTGTGTGTGTGTGTCTGTACTCACACACACATATGGATTAAAGACCACATGATGCTCGTGAGACACACACACACACTTAAATAATGTGACCTTATCTGGCACCAACATCAGGGCCCATCCTGATAAAAAGGAACTAAACAGGAAGTATTTAGTTTAGTGTCTCCGCAGAGCAAATCCTCCATGTATATGTTCTACAGACCCAGGAAACAACTGCAGTATTGCTGACAAGCTGAACATGGAGCACCGATTTGTTGGACTTGACTTCTGACTTGGTGCCCTCTGACCCTCTGTTCTGTCATAAGATGTCTGACTTACAGACATTCTGTCTAACCAACATGCGGTAAAGAGGTCAATCGAACTCAACCTAAACAATTGAAGTGCCATGGTAATGCGTGGGCAAATATCCCAAATCTCTTAATTGCCCCCCAGCAAAATGTGCCTATATATGTATGATATTGTTTACAATGTGTATTTCATACTATATGGGAGGTTAAAATCTGAGTATAATGCTTGTATGGATGTCGAACCCGAATACATATGTCATTGTCACCAATCTACTGCATTACAGTTAAAAACAGACTACCACCACTCATTTCTGTATGCTAGCCTTGCTAACACAAATGGGAGTTAGAATTTAGCAGCCACTTCTTCTAAACCTGAAAAAAAAGGGACAACTTCTAAAATGTTATGGAGAGAAAAACTGCCATCTCTCCCCAAAATGGGACTTTCGCAACCACATAGTGAGCCTGTAACAATACAATCAATCATGACAGATTTTACAACTAGCCACTGGCCTTCTAGGCAGAGTCGCAAAGAAAAAGCCACATCTCAGACTGGCCAATAAAAAGAAAAGATTAAGATGTGGAAAAAGAACACAGACACTGGACAGGGGAACTCTGTCCCGGAGTCGCCTCTTCACTGTTGACGTTGAGACTGGTGTTTTGTGGGTACTATTTAATGACGCTGCCAGTTGAGGACTTGTGAGGCGTCTGTTTCTCAAACTAGACACTAATGTACTTGTCCTCTTGCTCAGTTGTGCACCGGGGCCTCCCACTCCTCGTTCTATTCTGGTTAGAGACAGTTTGCATTGTTCTGTGAAGGGAGTAGTACACAGCGTTGTACGAGATCTTCAGTTTCTTGGCAATTTCTCACATGGAATAGCCTTAAGTTCTCAGAACAAGAATAAGACTAACGAGTTTCGGAAGAAAGGTCTTTGTTTCTGGCCATTTTAAGCCTGTAATTGAACCCACAAATGCAGATGCTCCAGATACTCAAGAAGTCTAAAGGCCAGTTTTATTCCTTCTTTAAATCAGAACAGTTTTCAGCTGTGCTAACATAATTGCAAATGGGTTTTCTAACGATCAATTAGCCTTTTAAAATGCTAAACTTGGATTAGCTAACAACGTGTCATTGGAACACAGGAGTGATGGTTGCTGATGAATGGGCCTCTGTACACCTATGTAGATATTCCATTAAAAAAATAAATAAAAAAAAAAAAAATCTGCCGTTTCCAGCTACAATAGTCATTAACAATGTCTACACTGTATTTCTGATCAATTTGATGTTATTTTAAAATTGGACAAAAATGTTCCTTTTCATTAAAAAAAAAACAAGGACATTTCAAAATGACCCCAAACTTTTGAATGGTAGTATATATATCCTGTATACATGAATCAAGGCAAAGCTGGTTCTTGTTTCAGATATTTCTTTGGTCGTGTTCGCATGGGTCAAAAAAAGACAAAAAAAACAAAGTCTGGTTGACGATAGAGCCTCCCACAATGCAGGTGAGGGCTGCAGGATGAAGTTGGTGAAGAGCAATTGCAGAAACTTGCAGTTGACTGCAGTCAAAAGTGAATGACCTTTGATTTTTTTTATAAAGTTCATGCAATCGCCATATCAGACAATGTTTTTAAACATTGTGATGTCACCGACAGCTCATTGGGCCCTTCCCACAGAGATAACAACCATGTCACCTCCCATTTCCTCACTTCCCTTTCTCTAAAGTTCATCCCCATATTTCTACATCTCTCTCTTTTGGACTTGAACCAGTGTCTCTCCCTCCCTCCTTCCTATTTCTCCCTCCCCCTCCAGCACAAACAAGGTACAATTAAAAAGCTCACGGTCAATTGAACAAATTATTGCAGAGTATGCCATACCTGAAACAAAGAGAGAGCGGTGGAAAAATGTCCTACCCACACACAGCTGTGGTTAAGAGCCAAGAGTAGTGCCTCATTAAGCCCGTCAAAACAGTTTGTGCATATATTAATGACAAGAGGTTGTTGTTTTAGTTCGTTTTGGTGTGATTTGTTTCCCCCGCTGTTCGTGCACACAATGGTTATAAAATTTAACATGAAGGCCTCTAGTTGTTTAAACAGAAATGTTCTTTCAGCTCAGATTTACTCAAGAGGCATACAACGCAGCGTAGGCTTAGCCTATAGGCCTAGTGACCTAGTGACTAGTGGCCTAGTGAGAGCCTATAGGCCTAGTGACCTAGTGGCCTAGTGAGAGCCTATAGGCCTAGTGACCTAGTGGCCTAGTGAGAGCCTATAGACCTAGTGATGGTCATTTTCTGATGTATTCGTTTCGGTTTCACCATGCAGACCCGAACCGATGTCCTCGTACTGAACGGGTACGAGTAGGAGGGGGAACTGTGGACAGGTTTGCTGTCATTACATGAGAGAGGAGTAGTTTTTCCATGCACATTCTTTATCTTGAGAAATACTGGACCAAACATCTTAGTTTTAAATGGATCTCCTCAGCAGAAACGTCTAAATTAAATCAACAATATTTTTTTTTTTTTTTTTAATTTACCTTTAGATTAATTTTCACTATTTTGAGGAAGTGTGTACTGGCTGTTGTTGCTGCAGCGTCTCGAGAGAGAAACAGTAATACTGACACTCATTATTTTTTTTAAGCTGAAGGTCTTTTAAGGGAGTGAGTGAGTGAGGCACGGATGTTCGTGTCGCCATTGCCGAGGAGACCAAACCTAGTATGTGGGCGGCTTTATGGTTCCTTTATGACTTTCTATTGCAGTGGAGAACAATGTGAGGCATTTATGAGCAGCCACAAACCCTCGCACACACTTAGGCCTATACAAAACATTCAGTACAAACACACACACACACACGTTATTTACTGCTGTTTACACCTGATGTTAACAGCTGTCCAGGCCAGAGCAGCGCCCCTGGCCTGGACAGGCCGCAGGCAGCTGTAAACAGATACAGGATATGCTGACCAGGCAGAACACTTGTCAGTCAGGCTCCATGGTCCTGAGGTTACTACAGGATGTGACAGGACTCTCCACATACAGACATGGCAGTACACATACAGCATCCCACATCTCTGTCCCGTCAGGATTTCAAACGCAACATTCTTCCATTGGGCACAAAGCGCATTTCATCACGTGAGGATTCAGTGTGCGACAGCAGAAGATTAGACCATCAGGAACAATGACAAAACACAACCTCATTTTGCCCCTCTTATCTTTTCATACAGTTTGTTCCTGTGAATTTTGTCTTGACTGTTATTACCCGTCTGGTACCAGGCTTTTCTTCTGACAGTATTGTTCGGGTGATAATGACGTCTGATAGAGAAAGTGTGGAGACTGATTACTGTAATTCAAATCAGAGACATAAACCTGAGAATCAAAAACAGACACTTTTTTTTTTTTTTTTGGTAAATCAGGCTTTGGCAGTGGACAATCATGCCCATTCCTCTCAGACAAATTAGAATCCCCCAAGAGTACTCTACCGCTGATTTACAGTGCGCTTTAAAAAGCCATACAAGTTCATCACAGATACTTGAAGCGTCAAAAGATGGAAAGTAGGAGAAGAGGTGGAGAGCATAACAGAGGGAGATGAGAAGAGGAGAGGAGGGCAATGAAGTGGAACAGGAAGACAGTAAAATAAGCTAAAAGAGAGGGCTGAGAGTCTCATATTTCCACCCATCTGCATACACCTGTCTACCATTTTTCCAGACTAATTTTAGATGAAGAAAATCATTTTCTACACTGTAGGGGGATCTTTAACAGAGGGTAACCCCCTCTGCCATTAACCCACTGTTCCCCGGTAGGCCGTAATTGTAAATAAGAATGTGCTTAACTGACTTGCCTAGTTAAATAATGACTACCGACCCGTAGCACTCACGTCTGTAGCCATGAAGTGCATTGAAAGGCTGGTCATGGCTCACATCAACACCCTTATCCCAGAAAACCTATAACCTCTCCAATTTGCATACTGTCCCAACAGATGATGCAATCTCTATTGCACTCCACACTGCCCTTGCACACCTGGACAAAAGGAACACCTACAGTTGAAGTGGGAAGTTTACATACACCTTAGCCAAATACATATAAACTCAGTTTTTCACAATTCCTGATATTTAATCCTAGTAAAAATGCCTTGTCTTAAGTCAGTTAGGATCACCACTTTATTTTCAGAATGTGAAATGTCAGAATAATAGCAGAGTGAATTACTTATTTCAGCTTTTATTTCCTTCATCACATACCCAGTGGGTCAGAAGTTCACATACACTCAATTAGTATTTGGTAGCATTGCCTTAAATTGCTCAACTTGGGTCAAACGTTTTGGGTAGCCTTCCACAAGCTTCCCACAATAAGCTGGGTAAATGTTGGCCCATTCCTCCTGACAGAGCTGGTGTAACTGAGTCAGGTTTGTAGGCTTCCTTGCTCACATGCACTTTTCAGTTCTGCCCACAAATGTTCTATAGGATTGGGGTCAGGGCTTTGTGATGGCCACTCCAATACCTTAACTTTGTTGTCCTTAAGCCATGTTGACACAACTTTGGAAGTATGCTTGGGGTCATTGTCCATTTGGAAGACCAATTTGGGACCAAGCTTTAACTTCCTGACTGATGTCTTGAGATGTTGCTTCAATATATCCACATAATTTTCCATCCTCATGATGCCTTCTATTCTGTGAAGTACACCAATTCCTCCTGCAGCAAAGCACACCCACAACATGATGCTGCCACCCACGTGCTTCACGGTTGGGATGGTGTTCTTCGCTTGTAAGTCTCCCCCTTTTTCCTCATCATGGTCATTATGGCCAAATAGTTCTATTTTTGTTTCATCAGATCAGAGGACAAAAAGTATGATCTTTGTCCCCATGTGCAGTTGCAAACCGTAGTCTGGCTTTTTTATGGAGGTTTTGAAGCAGTGGCTTGCTCCTTGCTGAGCAGTCTCATGTTATGTCGATATAGGACTCGTTTTACTGTGGATATAGATACTTTTGTACTTGTTTCCTCCAGCATTTTCACAAGGTCCTTTGCTGTTGTTCTAGGATTGATTTGCACTTTTGCACCAATGTACATTAATCTCTAGGAGACAGAAAGCGTCTCCTTCCTGAGCGGTATGACGGCTGCGTGGTCCCATGGTGTTTATACTTGCGTACTATTGTTTGTACAGATGGACGTGGTACCTTCAGGCGTTTAGAAATTGCTCCCAATTATGAACCAGACTTGGAGGTCTACAATTTATTTTCTGAGTTCTGGGCTGATTTCTTTTGATTTTCCCACGATGTCAAGCAAAGAGGCACTGAGTTTGAAGGTAGGCTTGAAATACATCCACAGGTACACCAATTGACTCAAATTATGTAATTTAGACTATCAGAAGCTTCTAAAGCCATGACATCATTTTCTGGAATTTTCCAAGCTGTTTCCAAGCCACAGTCAACTTAGTGTATGTAAACTTTTGACCCACTGGAATTGTGATACAGTGAATTCTAAGTGAAATAATCTGTCTATAAACAATTGTTGGAAAAATGACTTGTGTCATGCACAAAGTAGATGTCTTAACCGACTTGCCAAAACTATAGTTTGTTAACAAGAAATTTGTGGAGTGGTTGAAAAACGAGTTAATGACTCCAACCTAAGTGCATGTAAACTTCAGACTTCAACTCTATGTGAGAATGCTGTTCATTGACTACAGCTCAGCGTTCAACACCATAGTGCCCTCAAAGCTTATCACTAAGCTAAGGACCCTGGGACTAAACACCTTCTGCAACTGGATCCTAAACTTCCTGACGGGCCGCCCCCAAGTGGTAAGGATAGGTAACAACACATCCGCCATGCTGATCCTCAACACGGGGACCCCTCAGGGGTATATAGGGAGGAGGTCAGAGACCTGGCCGTGTGGTGCCAGGATAACAACCTCTCCCTCAACGTGATCAAGATAAAAAGGAGATGATTGTGGACTGCAGGAAGAGGACCAAGCACGTCCCCATTCTCATCGACAGAGCCAAGTTCCTTGGCGTCCACATCACCAAAAAACTATCATGGTCCAAACCCACCAAGACAGTTGTGAAGAGGGCACGATAACGCCTATTCAGGAGCTTTGACAAGGATCCTCAAATTCTCAAAAAGGTCTACAGCTGCACCATCGAGAGCATCCTAACTGGTTGCATCACTGGCTGGTATGGCAACTGCTCAGAAGCCGAACACAAGGCGCTACAAAGGGTAGTGAAAAATTATCAAAGATTCCAGCCACCCTGGTCATAGACTGTTCACTCTGCTACCTCACGGCAAGCAGTATTTGAGCGCCAAGTCTAGGTACAAAAGGCTCCGTAACAGCTTCCATCTCCAAGCCATTAGACTGCTAAACAGTTATTTGAGGGGCTACCCAGACTATTTGCATCAACCCCCTTTTTTTACGCTGCTGCCACTCGCCGTTTATTCCCTATGCAGTAATTTTAGCCCTACATTTACCTCGACTAACCTGTAACTCCGCACATGTTTACATTTAGAAGACAATCTTATCCAGAGCGACTTAGAGGAGCAATTGTGGTTAAGTGCCTTGCTCAAGGGCACATCAGATGTTTGGGCTTGGGATTCGAACCAGTGACCTTTAAGTTACCGACCCCCTGTATATAGCTTCTTTATTATATTAATTGTGCTACTTATTTTCTTACTTTAGTTTATTATACTTTTTTTGCTAATATTGTCTTCAAAAATAAAAATAAATATTAATTGTTGGTTAAGGGCATGGAAGTAAGAATTTCACGGTGTTGTAGTCGGCGATTGTGACAAATTAAATCAGCAAAAAAATAAAACGTCCTCACTGTCAACTAAGTTTATTTTTGCATGAACGTGACAAAATTCAACAACTGAGACATAAACGGAGCAAGTTCCACAGACATCCGACTAGCAGATATTGAATAATGTGTCCCTGAACAAAGGGGGGGGGGGGGGGGGTCAAAATCAAAAGTAACAGTCAGTATCTGGTGTGGCCACCAGCTGCATTAAGTACTGCAGTGCATCTCCTCCTCATGGACTGCAACAGATTTGCCAGTTCTTGCTGTGAGATGTTAACCCACTCTTCCACTAAGACACGTGGAAGTTCACAGACATTTCTGGGGGGGGAAATGACCCTCACCCTCCGATCCAACAGGTCCCACACGTGCTCAATGGGATTGCTCTTCAGCTGGCCATGGCAGAACAATGACATTTTTGCCTTGCAGGAAATCATGCACAGAATAAGCAGTATGGCTGGTGGCATTGTCATGCTAGAGGGTGTCAGGATGAGCCTGCAGGATGGGTATCAGAGTCTTCCCTGTAACGCAGAGTATTGAGATTGAGCTTGTTGCCATTGCAGGCAGTCCGATGATGCGGTGACACACCACCCCAGAACATGACGGACCCTCCACCTCCAAATCGATCCCGCTCCAGAGTACAGGCCTCGGTGTAACGCTCATTCCTTCGACGATAAACGCAAATCCGACAATCACCCTTGGTGAGACAAAACCGTGACTCGTCAATGAAGAGCACTTTTTGCCAGTCCTGTCTGGTCCAGCGATGGTGGGTTTGTGCCCATAGACGACGTTGTTGCCGGTGATGTCTGGTAAGGACCTGCCTTAACACAGGCCTGCAAGTTCTCAGTCCAGCCTCTCTTAGCCTATTGCGGACAGTCTGAGCTCTGATGGAGGGATTGTGCGTTCCTGGTGTAACTCGGGCAGTTGTTGTTGCCATCCTGTACCTGTCCCGCAGGTGTGAGGTTCGGATGTACCAATTCTGTGCAGGTGTTGTTACACGTGGTCTGCCACTGCGAGGACGATCAGCTGTCCCTCCTGTAGCGCTGTCTTAGGTGTCTCCAAGTACAGACATTGCAATTTATTTCACACAGATGAGCAGGGACCCTGGGAATCTTTCTTTTGTTTTTCAGAGTCCATAGAAAGGCCTCTTTAGTGTCCTAAGTTTTCATAACTGTGACCATAATTGCCTACCGTCTGTAAGCTGTTAGTGTCTTAACGACCGTTCCACAGGTACATGTTTATTAATTGTTTATGGTTCATTGAATAAGCATGGTAAACAGTGTTTAAACCCTTTACAATGAAGAGTTTTGATTTTTACAACTTATCTTTGAAAGACAGGGTCCTGAAAAAGGGACGTTTCTTTTTTTGCTGAGTTTACAATTTGACTTGGCACATGTGCAGGGACATACATTTATCCAATGTAATCAGACAGACCACCGAGCCCCCACCACCACCACCACCCAATCCTTCAGGTGTAAGGGAAGCCTTCCTGTCAATCTACTGTCAAGATGGTGCTAACCAGATGGTGTTAACGCCTCCAACTATTCTAAGGTCGGGATTTCATCAGATGACACTTTGTCCTCTATGCACTTTAAAAAATAAAAACATGTTCCTGCGTTGGCAGTAAATGCTGCAGATAGATGACACCATTAACCACAGTGACTATTCCTAGAGACCCTGTTTTTCCCTGAAGGACAAGCTGCTGTAACCCCAGCAAATCCTCCAACCACACAAACCCCAGCCACCACTCCTACCTCCCTGGCCAACAGATCCACACCCTAGCCCGCACCCCTACCTCCCTGACCAACAGATCCACACCCTAGCCCGCACTCCTACCTCCCTGGCCAACAGATCCACACCCAGGCCCCTCTCACTCCTACCTCCCTGGCCAACAGATCCACACCCAGGCCCCTCTCACCCCTACCTCCCTGACCAACAGATCCACACCCTAGCCCGCACTCCTACCTCCCTGACCAACAGATCCACACCCAGGCCCCTCTCACTCCTACCTCCCTGGCCAACAGATCCACACCCAGGCCCCTCTCACTCCTACCTCCCTGGCCAACAGATCCACACCCAGGCCCCTCTCACTCCTACCTCCCTGGCCAACAGATCCACACCCAGGCCCCTCTCACTCCTACCTCCCTGGCCAACAGATCCACACCCAGCCCCCTCTCACTCCTACCTCCCTGGCCAACAGATCCACACCCAGCCCCCTCTCACTCCTACCTCCCTGGCCAACAGATCCACACCCAGCCCCCTCTCACTCCTACCTCCCTGGCCAACAGATCCACACCCAGCCCCCTCTCACTCCTACCTCCCTGGCCAACAGATCCACACCCAGCCCCCTCTCACTCCTACCTCCCTGGCCAACAGATCCACACCCAGCCCCCTCGCACTCCTACCTCCCTGGCCAACAGATCCACACCCAGCCCCCTCTCACTCCTACCTCCCTGACCAACAGATCCAAACCCAGTCCTCACACCTCCCTGGAAAACTCACTGAATCCAAACTGCGCCATGCTACAAGACTTTCAAACCTTTCAGGACCACCTCCAGTTCGTCTTGTAGGATGTCGAAGGTGCTGTATCGGGAGCTGGTCTCTGGGATGATGTTCTTCTTCAACCAGCCTCCACAGGCGTACTGGTAGAAGTTGTCACACGGGTCCACATTGGCATCCATGTTCTCTATCAGACGAGACGCTGCACACAGACAAACACAGCTCATATTCTACCTGTGTGTGTGTGTGTGTGTGTGTGTGTGTGTGTATGTATGTATGCATGTATGTATGCATGCATGTATGCATATTTACCTGCCTGAGTGCAGTCCGCCGTGGTGCAGACACCATCTAAAAAAAGGGAGAAAAAAATATAAACCAAACAAGTGTATTCATTACTGCCAACTTAAAATGATCATTGTTTTTTTACAACCAGATCTCAATTTTTTATGTAATGGCATGTTATAGAAGCGTCCAAACACCTTTTTTTGCGATTTCACTTGGTTTTCAAGAGACTCGAGCGATACCTGTCTGTCCATTCTAGCAGCAGGCTACACGGAGAATGGAACTGCTGGATAACGGAAAGCTTGGGTCGCACAAACAGGAATATAATGCTGCGGATAAAGTTCAGAATGATAATTTCCTGTGTATAACATCTTAAGGTCACTATACTGAGAGCGTCTCCGTTTCTAAAAGGACGGGGTGTTTATGTTGTTTTTTCCAGAGCCCCCGTACTGCACGGAAATGGAAAATGTTTTAAATTAAGTTTCCAGACACTTCTATAACAAGACACTTAAATCAATAGAGATTTGGTTGTTTTAAAAAAATATATACATAACATTTTAACACTTTAAGCACTCTAAATGTATATTACATCTCGATAAATTGAAGATGGATCACACGGTCACAAACCTCACGGTACTACAGGAAGTAGATGCACATCTAAGTGAACGGAACTGAATGAACAATGTTTGACTTGGTTAAATGGCTGAATGAACATTTGGCTCCGGAGAGCACTTCATGGTTTATTTGTAATGAATGTTTGGCGTAATCTACGTATAAATCCTTGTTGATCCCCCCTTCTAGGAAATAACCAGGAGGGAAATCATGAACAGTGCTTTGGTTTCCTGTGCTGTAATGAAGGGATTACAATAGAACAGGTTTCTTGGTGAACGTTTTGGTTTTTGCCCTACCACCACACAGCTGATTCAAATAACCAACTCATTATCAAGCTCTGGTCATTTGAGTCAGCGGTGTAGTGCCGGGGGGGGAAAACATCGCTCCTTTTCTCTGCTAATACGCTAATGTTGATAGTGATGTTCAATTTAAAAAAGTAACAGTTACATGTAATGGTGGGTGTGCTCCAAAGCAGACTTGGGGAAAATAATTACAATTTCAGTTCTCTGTCAAACTCATTAGCTGCATTTACACAGGCAGCCCAATACTGATTTTTTTTTTCTCACTAATTGCTCTTTGACCAATCTGATCAGCTCTGAAAAATATCTGATGTGGAAAAATCTGCAGTGATTGGTCAAAAGACCAATAAGTGTAAAAAAAAATAATAAAATCTGAATTGGGCTGCCTGTGTGTTAGCGCTATCGACTCCTAGGGACGTCCCTAACATTAACCCAATGCAAACGCTGCACTGTTGGATCAGCCTTCTGTGGCGAATTTCAGTTTTGATTATCACAAAATGATCACTCCACACACACTGTACTGTCCTCCTCAGGCTGTGTTCAACCGTAATTAGACAGACAGCTAAACTCCATTCAAAAACCATGTCAAGAGTCAGGATTTTGCCAAACCTCCAGGATTTAATGAAATGGTGTGAAACTTCAAAGAACACAGAATAATACAATGAACATATAGTTCAGACATTACCCATGGTGCAACATAACATATAGTAGAATGCTTAGGTAAAAGCTGTATCCAATAAGCATATTGAAATGAACAATGTTCTAAATTCAAACACTGCCCACATAGACCTGTATGCTTGCGTAAGGCATGGAGAGATCACATAGACCTGTATGCTTGCGTAAGACATGAAGAGATCACATAGACCTGTATGCTTGCGTAAGGCATGAAGAGATCACATAGACCTGTATGCTTGCGTAAGGCATGAAGAGATCACATAGACCTGTATGCTTGCGTAAGGCATGAAGAGATCACATAGACCTGTATGCTTGCGTAAGACATGAAGAGATCACATAGATCTGTATGCTTGCGTAAGGCATGAAGAGATCACATAGACCTGTATGCTTGCGTAAGGCATGAAGAGATCACATAGACCTGTATGCTTGCGTAAGGCATGGAGAGATCACATAGACCTGTATGCTTGCGTAAGGCATGGAGAGATCACATAGACCTGTATGCTTGCGTAAGGCATGGAGAGATCACATAGACCTGTATGCTTGCGTAAGGCATGAAGAGATCACATAGACCTGTATGCTTGCGTAAGACATGAAGAGATCACATTTAGCAAGTGATTCTATCTGCCAGATCGTCCCGCTGTGGCTATGCAAAGTTACAGCACAATTACATAGGAAAAAAAACGAATGTCCCTTGTCTGTTACGAAGGTTGACTTAAATTACATTTCAACTCATTCTGCCGATTGTTTGTGGGGTTTGTCCTTCAGTGGGTTATAATTTGAGACAAAATATCCACAGGAAAGCATAATTAAACAGACTTCAAAACTCAGGGCTCCGTGTGGCAATGAAGATTTGTTTGCTCATGCACAAGACGATGATACACGCAGGCGATGCATACCACCCGCAGTCTTGCAGGCGTTTACATGGTTTTGAGCATGTGTCAGGTCATAGAAATGTCAACTCCAGTTCCTCGCTCTAAGTTTGGTAAATAATACGTTCCTGTGGACATTTCATTTCAAATTTTAACCAACTGAAGGACCAACTACACAGACACCCGGTAGAGTAAGTTCAAAATGTAAATTATATTCAACATTCTGTCTTGAAAAAGGAAACTTTCCACAGTTTTGCAGTGCTTTGTTTCAGACTGAATCCCAAGAATTGGTATCACAGTCTGATTTATTAGGCAAGCTGCTACTCAGCAAAACAACTGACATAAAACCCAAACAACAACATCCTCTGTGGAAAATAACTTCTGATATAGCAAGATGAACATGCAGACAACGTGTTAGACTTACAGACAATGCTTTGGCAGGCAGACACAACAAGGATGGCTAGAGATACCCCGGAGTACATGTTCCTGTGATGAAATGTGGTCACCTGATCCCAATGGAGCACAGAAGTACCATTGAATGCATGCAGTTAACGAGGTGTAGTAGAACAAACATTCAGCAGGTGGCGCTAGAAATCGCACCACAATGGAGGCAGAACACACAGTGACGCACACAGAGCGGCGCGGAGACTCTCGTGGTAAACTAGCTCCCTGTTTGCATCCTGCCTGCTGTGACTATTTACAAAATGGATCCGCTATAGTTGGCTGGGCAAGATTGCTGGACTATTATCAAAACCAATAAACCCGAAGCATGTTTTGGGGCTCGTTCAGTGGCTTTTTACCATGTTTTTTGCTTAACCTCTCTGGGATATGTGGGATGCTAGCGTCCCACCTAGCGTCCCACCTGGCCAAAAGCCAGGGAAAATGCAGAGCGCCAAATTCAAATAAATTACTATAAGAATCAAACTTTCATGAAATCACACATGTAAGATACCAAATTAAAGCTACACGTGTTGTGAATCCAGCCAACATGTCAGATTTCAAAAAGGCTTTTCGCCGAAAGCAAACGATGCTATTATGAGGGTAGCACCATAGTAAACAAAGAGAGAAAACATATTTCAACCCTGCAGGCGCGAAACAAAACACAGAAATAAAAATATAAATCACCTTTGACGAGCTTCTTTTGTTGGTACTCCAATATGTCCCATAAACATCAGAAATTGTCATTTTGTTTGATTAATTCCCTCCATATATATCCAAAATCACCAAGAAGTTAAAAAAAGGCAACGCCAATCTCTACCATGGGTGGCTGGTGGCACCTTAATTGGGGAGGATGGGCACCTAGTAATAATATATGCCATTTAGCAGATGCTTTTGTCCAAAGCGCCTTATGGCTTATAGAAGTGACTGCATCCATTTTAAGTATGGTTAGTCCCAGGAATTGAACCCACTATCCTGACGTTGCAAAATCCATGCTCTACCACCACCACGCTTGACTGTTGGTATCTTACTGTGGAAGGCAGTGTTTGGTTTTCACCAGACATAATGGGACCCATGTCCTCCAAAAAGTTGACTCAAGTTTGCCAAAAAGCACCTTGAAGCTCCTGGGTGGTCGTCAAGACTCTTGGAAGAATGTTCTATGGACAGATCAGTCAAAGTATAACTTTTTGGATGAAATGAGTCCCATTATGCCTGGCCAAAACCAAACACTGCATTCCACAGTAAGAACCTTATACCAACAGTCAAGCGTGGTGGTGGCAGTGTGATGGTTTGGGGTCAGCGTGGTGGTGGCAGTGTGATGGTTTGGGGTCAGCGTGGTGGTGGCAGTGTGATGGTTTGGGGTCAGCGTGGTGGTGACAGTGTGATGGTTTGGGGTCAGCGTGGTGGTGGCAGTGTGATGGTTTGGGGTCAGCGTGGTGGTGACAGTGTGATGGTTTGGGGTCAGCGTGGTGGTGGCAGTGTGATGGTTTGGGGTCAGCGTGGTGGTGGCAGTGTGATGGTTTGGGGTCAGCGTGGTGGTGGCAGTGTGATGGTTTGGGGTCAGCGTGGTGGTGGCAGTGTGATGGTTTGGGGATGCTTTTCTGCCTCGGGACCTGCACAACTTGCCAACTTGCCAATTCTATAGGAGAATATCAGGCCATCTGTCTGTGAGCTGAAGCGCAGCAATACAATAATCCAAAACACACAATCAAGTCTACATGAAAATGACTAAAAAGCAACACATTCGATGTTTTGGAAAGGCCTAGTCAAAGTCCAGACCTAATCCCAATTGAGATGTTGTGGCAGGACTTGAAACGAGCAGTTCATGCTTGAAAAAAAAACTACAAAGTTCTGCATGGAAAAGTGGGCAAAAAGTTTATCCACAGCGACATGAGACTGATCAACAACTACAGGAAGTGTTTGGTTGGAGTCATTCCAGCTAAAGGTGGCACAACCAGTGATTGAGCGTAAGGGGGAGAAAATAAGAAAAAAAAAATCACAGGGGCATTGGGTGTTTCATAACTTTGTTTATGAAATATGTATGTCGTTGTTGTGATATTTGTTCACTCAGGTTCTCTTTATCTAATATTAGGTTTTGTGTTGAAGATCTGATAACATTCAGTATCAAAAATAAGCAAAAGTAGAATAAAATTTGAAAGTGGGCAATACTTTTTCACAGCCCTGCACAGCATCTACCTCTGTGCCAAATTTGGTTTACTGTGGAGTCCATACTTTCAACTCGGCCCCACACCACTATTATACAGAGAGATAATCTTTCATTCCTCCACACTAACAGACTTGGTAAATAGTGTTTTGTTTGTGGTAACGAGTTCCTTAAAAGTCCTGCAACTTCAGAAGGATAAAATAAAAGGGTTTCAAAGATGATGACATTTTGACCCAATGGCACTTTCATGGTTAACTAGAACCCTGTTAAAATCATTTATTTCCATAAAACATAACTCGAATTTATAGCCCAGTGTCAAAACACCAAATTCATAATCAATATACTGAAATAGGTTGTTATAATTTGAAAACGTGACATAAAAATGGACTACACATACAGTTGTCTGTCAGATGACTTCCTGTAATCAACGTACTCCTCGCCTCATTAGTTAGCTTTCGAGCTGGGGCGATCGGCTAAGAGGCTTGAGGAGGGCGGTCACGTGTGTTTTTGAGGCAGAGGTCCCGAGTTCACGCCAGGTATTGGATGAGTTTGAGAGGAAGTGCTCCTCGCTAAGCAAGCAGTGTGATGTCCTTTACACATGCAAATTATTCACACACATTGATATTGTATTTAAATCAATGGAGCAGGGACAATTTGCTGCTGCTACTCTTTTAAAAACAGACAAACCACAAAGAGCTTGGGTATACTAAATATATACACACTACACCACCTGTAGTGGTCGTCTCCTTCTGGGACGATTTTTACAGCATATGGTCAATACGAAAAAAGAAACGCAACACTTTTGAGATGGGAAAATGTCAACAAATCATCTCTCCACTGGTAGTTCTAAATAGGGACAGGTGTTGGCTCTCATTTGACTGATAGCTTGACTGTCAAATCCGACTATTTGTGGCCAACTACTTTTATAATGAGCGGATGTTCCCTTTTGCCATTTGGGTTTGAAAATGACAACAGCGCTGCCATGGAGAGTCGCGTACAAAAAATCAACAGTACTTAACCAAAGATATGAATTTGTTTAAAGAAAACAATTTAGGGTCATTGTCGGGACGATAACGGTTTACATTAATATCACCACTCTGAAGTTAAAAAAATTAAAAAGGATGTGTAATACCACTCAGTTTTGTGGTGAAAATGAGAGCTTGCAAAATATATCCTGAACAAATATAAACACAACATGTAAAGTGTTGGTCTCATGTTTCATGAGCTGAAATAAAAGATCCCAGAAATGTTCCATATGCACAAAAAGCTTATTTCTCTCAGATTTTGTTTACATCCCAGTTAGTCAGCATTTCTCCTTTGTCAAGATAATCCATCCACCCGACAGGTGTGGCATATCAAAAAGCTGATTAAACAGCATAATAATTACACAGGTGCACCTTGTGCTGAGGATAATAAAATGTGCAGTTGTCACACAACGCATTGGCACAGATGCCTCAAGTTGAGGGAGTGTGCAATTGATATGCTGACTGCAGGAATGTCCACCAGAGCTGTTGCCAGAAAATGTAATGTTAATTTATCTACCATAAACTGCCTCCAAAGTGGTTTTAGAGAATTTGGCAGTACGTCCAAATCGGCCTCACAAACGCAGACCATGTGTAAACACGCCAGCTCAGGACCTCCATATCAGTACTGAGGATTATTTCGCTCTTCAATAAAGCCCTTTTGCGGGGAAAAACAAATTCTGATTGCTCCCTAGTGGGTGGGCCTGGCTGCCAAGTGGGTGGACCTATGCCCTCCTCTGTGCACCCCTGCCCAGTCATGTGAAATCGGTAGATGAGGGCCTAAAATTTATTTCAATTGACTGATTTTCTTATGAACTGTAACGCAGTAAAATCTTTGAAATTGTTGCATTTATATTTTTGTTCAGTATAATAAATAGAAAAAATGTCCACATTAGGGAAATTAGCACAAAATATAATACTTTTATATATCAATGAATAACAATAAATATAACAAAAAAAAGTTAATGGACAGCTACAATTTTCTTCCAGAGACGTGTAGGACAACTAAGATGGTAGCCTATGAAACTAAGATGGTAGCCTATGAAACTAAGATGGTATCCAATGAAACTAAGATGGTATCCAATGAAACTAAGATGGTAGCCTATGAAACTAATCAAGATGGTAGCCTATGAAACTAAGATGGTAGCCTATGAAAGAAATCAAGATGGTAGCCTATGAAATCAAGATGGTAGCCTATGAAATCAAGATGGTAGCCTATGAAATCAAGATGGTAGCCTATGAAATCAAGATGGTAGCCTATGAAATCAAGATGGTAGCCTATGAAACTAAGATGGTAGCCTATGAAACTAAGATGGTAGCCTATGAAACTAAGATGTAGCCTATGAAACTAAGATGGTAGCCTATGAAACTAAGATGGTAGCCTATGATTAAAAAAGTAAGCTATTTCATCTAACATATCCAGGAATTGCTGATTTATATTGATGTGCAACCTGTCAAAATAGGATCCAGAATTATCCGAATTTGTTTTTGCTCTTCAGAGAATTTGCCGCCATCTTTGTGCATATTGGCCTGTAGGCTATATTATACACTACCTGAGGAAGTGGGAACTCAAAACAATTAGCTAGATTGTTAACTCCAAATATGATATTGTTGCTATATAGCCACGATGGCTAATTGATTATTCTAAAATCAGTCAAATGTAGGCTTATGTCCACAAAGACTTTCCAACAATAGTCCTAGGTTACCTACTCACTGCAAAATGGCATGCTCTGCCCCACTCTGCGGATGCATCAAAACCACACTAGGCTACAGCCTACTCCGGTTGTGAAGTGGCACTCACAGAAAGCTCTCTGTAACTAGAACAACAGTAGTTGCTTTGAAAACTGTATTTTTCCCCACAATTGCATTTGATCAAAGGTCATACGCTTGTTTCTTCTCATAATGCATCTCTCCCTCCTCTGTGAGCACAATGGGGAGAGGGAGTGAGAGTGGCTCACTCACACAGAAGCTGACAGTTAAACAGTGACAAGGCTGATACTTTCATAGCAGGCATCATCAACGCTCCATATGCTTTTACTGGTGTTGACCAAATCATGGTTTTAAAATCTACAGGAACGTTATGAAGCAAAATAACAGAAAATTCTCGACATACTTCAGTAAGAAGGTAACGTCTGTAATTTTCGGTTAATCTGAGACTTGTCAGAACCTGGCTATGGGATGCAGGGGGGAAAGTGAGAGGTCGGAGAGAGACAACAAATTCAAAGACAGCCTATTTCTCTGTCCTCAAGGGGAGAGAGAGAGAGAGACAAATAACTAGACTGTTGTTTACTACTATACTCCACACTAGTGTTGTTTTACATTTCATAAAGCAGTTTGTGTTTCTTAAATCAGGCAAAGCTAAAGAGCAGGCTGGTGACTGGTGGTTTCAGACAAGCCTGCCTGTCAACACTCATTGCTTGCTCACCAGCTGATGTATGCTGCATGTGCCAGGTGTGGAGCGTCTTTTCCACTGCTAGAGAACAGAACCCATCGCTGCTGCGCACACACAGTGCTAATATTCTGCTTATCATTGTAGCCTATCCAGTCCAAGTGCAAATAGTCACGAGAAGGAGGTCTGAGTCGCCAATGGTCAAGAAGGATGACCTGGCCTCCACAATCACCTGACCTCAACCCAATTGAGATGGTTTGGGATGAGTTGGACTGCAGAGTGAAGGAAAAGCAGTCAAAAAGTGCTTAGTATATGTGGGAACTCCTTCAAGACGGTTGGAAAATAATTCCAGGTGAAGCTAGTTGAGAGAATTCCAAGAGTGTGCAAAGCTGTCAAGGCAAAAGGTGGCTACTTTGAAGAATCAAAAAATATATTTTGATTTGTTGAACACTTTCTTGGTTACTACATGATTCCATATGTGTTATTTCATAGTTTTGATGTCTTCACTGTTATTCTAAAATGTAGAAAATAAAATCCCTTGAATAAATAGGCGTCCAAACTTTTGATTGGTACTGTACTAATATAATATATATATATATATATAATATATATATATATATAATATATATATATATATATATATATATATATATATATATATATATATATATATATATATATAATATATATATATATATATATTATATATATATATATATATATATATATATATATATATATATATATATATATATATATATATATATATATATATATATATATATATATATATATATATATATATATATATATATATATATATATATATATATATATATATATATATATATATATATATATATATATATATATATATATATATATATATATATATATATATATATATATATATATATATATATATATATATATATATATATATAGACTTGTCTGTAAAAAACAGTAACCTGCACTACTATGTCGATGATACTCTTGCTATTGCCCCCACTATTGACTAGGCTCTATCTGAACTACAGTCTGCCTTCATTGTATTACAGAAAACCTGAAATTAGTATTGAATGCAGGTAAAACTAAGTATATGTTGTTCTCTAGAGCGCATAAAAATAACTTTGCTGATTTAAACATATGTACTTCGGGTGTTGATCGTGTCAGTGCTTACAAATATCTGGATAGATGGAGACGCTGTCTCTTTAAAAGCATATTGACCACGGTCCGGCACCTCTACGTTTTGGACTGCTTTGCTCCGGTGTTGTGCCGAAGATCTCCCCTCCCCCCCATTTCAGAACAACTACTTGATGAATTTTGGCAAAGAGATTTATTTAAGGACTTATACACTTCAAAACAAATAGCCAAACAGAAAACTGCAGCCGTTACTAGTGCCTCTCCCACGATCAAACCGCCATATAAAATGAAACTGCAGCCGTTACTAGTGCCTCTCCCACGATCAAACCGCCATATAAAATGAAACTGCAGCCGTTACTAGTGCCTCTCCCACGATCAAACCGCCATATAAAATGAAACTGCAGCCGTTACTAGTGCCTCTCCCACGATCAAACCGCCATAGAAAATGAAACTGCAGCCGTTACTAGTGCCTCTCCCACGATCAAACCGCCATATAAAATGAAACTGCAGCCGTTACTAGTGCCTCTTCCACGATCAAACCGCCATATAAAATGAAACTGCAGCCGTTACTAGTGCCTCTTCCACGATCAAACCGCCATATAAAATGAAACTGCAGCCGTTACTAGTGCCTCTCCCACGATCAAACCGCCATATAAAATGAAACTGCAGCCGTTACTAGTGCCTCTTCCACGATCAAACCGCCATATAAAATGAAACTGCAGCCGTTACTAGTGCCTCTCCCACGATCAAACCGCCATATAAAATGAAACTGCAGCCGTTACTAGTGCCTCTCCCACGATCAAACCGCCATATAAAATGAAACTGCAGCCGTTACTAGTGCCTCTCCCACGATCAAACTGCCATATAAAATGAAACTGCAGCCGTTACTAGTGCCTCTCCCACGATCAAACCGCCATATAAAATGAAACTGCAGCCGTTACTAGTGCCTCTCCCACGATCAAACCGCCATATAAAATGAAACTGCAGCCGTTACTAGTGCCTCTCCCACGATCAAACCGCCATATAAAATGAAACTGCAGCCGTTACTAGTGCCTCTCCCACGATCAAACCGCCATATAAAATGAAACTGCAGCCGTTACTAGTGCCTCTTCCACGATCAAACCGCCATATAAAATGAAACTGCAGCCGTTACTAGTGCCTCTCCCACGATCAAACCGCCATATAAAATGAAACTGCAGCCGTTACTAGTGCCTCTTCCACGATCAAACCACCATATAAAATGAAACTGCAGCCGTTACTAGTGCCTCTACCACGATCAAACCGCCATAGAAAATGAAACTGCAGCCGTTACTAGTGCCTCTCCCACGATCAAACCGCCATAGAAAATGAAACTGCAGCCGTTACTAGTGCCTCTCCCACGATCAAACCGCCATAGAAAATGAAACTGCAGCCGTTACTAGTGCCTCTCCCACGATCAAACCGCCATAGAAAATGAAACTGCAGCCGTTACTAGTGCCTCTCCCACGATCAAACCGCCATAGAAAATGAAACTGCAGCCGTTACTAGTGCCTCTCCCACGATCAAACCGCCATATAAAATGAAACTGCAGCCGTTACTAGTGCCTCTTCCACGATCAAACCGCCATATAAAATGAAACTGCAGCCTAACGTGATCATTGACAGCTGCCTTGAAGGACACAAATAAAACCTACTTTCTGCTACAAAGACCAGTGAAATGTGAACTGACAACAGAGTGAAGAGCAGAAGTCTCAACTAGCAAGCAAGTCACAGCAATGAAGAATTGAGTGCGTGCGCGTTCACGTGAGGGGAGGGGGATTCTGGCAGGGGGAAGATCTTCGGCACAACACCAGCACCTCCCGATTTACAAATTAACCACTAATATTGACGAGTTAGTAAAGAATCCGAATAAAAAAAAACCATGGGCTTATTCTATAGAAACAGGTCCTGCCTCTTGCTAAATAGTAGAACGCAGATTATTCAGTCGATGTTCCTATTGGTTCTTGATTCTGTCGGCATCATCTACGTGAACACAGCTGCCACTTCATTAAAGCCATTAGATGCCGTTTGTCATAGCGCACTGTGACTTATTACAGGCTACATTTTGAGTATTCA
The DNA here is from genome assembly GCF_057628025.1 of Oncorhynchus mykiss. NCBI lineage: Eukaryota > Metazoa > Chordata > Actinopteri > Salmoniformes > Salmonidae > Oncorhynchus > Oncorhynchus mykiss. The sequence continues at coordinate 42,576,468 of NC_143048.1, forward strand.
TCCCTGCGTTCTCTACTAGAAAGCTGGTTGGCCCTCTTTGATGTCACGTAGGTTGATACAGTGCTATGTTTTCATTCATAAAGCCCTTTTACAAAAAGTCCCACTGTTCGTAATGTCTTTACTAAACTTGAGACATACGAGTCACCACCCATGGTCTCAGGGATGGTTACCTCTGGAAATTAGTTTTGGTGTCTACCGAGTTAGGCAAATCAGCTTTTAGGTTCTCTTGCACCTTGTTTGTGGAATAATCTTCAACATGTTCTTAAATGTGATGTTCTGGTGCCTCTAGGGTCAATTCAGACAGCTGACTGAGGACCTTACTACTGAGGAGTGTGATGTTCTGGTGCCTCTAGGGTCAATTCAGACAGCTGACTGAGGACCTTACTACTGAGGAGTGTGATGTTCTGGTGCCTCTAGGGTCAATTCAGACAGCTGACTGAGGACCTTACTACTGAGGAGTGTGATGTTCTGGTGCCTCTAGGGTCAATTCAGACAGCTGACTGAGGACCTTACTACTGAGGAGTGTGATGTTCTGGTGCCTCTAGGGTCAATTCAGACAGCTGACTGAGGACCTTACTACTGAGGAGTGTGATGTTCTGGTGCCTCTAGGGTCAATTCAGACAGCTGATGGAGGACCTTACTACTGATGAATGTGATGTTCTGGTGTCTCTAGGGTCAATTCAGACAGCTGACTGAGGACCTTACTACTGATGAGTGATGTTCTGGTGTCTCTAGGGTCAATTCAGACAGCTGATGGAGGACCTTACTACTGAGGAGTGTGATGTTCTGGTGTCTCTAGGTGAATTCAGACAGCTGACTGAGGACCTTATTACTGATGAGTGTGATGTTCTGGTGCCTCTAGGTGAATTCAGACAGCTGACTGAGGACCTTACTACTGAGGAGTGTGATGTTCTGGTGTCTCTAGGTGAATTCAGACAGCTGACTGAGGACCTTATTACTGAGGAGTGTGATGTTCTGGTGTCTCTAGGTGAATTCAGACAGCTGACTGAGGACCTTACTACTGATGAATGTGATGTTCTGGTGCCTCTAGGTGAATTCAGACAGCTGACTGAGGACCTTATTACTGAGGAGTGTGATGTTCTGGTGTCTCTAGGTGAATTCAGACAGCTGACTGAGGACCTTACTACTGATGAGTGTGATGTTCTGGTGTCTCTAGGGTCCTTCAGACAGCTGACTGAGGACCTTACTACTGATGAATGTGATGTTCTGGTGTCTCTAGGTGAATTCAGACAGCTGACTGAGGACCTTACTACTGATGAGTGTGATGTTCTGGTGTCTCTAGGGTCCTTCAGACAGCTGACTGAGGACCTTACTACTGAGGAGTGTGATGTTCTGGTGTCTCTAGGGTCAATTCAGACAGCTGACTGAGGACCTTACTACTGAGGAGTGTGATGTTCTGGTGTCTCTAGGGTCAATTCAGACAGCTGACTGAGGACCTTAATTACTGAGGAGTGATGTTCTGGTGTCTCTAGGGTCAATTCAGACAGCTGACTGAGGACCTTACTACTGAGGAGTGTGATGTTCTGGTGTCTCTAGGGTCAATTCAGACAGCTGACTGAGGACCTTAATTACTGAGGAGTGATGTTCTGGTGCCTCTAGGTGAATTCAGACAGCTGACTGAGGACCTTATTACTGATGAATGTGATGTTCTGGTGCCTCTAGGTGAATTCAGACAGCTGACTGAGGACCTTACTACTGAGGAGTGTGATGTTCTGGTGCCTCTAGGTGAATTCAGACAGCTGACTGAGGACCTTACTACTGAGGAGTGTGATGTTCTGGTGTCTCTAGGGTCAATTCAGACAGCTGACTGAGGACCTTACTACTGATGAGTGATGTTCTGGTGTCTCTAGGGTCAATTCAGACAGCTGACTGAGGACCTTACTACTGATGAGTGATGTTCTGGTGTCTCTAGGGTCAATTCAGACAGCTGACTGAGGACCTTATTACTGATAAATGTGGTAGTTTAGGACTGTGTTTTTCTTTCTGCTTGTATTTTTATTGATGTGTGTATTTTCTGTAATTTCTGTAATTCAGGGCTCATCTGCAAAATAGACCTTGGTCTCAGTACGATTCCCTGATAAAACAAAAGGCTAAATAAATAGTAGTTGAACTCTACTGAAGGAAACAGTACTGCTGGTCAGATAGTGTTCTACTTCTGACAACTACTATGACTGATGGGATATCTTAATCCCTCTATCTGCAAACAAGAAAGTGGTGCCTTTCAGAACCAATCAGTTATCTCTCACTATCAATCATTACTCACCTGTTGCACACGGTCACATTTGGAATAAGCTTATCGACAGTCACGTACTGCCCATGTTAAGTTATCCATTGTCATGGATTAGTAAACACGACATCTCCGTGTCTGTAACTAAACCAGTGTGAACATTGACTTAGTTCTATTTTATTCCCAAAGCCCCATTCATAGCTCCTATCACACAGTGTTAATTGGCCTGTAAAGGACTAGGAAGGCTCCATCTCCAATGGCCATTAGATCAACAAGCTTCACATTTATTTACATGTTATTTAACCTTTAACTAGGCAAGTCAGTTAAGATCAAATTCTTATTTACAATGACGGTCTACCCCGGCTAAACCCTAACGACGCTGGGCCAATTGGGCGCCGCCCTACGGGACTCCCAATCACGGTCGGTTGTGATACATCCTGGAATCTAACCAGCTTCTGTAGTGACGTCTCTAGCACAGATGCAGTGGGTTTCAGTATTCAGGCCACTACAGGCCATCCCTAGCAACCTGTTGAAAACCCTGCACCTTAATGGGTTTCAGTATTCAGGCCACTACAGGCCATCCCTAGCAACCTGTTGAAAACCCTGCACCTTAGTGGGTTTCAGTATTCAGGCCACTACAGGCCATCCCTAGCAACCTGTTGAAAAACCCTGCACCTTAGTGGGTTTCAGTATTCAGGCCACTACAGGCCATCCCTAGCAACCTGTTGAAAAACCCTGCACCTTAGTGGGTTTCAGTATCCAGGCCACTACAGGCTTTAACGCTCCCCTTAAGCTGACAAACTTTAAAGAGGGTAATCAGCAGTTTGAACAATAACAAAGCAGACTACCTGCTACAGTGTTTTGGTAAAAAGCTGTGGGATGGGGCTGGAGAAATGTAACCACTTTCAAATTCATTGACAGATCTATGGATGCAAGGTCTGACCATCCATGGTGTCAAAAGTATAGTTTTAACCATGTTTTAAGGGAAAGGCGGATACAACTAAATGTGTCTTCTGCTTTTAACCCAACCCCTCTGAATCAGAGAGGTGCCCCCGGGGGGCTGCCATAATCGTCATCCACGTCTTCATCGCCTGGGGAACAGTGGGTTAACTGCCTTGTTCAGAACAACAGATTTTTACCTTGTCAGCTCGGGGATTCGACCCAGCAACCTTTCGGTTACAGGGCCAACGCTCTAACCACTAGGCTACCAATGTTTGTTTACAACTTAAAATGTTTACAAACATAGAAAAAAATCTTAGATTTTGTGTTCTAAATGGGGTACAAGAGTTGACCTAGGCTAACAAAAGTTATATTCTTCAAGAATCAAAATGAGTAACGTTAGATATCATTAATATAAAAGTTAAAATTGCAACGCATATTGCCCCTCCGAAGTCTAAAAGCCACATATTAAAATGTGCCATGACATTTGACATAACAGTATGTTTTAGGGTCGTCGCTGACAGAAAGTATGTTATACAAGCGCACAAGATTGCAACCATATGAATAGTAAACAGATTGTTTTTTTCAATAGCACATCTGTTGAGATGGCTAAATGCTCTTTATATAACGCTTTAACTACATCTGATTTGACTGTCTAACTGATTAATAGATTAATTGATTGATTGATAGACAGTGATTGTTCTATGAGTTTCTCCACTCACCACTGTCAGTCCTCTGTGTGGCGAAGAGGACGATGAGAGCCAATATGACGATGAAGAGGAGGGACACGATGGTGAGCAGGCCGATCTCCAGAGAGGTCCAGCGGGGCTTCTTAGCCGATTTAGGGGGGACGGTCTCCACCATGCTCAACACTCCTTCAGCTGCTGGCTGTAACGACTCACCTGAGGGGAGACAAGGAAGGTTTTAACTCTGAAATAAATCTCCTTGAAGAATATAAACCAAGTAAACATGATATCTCATAGAAAGATGTGGCAACAACTCAGCTGTAAAAATAAAAGGTCACACACCCCCCCCCCCCAACACCACGATAAAGGTCACCCCCCAACACCACGATAAAGGTCACCCCCCCCCAACACCACGATAAAGGTCACCCCCCCAACACCTCGATAAAGGTCAACAGCCCCCAACACCACGATAAAGGTCACCCCCCCCCCCCCAACACCACGATAAAGGTCAACAGCCCCCAACACCACGATAAAGGTCAACGCCCCCCCCCCCCCCAAGATGAAGATCAACCGTCCCGCCCCGTCCCCACCCCAACACCATGATTTTTATTTTAACTGGGCAAGTCACTTTAGAACAAATTCTTATTTACAATGACGGCCTACCAAAAGGCCTCCTGAGGGGACGGGGCCTGGGTTTAAAAATAAAAATATAGGACAAAACACACATCACAACAAGACACAAGACACTACATAAAGAAAGAATAATGGACAACCCTCCCCAACACCACGATAAAGAGAGAGAAGTGGAAGGGAAAAGATGAAGAGAAAGAGAGATGAATAGAGAGAGAACGAGAGAGAAAAAAAGAGAGATAAGTAGCTAAATTCTAAGAGAAAGACGGTAAGAGAGAGGCGGGGGGGGGGGGGGGGGGTCACACAGTAAGGTACAAACCTTACAAAAGCCCACAAAATGGTCCAGATGAATATACTGTATATACTACACTACCTTTTAATGTGCAGCAGAAAGAATACAAGACTCCAGAACCAGCAAAGATCAGCTCTGCCTCTCACCAGGTTATAGTTCAACTCCTCAGCAAAGACCAGCTCTGCCTCTCACCAAGTTATAGTTCAACTCCTCAGCAAAGACCAGCTCTGCCTCTCACCAAGTTATAGTTCAACTCCTCAGCAAAGACCAGCTCTGCCTCTCACCAAGTTATAGTTCAACTCCTCAGTAAAGACCAGCTCTGCCTCTCACCAGGTTATAGTTCAACTCCTCAGCAAAGACCAGCTCTGCCTCTCACCAGGTTATAGTTCAACTCCTCAGTAAAGACCAGCTCTGCCTCTCACCAGGTTATAGTTCAACTCCTCAGCAAAGACCAGCTCTGCCTCTCACCAAGTTATAGTTCAACTCCTCAGCAAAGACCAGCTCTGCCTCTCACCAGGTTATAGTTCAACTCCTCAGCAAAGACCAGCTCTGCCTCTCACCAAGTTATAGTTCAACTCCTCAGCAAAGACCAGCTCTGCCTCTCACCAAGTTATAGTTCAACTCCTCAGCAAAGACCAGCTCTGCCTCTCACCAAGTTATAGTTCAACTCCTCAGCAAAGATCAGCTCTGCCTCTCACCAAGTTATAGTTCAACTCCTCAGCAAAGACCAGCTCTGCCTCTCACCAGGTTATAGTTCAACTCCTCAGTAAAGACCAGCTCTGCCTCTCACCAGGTTATAGTTCAACTCCTCAGCAAAGACCAGCTCTGCCTCTCACCAAGTTATAGTTCAACTCCTCAGCAAAGACCAGCTCTGCCTCTCACCAGGTTATAGTTCAACTCCTCAGCAAAGACCAGCTCTGCCTCTCACCAAGTTATAGTTCAACTCCTCAGCAAAGACCAGCTCTGCCTCTCACCAGGTTATAGTTCAACTCCTCAGCAAAGACCAGCTCTGCCTCTCACCAAGTTATAGTTCAACTCCTCAGCAAAGTGCATGTAGCAAGTAGTAACCTCTTCCTTAACAGGCAATTAATCATTGATCCCCGCTTGTCACACACACACACGCACACACACACACACACACACACACACGAGCTGGTTCAGTGACCTGAGTCTGCAGAAGGGAGGCTCCTGCTGTTAGCTGGCTGAGATGAGAGAACCCATCCAGGGGACAAAGTCTCTCTGCCTCCCTTTCAACCACATCAACACCACACACAGGCCTGATGTCTACTTGGAGTACGGCTTTAGAATGGCTGAATGCGAAGACAGAACAACACCCTCCATTACTGTTCTACACCTGTAACCTGGGTCTATTAGACACCGAATGTCAGGCGCATTAGGAGGACAGATAACTGGCCCTTTACAACAAGGGAGCCGAGAAGCCCAGACACTCTGCTTTAGCTGGAACTAATTCAGATGCTAACTGTGCCATCTCCTCAGGCGTCATGTGAACACGTATGCATTCATTCCTATTCCATCCTCCCAGTTGGCTCCAGTTCAAAGATTGACTGCCAGGAGTGGCATGTCAATGCAGTTATATATTACCTGGAAGAAATGCATTACATAGGCTGAGAATACACAGACCAGACAGAGAAATATGGAGGGATGAGGATCACTGGGTATTCTGAAAAGAGAAGTGGTAGAGCGAGAGAGAGAGGCAGAGAAAGAGGCAGAGAACGCAAGGAAGATCAGCGTTATGTTTGACCTACTAATCAGAGCTTACTGTTACTCTAGCCTGCATACTGCACAGCACATAAAACTGTTTCCACACACACACACACACACACACACACAGGGATTACATTTGGTGACGACAGCAGCCATGTGTGCTTTCACAATGTCACACCACGAGGTGTATGTTGAGGGGGGGGTTCGGGGTCTCGATATGGGGGGTGCTCCATGAGTGTGTGTGTGTGTGTGTGTGTGAGAGAGAGCCATAATCCTGCCAGGCACGTCAAGTCTAAGCACTAGGATAGAATGACTTCTGACATATGCAAGCGAGGTGGGGGGAAAGAGGGAGAGATGTTAGAAGAGAGATGGCATTTAGCATGTAGGAGTGAGACAGTGGGGCCTCCTACTGTAGGAGTGAGACAGTGGGGCCTCCTACTGTAGGAGTGAGACAGTGGGGCCTCCTACTGTAGGAGTGACTTGTAGGCAGTACTTTTAGTAGGACTATGTCTTACACACAGAAGCACGCACCACACACACTGTTTGTGTGTGACCCGTGGGGGCTCACAGGCTGTATTTATGGTTGTTGTCTGTTACTCTGATGAATTTGAAACATTGCAATGAGACCTCACAAACCCCTTCAAAATGAAAGTCATGTTTCACTGTAACCACAAAACACACAGTAGATTAAGCATATTCCCTGAAGTTAAGGCTCCAGGAAGACATTATTTACCATCAAAATGTCCAGGGGATGAAACGTTTAAATTACTAAAATGAATCCTTTGAATAATGGCTAAACACTATAAAAACCCATGTAGTCTGAACCCAACCCCTACAGGGAATCATTTCAATGGAGACGAACACATATGTCCATGACTGTCCCCAACACAACAATTCAAACGGTATTTTATATATAGAAATGACAGAGCTGGAATGAAAATATGTTCGTTCACATGTTATTTTTAAAGATCCATCACAAACACATTCTAGTCTGTGCGAAGCATGTCCGAGGGGGAAACTAGTCATATTAAAACATCTATTTGGTGAGCAAAAATAATCTGTCTACAATTATGACATCAATAAACACATGATCGTATCTGGCGAGAGACACTGAATGACCAAGAAGGGAAAGAAGCCGAATGCGCTTAGGCGACCGAGTTCATTTCCTAACTGTTGCACATCAAACAAGAGCAAAGAAAACTCAGTGGGAATACATGATCAACCGATGAACGTCACTTGTCCCACACACAAAACAAGCATCAAAAAAGCAATAGTTAGAATAGATTTGGCACGTGTAACCCAACTTACCAGGTATCTCTGAAAATTTTCGATCGATGATGTATATGGGCATTACATCAACCAATCAAACGTCAATCAAAGTCAATCAGATGCGCGGAGGGAATACGACCTGGAAATTGAAGTTGGTGAGAATGTAGGCTACCTGTTTAGATTAGTTTATTAGGATCCCCATTAGCTACTGCACGTGCCGCATCTCCTCTTCCTTTCTCGCTGCCTGTCTGTAGATTTCCGCCTCGCTCTTCCCTTGCAGGCAAAGAACGTGAACACAAGCTTATCTCGTCTACCTGTTAACTCCACGAGCCTACAACACCCCCAAGCCAGAGTCCAATACGGTTGTATTTCTATTCTAGATCTATTGAACGGACGCTTCCGCGAGAAATGTAGGATAAATCAACGGAAAGTCAAATGACCCGCGAGTAAACGTGTGACCTGTCAGTGAAGTATCCCAGTGAAGTTCCCACTTAGCGGTTACCGATACGTTACCTCTCTTTAAGGCAGCGTTTAGAAGTGAGCCTGTCAACGAAGCGAGCTGCGAGTAGATGAGGAGCGCGCCACAAGTCGCTCCTAAATAGCTGGGGCGAGCGGATTGCGCCATGAGCGAATAGGCTGCCTGTAACGCAGGTCGGTCAGTCACTGATATCATGATGGTTACTCCTTCCATTATTCGTTGATCAAACTCCCCTTTCTCAATAACTTGCAAGTTGCAACGAACCTTGGTTCGGGGGTGGGAAGGCGGGCTAAAAGTGTGTAATGCAATGACCTTCATTGACTCGAACTTAGTCTATATCTACAACCATGTTTCCTATCCAGAGTTTTTATGTGAATAAAGTCATAAGGTATACAAATTACAGCTGTGATGGAAACATGTAGTTTCGGTACAATTTCATAAATGGCAACAAATAATTTGTTCGTTCGACATGGTGGGATCTTTTTGGTTTGGTCAAATTAATTGTGCGAGAAATGGTGGTGGAAACGCCTTTAGGTGCAATTATTGATATAATAACCATCAGATTGCGTAGGGCCCCGCAAATTACGCAATGGGCCCGCATCCCCCTCGTGTTAAAGCGGGTGTCAATGTGTACAACTTCGTTGAGAGGACTAAGCAGAAATATGCTTCTGGTCAAAAAAGGAGAAAAAAACACCATGAGAGTGAAGAGTGAATTGCGGGAACAGCAATCAAGTAAACGTATGTTCTCTACTGAAAGAGCTGCTTCCTTTGCTTGGCCCTCATATGTTAAACATAATAAATGGCTCTCTATCCACAGGATGTGTACCAAACTCACTAAAAATGGCAGTAATAAAGCCTCTCTTGAAAAAGCCAAACCTTGACCCAGAAAATATTTTTAAAAACTATCGACCTATATCGAATCTCCCATTCCTCTCAAAAAAATGTAGAAAAAGCTGTTGCGCAGCATCTCACAGCCTTCCTGAAGACAAACAATGTATACGAAACGCTTCAGTCTGGTTTTAGACCCCATCATAGCACTGAGACACTTGTGAAGGTGATAAATTACCTTTTAATGGCGTCAGACCGAGGCTCTGGATCTGTCCTCGTGCTCCTAGACCTTAGTGCTGCTTTTGATACCATCGATCACCACATTATTTTGGAGAGATTGGAAACCCAAATTGCTCTACACGGACAAGTTCTGGCCTGGTTTAGATCTTATCTGTCGGAAATATATTAGTTTGTCTCTGTGGATGGTTTGTCCTCTGACAAATCAACTGTAAATTTTGGTGTTCCTCAAGGTTCCGTTTTGGGACCACTATTGTTTTCAATATATATTTTCCCTCTTGGTGATGTCATTCGGAAACATAATGTTAACTTTCACTGCTATGTGGATGACACACAGCTGTACATTTCGATGAAACATGGTGAAGCCCCAAAATTGCCCTCGCTGGAAGCCTGTGTTTCAGACATAAGGAAGTGGATGGCTGAAAATGTTCTACTTTTAAAGACCGAAAAAACAGAGATGCTTGTTCTAGGTCCCAAGAAACAAAGAGATCTTCTGTTAAATATGACAATTAATCTTGATGGTTGTACAGTCGTCTCAAATAAAACTGTGAAGGACCTCTGCGTTACTCTGGACCCTGATCTCTCTTTTGATGAACATATCAAGACTGTTTCAAGGACAGCTTAGATTCCATCTACGTAACATTGCAAAAATCCAAAACTTTCTGTCCAAAAATGATGCAGAAAAATTGATCCATGCTTTTGTCACTTCTAGGTTAGACTTCTGCAATGACCTACTCTCCAGCTACCCGGAGAGTAGGTCATTGCTAAAGTTAGTGCTAAACTGCTGCTAGAACCAAAAAGTTGATCATATTACTCCAGTGCTAGCCTTTCTACACTTCCTGGGCTGATTTCAAGGTTCAAGGTTCTACTGCTAACCTACAAAGCATTACATGGGCTTGTTCCTATCTTTCCAATTTGGTCCTGCCATCCAATTTGGGCCTGCTACATATGCAGGCCTCCTTATTGTCCCTATAGTTTCTAAGCAAACAGCTGAAGGCTGTTTACGACACGGTTACCGGTTACGACAGAGCCTGGGCATGAACCCAGAGTCTCTGGTGGCGCAGCAGCCACTGCAGTACAGCGCCCTTAACCACTGCGCCACCCGGGAGGCCACAGAGCTCCATTTTTATTGAATGGTCTGCCTACCCATGTGAGAGACACAGACTCAGTGTCAACATTTAAGTCTTTATTGAAGACTCATCTCTTCAGTAGGTCCTATGATTGAGTGTAGTCTGGCCAAGGAGTGTGAAGGTGAACTGAAAGGCTTGCTGTCTCTGCCTGGCCGGTTCCCCTCTCTCCACTGGGATTCTCTGCCTCTAACCCTGTTACAGGGGCGAGTCACTGGCTTACTGGTGCTCTTCCATGCCGTCCCTAGGAGGGGTGCGTCACTTGAGTGGGTTGAGTCACTGACGTGGTCTTCCTGTCTGGGTTGGCGCCCAACCCCCCCCCCCCCCCCCCCCTTGGGTTGTGCCGTGGCGGAGATCTTCGTGGGCTATACTCAGCCTTGTCTCAGGATGGTAAGTTGGTGGTTGAAGATATCCCTCTAGTGGTGTGGGGGCTGTGCTTTGGCAAAGTGGGTGGGGTTATATCATGCCTGTTTGGCCCTGTCTGGGAGTATCGTCGAACGGGGCCACAGTGTCTCCCGACCCCTCCTGTATCAGCCTCCAGTATTTATGCTGCAGTAGTTTATGTGTCGGGGGGCTAGGGTCAGTCTGTTATATCTGGAGTATTTCTCCTGTCTTATCCTGTGTCCTGTGTGAATTTAAGTATGCTCTCTCTCTCTCTCTCCTCTCTCTCTCTCCCTCTCTAGTCTCTCTCTCTCTCTCTCTCTCTCTGTCTCTGTCTCTCTAGTCTGTCTCGCTCTCTCTCTCTCGCTCTCTCTCTCTCTCTCTCTCTCTCTCTCTCTCTAGTCTGTCTGTCTTGCTAACCTAGCTGGCCAGTGCATCTCTTGGTCTGTCTGTGTCTTGCTTGCCAGCCACTTCCAGGGCGGTGTTCTGTGACTTTGTTCTGACAAAGGTGAGAGTGAAATACAACTATTTATTACGTTTGATAAATGCCAACGGGCAACGGTGTTTATAAACAGTAGCTCGAAAAAGATAACCGTGTCGCTCGTGAACATGCATGCGCACAAAATGAAACTGCCACTTTCCAGCAGCAACCACTGTGGGGACCAGTCCAGACAATATATAGGCGTGTTGGCACTCCTCATAGGAGCACATCATTTTAAAACAAGACAATGATTATCTAGTCAATTCAATTCAAGGGACTTTATTGACATGGGAAACATATGTTTACATTGCCAAAGCAAGTAGATAATAAGGTAAAGTGAACTAAACAGTAAACATTACACTCACAGAAGTACCAAAGGAATAAAAACATTACAAATGTCGTTGTGTATATATATACAGTGTTGTAACAATGTGCAAATGGTTTAAGTACATAAGGGAAAATAAATAAACATAAATATGGGTTGTATTTACAATGGTGTTTGTTCCTCACTGGTTGACCTTTTCTTATGGCAACAGGTCACAAATCTTGCTGCTGTGATGGCACACTGTGGTATTTCACCCAGTAGATATGGGAGTTTATCAAAACCGTGTTTGTTTTCAAATGGATCTGTGTAATCTGAGGGAAATATGTGTCTCTAGTATGGTCATGCATTTGGCAGGAGGTCAGGAAGTGCAGCTCAGTTTCCACCTAATTTTGTGGGCAGTGAGCACATAGCCTGTCTTCTCTTGAGAGCCAAATCAAATCAAATCAAATTTGATTTCTGCCTACGGCGGCCTTTCTCAATAGCAATCCACATCCAGCCTCAGCAGGTTCTAACACAGACCAAGTACAGACGGCTTCAGCAAATACTAACACAGACCCAATACAGCTGGCTTCAGCAAATACTAACACATACCCAATACAGCTGGCTTCAGCAAATACTAACACATACCAAATACAGCTGGCTTCAGCAAATACTAACACAGACCCAGATGAAGTACAGGCAGCCTTAGCCAGTACTAGCACAACCAGAGATGTACAGTCAACATCAGATACAAGCAGCTCAGACCCTAATAGAACAGTTGCTGCTCGACCAAATGACCCGGGTGATTGATCCCCAGTCTTAACAGACTTTATAAGGACTGAGTTAGTGCGCAGAGGTTCATTCAAACTAGGACTGGATTTTTCTTACCCTAAAAACAAGTCTAGAAGAGGTTTCCATTCAGGCTTATTACAGAGACAGCTGTCAAATGGGGAAAAGATTACCAGGAGCTGGCTTTCATACTCAATTAAAAACAACGCTGTGTATTGTTTTAGCTCTAAGCTCTTTTCTACAGAAGACTACAAAATAATAAAGGAATGTGTGAATGACTGGTCAAATATCAACGCCATTCTGAAACACCATGAGGGTAGTCCTGAACACACACACAATATGTTTAAGTGGAGAGAACTTGGTCTGCGCCTAAGTCGGGGACAGACTCTTGACCAGATGCAAATGACAATTTGGAGGCTGAAAGAAAGAGATGGTGGGATGTCCTTACACGTTTAATGAGTATCACCCAGTCTCTGGCTGAAAGAAACCTAGCATTCAGGGGTTCATCAGACAAACTCTTCCAACCAGATAATGAAAACTTCCTAAAAGAGGTTGAATTACTGGAAAAATTTGACCCCGTTATGAAAAATCATCTCAGCAAAAGTAAAGAGGGAGAGACACATGCTCATTACCCTGGGAAGCTCACACAGAATGAGCTGATACAGATTGTTAGTGACAAGATTCTGGAAGCAATAGTGACTCAAGTAAGAGACTCAAAGTACTTCTCCATTATCTTGGGCTGTACACCTGACATTAGTCACCAGGAGCAAATGTCCGTTATTCTGAGAAGCGTGGCTTTAAAGGGGAAGCCAGAGATCAAGGAGCACTTCCTCTGCTTTGTGAATGTTGAGGTTACAACAGGCTTGAATCTGTCCACTGTCATCTTAGATAAGCTGAACAAGCTGAAGATTCCATTTGAAGATTGCAGAGGGCAAGTTTATGATAATGGGACCAACATGAAGGGCAAGCACCAAGGAGTAAAGCCAGACTACTGATAAAACATCCCAGAGCTGTGTTCGCCTCATGTGGAGCACATACTTTAAACCTTGTCATTGCAGATGCTGCCAAATCTTCAAAAGATGCAGTTGGGTTTTTTGGGCATGTGCAAAAGCTCTTCACCTTCTTTTCAGCTGACACACAAAGATGGATTGTTCTGAAGAAACACGTGAACATAACCGTGAGGTCATGGAGTGACACTGGGAGAGTAGGATCCAAACTGTTCATGCAATCAGGCATCAGGCTTCTGAGGTTCTGGAGGTATTACTGGAAGGCAGACAGACAATCAACGATCCAGTGGCCAAAATGGAGGCAAAAGCACTTGCAGAGGAAGTTGGGTCCCACTGCTTCTTGGTTTGCTGTGTCGTATGGTGTGAGATACTGACAATGACCAACGAGGTTAACAAGCTCCTCCAATCCGCCTCAATGCGGTTGGATATTGCAGTGAATTTAATCTCAAATGCAAAGTCCTCCCTCACTACATACTGGGAAACTGGATACTCTGAGGCCCAGACAACAGCCAAAAGCATTTGTGAAGAAATGAAAATGGAGGCTGTTCTGAAAGAGAAGAGGCTGAGAAACAGCAAGAGGCATTTCAGCTGAGGCTCCTGATGAACCACTGACTGATGCACTGAAAAACCTTTAACATTGTGGTCAACTCTGCTTTGACATCCAGGGATGAGAGATTTGAAACCCTCAACCAGGTGAAAACCAAATATAGTGTGCCGCTGAACATCAACACTGCCTCTCAGATGTCCAGTGAATCTTTAAAGGCTCACTGCATGGAAGTTGAAAACACTCTTAACCTTCATAGATGACTGTGACATCAGTGGAATGGATCTGACACAGGAGATTCAGAACAAACCTGATCTGCTATCAGATAAGATGACTGCCTTTGACCTGCTTTCCTTTCTCTGTTAGGAAAAAAACCCTGGAGGAACTCTATCCAACCCTAAGAATTGCAGTCACTCTACCCGTAACAGTAGCATCGTCAGAGAGGAGCTTTTCAAAATGAAAGCACATCAAAAGCTACCTGAGGTCTTCCATGTCACAGGAACGTTTGAATGGTCTGGCCATCATGAGCGTTTGAGTGGTCTGGCCATCATGAGCGTTTGAGTGGTCTGGCCATCATGAGCGTTTGAGTGGTCTGGCCATCATGAGCGTTTGAGTGGTCTGGCCATCATGAGCGTTTGAGTGGTCTGGCCATCATGAGCGTTTGAGTGGTCTGGCCATCATGAGCGTTTGAGTGGTCTGGCCATCATGAGCGTTTGAGTGGTCTGGCCATCATGAGCGTTTGAGTGGTCTGGCCATCATGAGCGTTTGAGTGGTCTGGCCATCATGAGCGTTTGAGTGGTCTGGCCATCATGAGCGTTTGAGTGGTCTGGCCATCATGAGCGTTTGAATGGTCTGGCCATCATGAGCATAAATCATGATGTAGGGAAACACATGTCCTGTGATGACATCATTGTGATGATTTTGCCTCAAGAAAGTGCAGTAGAGGAGTATTTTGATGGTAAGATTTTAATTCAAACATTCAAATGTTTACACACTTAAGATTGTATGGCAGAAGTGAATTTGTGTAAATGACTGCTTAACTAACTGTGTGACATACTTTTTCAATTTCCTCCAGACAGTCCAGATAGACTGGTGCCCATGCTGATGCTGAAAATGCCCAGGCTGTAGAGGGAACCTACCTTAATCACACAGCTCTATAGGGTTTATTTGACTATTTTAAAGACATATAGCTGCAGCCATAGACTATGGGCTTATGTTTACATTGTATAGACAAAGCTAATTGTATAATATTGTGAGGACTGGACTAATTACCAGGCAGCAGAGCCAATGCTCAGTGTTATATGTTATTATTGTCTTTTTATATTTTATATTTTCTACAATTTCTTATTTATGTTCATGTTAATATTAACTTATCTTAAGATTCTACAGAAAATATTATATTCAATAAATATTGTTTGTTTATACCTCATTTTGTTCTTGTTCTTAGACCGACTGTAACGGTTTTCTTTATGTGAAGGAGAGTCGGACCAAAATGCAGCGTGTAGATTGCGATCCATGTTTTAATGAACAAACGTAAAACACGAATCAATGCAAACACTACAAAATAAAGAACGTGATGAACGTAACGAAAACCTAAAACAGCCTATCTGGTGAAAAACACATAGACAGGAACAATCACCCACAAACACACAGTGAACCCCAGGCTACCTAAATATGGTTCCCAATCAGAGACAATGACGAACACCTGCCTCTGACTGAGAACCATATCAGGCTGAACATAGAAATAGACAAACAAGACATGAAACATAGAATGCCCACTCAGATCACACCCTGACCAATCAAAACATAGAAAATACAAAGTAAACTATGGTCAGGGCGTGACAGTACCCCCCCCCCCCCAAGGTGCGGACTCCGGCCGCAAAACCTGAACCTATAGGGGAGGGTCTGGGTGGGCATCTGTCCGCGGTGGCGGCTCTGGCGCTGGACGTGGACCCCACTCCATGACAGTTTTAATCCCCCTCCTAAACGTCCCTAAATAGGTTACCCACCACAATGATAACATGGGACAGAGGGACAGCTCGGGACAGAGGTAACTCGGGACAGATGGGTAGCTCAGCACTGAGAGGAAGCTCAGCACTGAGAGGAAGCTCAGCACTGAGAGGAAGCCCAGGCAGGTAGTAGAAACTACCAGAACCTGGCTGGCTGGCGGTTTCAGCAGATCCTGGTCGACTAGCAGATCTGGAAGAATCTGGTCGACTGGCGGATCTGGGAGAATCTGGTCGACTGGCGGATCTGGGAGAATCTGGTCGACTGGCGGATCTGGGAGAATCTGGACGACTGGCAGATCTGGGAGAGTCTGGACGACTGGCAGATCTGGGAGAGTCTGGACGACTGGCAGATCTGGAAGAGTCTGGACGACTGGCAGATCTGGAAGAGTCTGGTCGACTGGCAGATCTGGAAGAGTCTGGTCGACTGGCAGATCTGGAAGAGTCTGGTCGACTGGCAGATCTGGAAGAGTCTGGTCGACTGGCAGATCTGGAAGAGTCTGGACGACTGGCAGATCTGGGAGAGTCTGGACGACTGGCAGATCTGGAAGAGTCTGGACGACTGGCAGATCTGGAAGAGTCTGGTCGACTGGCAGATCTGGAAGAGTCTGGTCGACTGGCAGATCTGGAAGAGTCTGGTCGACTGGCAGATCTGGAAGAGTCTGGTCGACTGGCAGATCTGGAAGAGTCTGGTCGACTGGCAGATCTGGAAGAGTCTGGTCGACTGGCAGATCTGGGAGAGTCTGGTCGACTGGCAGCTCTGGCTGCTCCATGCTGACTGGCTGCTCCATGATGACTGGCAGCTCTGGCTGCTCCATGCTGACTGGCTGCTCCATGCTGACTGGCAGCTCTGGCTGCTCCATGCTGACTGGCTGCTCCATGCTGACAGGCAGCTCCATGCTGACTGGCTGCTCTGGCTGCTCCATGCTGACTGGCTGCTCCATGCTGACTGGCTGCTCCATGCTGACTGGCGGCCCTGGCTGCTCCATGCTGACTGGCGGCCCTGGCTGCTCCATGCTGACTGGCGGCCCTGGCTGCTCCGTGCTGACTGGCGGCCCTGGCTGCTCCGTGCTGACTGGCGGCCCTGGCTGCTCCATGCTAACTGGCAGCTCTGGCGGCTCCTTGCAGACTGGCAGCTCTGGCGGCTCCTTGCAGACTGGCAGCTTTAGCGGCATCCTGCAGACAGGCAGCTCTGGCGGCTCCTTGCAGACTGGCAGCTCCTTACAGACTGGCAGCTCTATGCAGACTGGCAGCTCCTTGCAGACTGGCAGCTCCTTGAAGACTGGCAGCTCTATGCAGACTGGCAGCTCTATGCTAACTGGCAGCTCTATGCTAACTGGCAGCTCTATGCTAACTGGCAGCTCTTTGCAGACTGGCAGCTCCTTGCAGACTGGCAGCTCCTTGCAGACTGGCAGCTCCATGCTGACTGGCTGCTCCATGCTGACTGGCGGCCCTGGCTGCTCCATGCTAACTGGCAGCTCTGGCGGCTCCTTGCAGACTGGCAGCTCTGGCGGCTCCTTGCAGACTGGCAGCTCCATGCAGACTGACAGCTCCTTGCAGGCTGGCAGCTCCTTGCAGACTGGCAGCTCCTTGCAGACTGGCAGCTCCTTGCAGACTGGCAGCTCTGGCTGCTTCATGTAGACTGACAGCTCAGGCTGCTCCATGCAGACTGACAGCTCAGGCTGCTCCATGCAGACTGACAGCTCCTTGCAGGCTGGCAGCTCCTTGCAGACGGGCAGCTCAGGCTGCTCCATGCAGACTGGCAGTTCTGGCTGCGCTGAACAGGTGGGAGACTCCGGCAGCGCAGGAGAGGAGAGAGGCTCCGGCTGCGCTGAACAGGCGGGAGATTCCGGCAGCGCAGGAGAGCAGAAAGGCTCTGGCTGCGCTGAACAGGCGGGAGACTCCGGCAGCGCAAGAGAGGAGAAAGGCTCTGGCTGCGCTGAACAGGCGGAAGACTCCGATAGCGCATGAGAGGAGAGAGACTCTGGCTGCGCTGAACAGGCGGGAGACTCCGGCAGCGCAGGAGAGGAGAGAGGCTCTGGCTGCGCTGAACAGTCGGGAGACTCCGATAGCGCAGTAGAGAAGAGAGGCTCTGGCTGCGCTGAACAGGCGGGAGACTCCGATAGCGCAGTAGAGAAGAGAGGCTCTGGCTGCGCTGAACAGGCGGGAGACTCCGGCAGCGCTGTAGAGAAGGAAGGCTCTAACAGCGCTAAACAGGCGGGAGACTCCGACAGCGCTGGAGAGGAGGAGGGCTCCGACAGCGCTGGAGAGGCGAGGCGCACTGTAGGCCTGATGCGTGGTGCTGGCACAGGACGTGCAAGGCTAGGGATGGGCACAGGAGGCCTGATGTGTGAGACTGGAACCAACTTCACCAGCCGACTAAAACGGACCTCAGGACGAGTATGGAGCGCTAACCCAGGTGCCATCAAATCCCTGACACGTTCCGTCAGGCGAATTCTATGCAAAATGCACCAACACAGCAACTCCCTCATTTCTCTCTCCTCCAATTTCCCCATTAACTCCTTCACAGTCTCTGTTTCGCTCACCTCCAACACCGGCTCTGGTTCTGGTCTCCTCCTTGGCTCCTCACGATAAACAGGAAGAGTTGGCTCAGGTCTGGCTCCTGACTCTGCCACACTCTCCCTGAGCCCCCCCCCCCAAGACATTTTTTGGGGTGACTATGGGGCCTCCGTCCGCGCCGCCTTGCTTGCTTCGCAAACTCCATTCTCCTATATCCTTCCGCGCACTGCTCCAGCGGGCTCCGGCACTCTCCCTGGGTCGGCCGCCCACCTGTCGATCTCCTCCCAAGTCGTATACTCCATACTGTACTCCTCTTTGGGCTGCGCCTGTTGTTTCTTCTCTCGCTGCACCTTTGGGCGGCTACACTCCCCTGGTTTAGCCCAGGGTCCTCTCCCGTCGAGGATTTCCTCCCATGTCCAGAAATCCTTATTGCGCATCTCCTCGCGCTGCTCCTGCCTGTTGACACGCTGCTTGGTCCCTTTGTGGTGGGTGATTCTGTAACGGTTTTCTGTATGTGAAGGAGAGTCGGACCAAAATGCAGCGTGTAGATTGCGATCCATGTTTTAATGAACAAACGTAAAACACGAATCAATGCAAACACTACAAAATAAAGAACGTGATGAACGTAACGAAAACCTAAAACAGCCTATCTGGTGAAAAACACATAGACAGGAACAATCACCCACAAACACACAGTGAACCCCAGGCTACCTAAATATGGTTCCCAATCAGAGACAATGACGAACACCTGCCTCTGACTGAGAACCATATCAGGCTGAACATAGAAATAGACAAACAAGACATGAAACATAGAATGCCCACTCAGATCACACCCTGACCAATCAAAACATAGAAAATACAAAGTAAACTATGGTCAGGGCGTGACACCGACAGATGGAGCAAAGTGTTTTAAAGGAGGGAGGATTGTAGTGGGCGCACTGGGGTGGCAGGTGTGACTGTTTGGAGGATTGTAGTAGGAGCACTGGGGTGGCAGGTGTGACTGTGTTGAGGATTGTAGTAGGAGCACTGGGGTGGCAGGTGTGACTGTGTGGAGGATTGTAGTGGGAGCACTGGGGTGGCAGGTGTGACTGTGTGGAGGATTCTAGTAGGAGCACTGGGGTGGCAGGTGTGACTGTGTGAAGGATTGTAGTAGGAGCACTGGGGTGGCAGGTGTGACTGTGTGGAGGATTGTAGTAGGAGCACTGCGGTGGCAGGTGTGACTGTGTGGAGGATTGTAGTAGGAGCACTGGGGTGGCAGGTGTGACTGTGTGGAGGATTGTAGTAGGAGCACTGCGGTGGCAGGTGTGACTGTGTGGAGGATTGTAGTGGGAGCACTGGGGTGGCAGGTGTGACTGTGTGGAGGATTGTAGTAGGAGCACTGGGGTGGCAGGTGTGACTGTGTGGAGGATTGTAGTAGGAGCACTGCGGTGGCAGGTGTGACTGTGTGGCGGATTGTAGTAGGAGCACTGGGGTGGCAGGTGTGACTGTGTGAAGGATTGTAGTAGGAGCACTGGGGTGTCAGGTGTGACTGTGTGGAGGATTGTAGTAGGAGCACTGCGGTGGCAGGTGTGACTGTGTGGAGGATTGTAGTAGGAGCACTGGGGTGGCAGGTGTGACTGTGTGGAGGATTGTAGTAGGAGCACTGGGGTGGCAGGTGTGACTGTGTGGAGGATTGTAGTAGGAGCACTGGGGTGGCAGGTGTGACTGTGTGGAGGATTGTAGTAGGAGCACTGGGGTGGCAGGTGTGACTGTGTGAAGGATTGTAGTAGGAGCACTGGGGTGGCAGGTGTGACTGTGTGGAGGATTGTAGTAGGAGCACTGGGGTGGCAGGTGTGACTGTGTGACAATGGTAAATGGTTTACATGGCGTACAGGTCAGGTAGGAGGGCCCCTTAGCTGAATTTTGCTTAGGGCCCCAGGGAGGTCAGGACCGGCTCTGATAACCATCATTATCAAAGTAAATTTGGAGTCACTCAGTGAGTTTGTTCCTCCATGCAGTTTATTAGGCTACAGATGAAATAAGTTATGATGAAGTTCACAGGGTTCTGAAAGTGCACGGTATGAGCTTGACGTTCCTTTCCAATAAATTTTGAAGGTCTTATTCTGGTGACATGATGATCGATGCTTGACTGCCGTTTAACAAATAAAAATATGATTTTCCATAATAATCTCGCCATGTAGACCACCCTACCCACACATCCTACCAGCACTGTATCTGGGAGCCGTTGGCTAGGGTTCACGTACCAAGACCAGAGTGGTGCAATGCTATTTAACTCAACAGTTTTGGACAAAACTAAGTAGAAACACATTGAACATTACATTGTTATTCAGTACATGAAAATTAAATGAAAAAGTGCACGTTGTGTGCTCTGACTTTTATCGGCAACAAGTCCTTCTGGGGGAATCGTACCACTGGTGGAAAAATGGGTATTATTTTATTTTTGCAGATGTTTGAATATTCTGCATGGAGATCTGTCGCCAGTTGGATGGAAACCTAGTTTATTAAGGTTATATGTGGTTGTCTCACCTAGATATCTGTAAGCTCTGGATAAGAGCGTCTGCTACTGTAAATAACTAACATGGAGATCTGTCGCCAGTTGGATGGAAACCTAGTTTATTAAGGTTATATGTGGTTGTCTCACCTAGATATCTGTAAGCTCTGGATAAGAGCGTCTGCTACTGTAAATAACTAACATGGAGATCTGTCGCCAGTTGGATGGAAACCTAGTTTATTAAGGTTATATGTGGTTGTCTCACCTAGATATCTGTAAGCTCTGGATAAGAGCGTCTGCTACTGTAAATAACTAACATGGAGATCTGTCGCCAGTTGGATGGAAACCTAGTTTATTAAGGTTATATGTGGTTGTCTCACCTAGATATCTGTAAGCTCTGGATAAGAGCGTCTGCTACTGTAAATAACTAACATGGAGATCTGTCGCCAGTTGGATGGAAACCTAGTTTATTAAGGTTATATGTGGTTGTCTCACCTAGATATCTGTAAGCTCTGGATAAGAGCGTCTGCTACTGTAAATAACTAACATGGAGATCTGTCGCCAGTTGGATGGAAACCTAGTTTATGAATGTGATATGTGGTTGTCTCACCTAGATATCTGTAAGCTCTGGATAAGAGCGTCTGCTACTGTAAATAACTAACATGGAGATCTGTCGCCAGTTGGATGGAAACCTAGTTTATGAATGTGATATGTGGTTGTCTCACCTAGATATCTGTAAGCTCTGGATAAGAGCGTCTGCTACTGTAAATAACTAACATGGAGATCTGTCGCCAATTGGATGGAAACCTAGTTTATTAAGGTTATATGTGGTTGTCTCACCTAGATATGGATGGAAACCTAGTTTATTAAGGTTATATGTGGTTGTCTCACCTAGATATGGATGGAAACCTAGTTTATTAAGGTTATATGTGGTTGTCTCACCTAGATATGGATGGAAACCTAGTTTATTAAGGTTATATGTGGTTGTCTCACCTAGATATGGATGGAAACCTAGTTTATTAAGGTTATATGTGGTTGTCTCACCTAGATATCTGTAAGCTCTGGATAAGAGCGTCTGCTACTGTAAATAACTAACATGGAGATCTGTCGCCAGTTGGATGGAAACCTAGTTTATTAAGGTTATATGTGGTTGTCTCACCTAGATATCTGTAAGCTCTGGATAAGAGCGTCTGCTACTGTAAATAACTAACATGGAGATCTGTCGCCAGTTGGATGGAAACCTAGTTTATTAAGGTTATATGTGGTTGTCTCACCTAGATATCTGTAAGCTCTGGATAAGAGCGTCTGCTACTGTAAATAACTAACATGGAGATCTGTCACCAGTTGGATGGAAACCTAGTTTCATTAAGGTTATATGTGGTTGTCTCACTTAGATATGGATGGAAACCTAGTTTATTAAGGTTATATGTGGTTGTCTCACCTAGATATGGATGGAAACCTAGTTTCATTAAGGTGATATGTGGTTGTCTCACCTAGATATGGATGGAAACCTAGTTTATTAAGGTGATATGTGATTGTCTCACCTAGATATGGATGGAAACCTAGTTTATTAAGGTGATATGTGATTGTCTCACCTAGATATGGATGGAAACCTAGTTTCATTAAGGTGATATGTGGTTGTCTCACCTAGATATCTGTAAGCTCTGGATAAGAGCGTCTGCTACTGTAAATAACTAACATGGAGATCTGTCGCCAATTGGATGGAAACCTAGTTTATTAAGGTTATATGTGGTTGTCTCACCTAGATATCTGTAAGCTCTGGATAAGAGCGTCTGCTACTGTAAATAACTAACATGGAGATCTGTCGCCAGTTGGATGGAAACCTAGTTTATTAAGGTTATATGTGGTTGTCTCACCTAGATATCTGTAAGCTCTGGATAAGAGCGTCTGCTACTGTAAATAACTAACATGGAGATCTGTCGCCAATTGGATGGAAACCTAGTTTATGAATGTGATATGTGATTGTCTCACCTAGATATCTGTAAGCTCTGGATAAGAGCGTCTGCTACTGTAAATAACTAACATGGAGATCTGTCGCCAATTGGATGGAAACCTAGTTTATGAATGTGATATGTGGTTGTCTCACCTAGATATCTGTAAGCTCTGGATGAGAGCGTCTGCTACTGTAAATAACTAACATGGAGATCTGTCTTCATAATGAAGGAATTGCTTACAAATGCAGAAAAATCATTTCAATTGAGGAATCACAAAGTGGTCACACTGGACACATAGCCCACTTTTAAAACCACATTGCTGCACAATCTGCAAAGCGCTAGGCTACTATATATATATATTTATATTAGTTGATGTAGGCTATTTTGCATTGCTCTTTGTGTTAGTGTGCCTCTAATTAGTTCTTATTTTGTTATTTAGCAGTCGCTCTTTTCTAAAGCGACTTACAGATAACTAGGTGAGACAACCACATATTACCATCATAAACTAGGTTTCTATCCAATTGGCAAACAGATTTTCATGTGAATATTCTACAATCTGCATAAAAACAATATGAGCATTTTCCCACCAGAGATTGTGTTTCCATCAAATTGACTTGTTTCAGATAAAGTAGCTGTGTGTGACGACGTAGTGCTGAAAACGTTATCTTTTGAAGTTAAATTCCAATGTACTGGAACAAAAAATTAAATTGGTAAAAGTTGTTGCATTATATACATAGGCACGGAGTACCGGTGCTGTAGTTACCACAGCAACAAATGATGAATCATCATTTCAAACATAATTCATGAAAACAAAATGTACCTTTATTAGTCCTGTATGGCCAGCAGAGTGGAAGTCCGTCATATCTTATTTAATCTGTAGCCTAATTTCAAAATCAAATCAAAATGTATTTATAAAGCCGATGTCACAAAGTGCTATAAACTGCATGCTTTCCCAACGAGTTGTAGTGGGAGGACCACACATCATGACATCCCGTGACTCCAAGTTTACTTCGATGTTATGGTTATTATATGAATATTTGCGCATAAAAGTGTTTTTTCCAAAGAGATTTCTCACTAATTCATTTTACACAAAAAGATCCCACATTTGTTTAGTTTATTTTGTTTTGTCGACATTTGGAATGTTCTTGTCACTTGTGCTTCCTCTCCAGTCTCTAGGTCACCAGGCTGCTCGTTATGGCGCACACCTGCACACCATGTATGTCACTCCCTTGGTTCCTTCCCCAGACATTATTGTTTCTGTTCCAGTGTTTAGTTTGTGCGTTGTTCATGTTTCTTGTTTTATGTTGTTTATTTATTAAAACACTCACTCCCTGAACTTGCTTCCTGACTCTCAGCGCATATCATTACAGAATAACGCCTCACCTAAGGGAAGCATCAGGAAGTGTTTTTTGTGTGTGTGTGTGTGTCAGGTGGAATGACTTCGGGTCCGGGAGCCACTACAGGCTTTCATGCCTTCACCAGGTCACCAGGCTCCCCTGCCTCAGCAGGCTCTTCGGGCTTTCATGCCTTCACCAGATCACCAGGCTCCCCTGCCTCAGCCGTCTCTTCGGGCTTTCATGCCTTCACCAGGTCGTCAGGCTCCCCTGCCTCAGCGTCTCTTTGGGCTTTCATGCCTTCACCAGATCGTCAGGCTCCCCTGCCCCAGCAGGCTCTTTGGGCTTTCATGCCTTCACCAGATCACCAGGCTCCCCTGCCTCAGCCGTCTCGTCGGGCTTTCATGCCTTCTCCAGGTCATCAGGCTCCCCTGCCTCAGCCGGCTCTTCGGGTTTTCATGCCTTCACCAGATCACCAGGCTCCCCTGCTTCCACTGGCTCGTCAGAGGATCACGTGCCTCAGCCATCTGTCAGGTCCCTTGTCCCAGCCGGCGACAGGTTCCCGCGCATCAGCAGGGGTGTCTGCTCCTGATCCCCGGGATCGTCTTTTGGTCAGTATCCTGCGGCCGGAGCCGCACGTCGGGGAGGGGGTACTGTCACCTGTGTTCCCTCTCCGGTCTCTAGGTCACCAGGCTGCTCATTATGGCGCACACCTGTCACCATCGTGCACCTGTCACCATCGTTTCACACACCTGTCACCATCGTTACGCGCACCTGTCACCATCGTTACGCGCACCTGTCACCATCGTTACGCGCACCTGTCACCATCGTTACGCGCACCTGTCACCATCGTTACGCGCACCTGTCATCAGACTCCCCTGGACTCCGTCACTTCCCTGATTACCTTCCCTTTATCTGTCACTCTGGTTCCTTCCCCAGGTGTTATTGTTTCTGTTCCAGTGTTTAGTTTGTGCGTTGTTCGTGTCTCTTGTTTTATGTTGCGTTTATTTATTAAAACACTCCATCAGGCCTGTCATAATATTTTTTATCCAACATACTTTACTCGCATTAAAAGGTTGGATGGAAACTTGATTATAGTAATACATTTTTCCTCAATAAAGGAAAGTGATCACCCATCATTCTCTCCTGCATAGCAGAACATGTAATCACAAGCGTGGAATGACCCCATCAGTCTCTCCTGTATAGCAACGCATATGGAATGACCCTGTGTTCCTCAGCTGTTCCTCTGTGGCCATGTCCTCATTCATAGACTCTTTCTCATGAAGGAGGTGACCCTCATACGATGACCCTCTGATGCATACAGACTAACCCAAACCCATACAGGAGATGACCCTCATACTATGATGAGCCATTGATGCATACAGACCTTATCAGACTGATGATGTCATCCTACGTTCCTTTCAGTGTGACAGAGACAGGTTATACTGTAGAAGACCAGTTTGAGCCATACCAATGCCTGTAACTTTCCCTGCTGTGTGTACTTGAAAACATGTCCACTTCTTGATAACACTGATCAGCTCTGTTGTGTTTTCGTGAAATGATTAGATATGGAAACACATTGTGAGTAGACAACATGACAGAGAGACAGGAAGCATTGGTGATTTTGTAGCAACAGTTCATGTTTGTAGAACCCACCCACCCAGTTAAAAATCTGATGCATAACATAACAATCTGCCAGTTTAAGCTATTTTTTTACCTTTATTTAACTAGGCAAGTCAGTTAAGAACAAATTCTTATTTTCAATGACGGCCTAGGAACAGTGGGTTAACTGCCTGTTCAGGGGCAGAACGACAGATTTGTACCTTGTCAGCTTGGGGGTTTGAACTTGCAACCTTCCAGTTACTAGTCCAACGCTCTAACCACTAGGTTACCCTGCCGCCCCTCTTTGCATATACATATGTTTATACATGAAAGGGGTCTACAATTCTAAATCAAATGGCTAAATGATCCATGCAATGAACATTTTAATACAGTTCTGTAAGTTATCTTACTTTAGAGAGGTATAGTATATAGAGATTAAAGGCCTAATGAACCATATAGTATATGACCTTCCCCAGAGTTCACTAAAGGGTCATGCCACACCGATTAACTTAGTAAACAAGTGAGGTCTCAGGGTGATATGGGTGATCTGGGTGAGGGTCTAGACGTGAGTCTGAGAGGAAGGAAGGGTATTCTCAGGGTCATCTGGGTGAGAGTCTAGATGTGAGTCTGAGAGGAAGGAAGAGTATTCTCAGAGCCATCTGGGTGAGAGTCTAGACGTGAGTCTGAGAGGAAGGAAGAGTATTCTCAGTCACCTGGGTGAGAGTTTAGACGTGAGTCTGAGAGGAAGGAAGAGTATTCTCAGAGCCATCTGGGTGAGGGTCTAGACGTGAGTCTGAGAGGAATGAAGAGTATTCTCAGAGCCATCTGGGTGAGGGTCTAGATGTGAGTCTGAGAGGAAGGAAGAGTATTCTCAGAGTCATCTGGGTGAGAGTCTAGACGTGAGTCTGAGAGGAAGGAAGAGTATTCTCAGTCACCTGGGTGAGAGTTTAGATGTGAGTCAGAGAGGAAGGAAGAGTATTCTCAGTCACCTGGGTGAAAGTCTAGACGTGAGTCTGAGAAGAAGGAGGGGTATTCTTAGAGTCACCTGGCTGAGGGTGTTGACGGGAGAGGAATGAAAAGAATTTGGAAACATGGAGTGAACTGACAGAGGAAATGAGCACTTCACTGTTGGTCATTTAGGGCATTAAGGAGAATTAGGACTCTTATGTTTGAAATGTAACTATATTTTATGTTACTTTGGGTGATGTTTTATGATTCACATGACGTAGGCCCCAGACACTGGTCTAAGGTCAACTTTGTTTTTCTCTAACTAATGATTAAGGTTATGATATGGGGAGTGTAATCTTATCCCAGGTCTGTGCTGATGTCAGTCCAAAAACTCCAAACACAGCTCACTCTGGGCCAAGTCGTAATTTGAGATCTACAGAACAACTCAAAACATGCTGTTCAAATATCCCGATATGATTTAATGAAAATGCGAATTGTCCATCTCAAGTTAGGAATTTGATTATCAGAGCCAGTCTTATAACGTACCGTCCATAAGATGTAGACTGTATTCTCTTCTCCCCCGGCTTTCTGTCTCTCTCACACTCTCATTCTGTTATTTTCTAACTATTTCTGCCAGAGAGACTCTCTCTCTCTTCAGTGTTAGACGTTTGTCCAAGACGTCAGGGGGTGCCGTCAATACCATCCACTAGGGTCTCCAAGGATTGTGGGTTCAACCCAGTGCTTGACACTCATTTAGATGTGTTTCTGTTGCAACCCTTTCCCAAACCATACACCTTACTTTAACCACTAGAAATGAATGCC
Organism: Oncorhynchus mykiss; assembly: GCF_057628025.1. Lineage (NCBI taxonomy): Eukaryota > Metazoa > Chordata > Actinopteri > Salmoniformes > Salmonidae > Oncorhynchus > Oncorhynchus mykiss. The sequence goes on from NC_143048.1 coordinate 42,604,111, forward strand.
TAAACTTAACCGTGGAGTGTTGGCTCAGTCAATTCCTCTCCTCTCCCCTGCAGCTCTAAACCAGACCATTTGTTTTAATGAGATGACTATGTTCTCAGGCTGTTTAGCCTGAAATACAAAACCTGTTTACCCAACCACTGTAGCAACTCTATGGAGGTGTGTCTCTTCAAAAGAAGCAGGACTTTTCAAGGTCACCATGTCCTTTTAGTTCACTCTCAACATCCTTTTATCCTTTTCTGAATCTTTCAGGAATTATTCTGCTATCAGGCATGGCGAGCGGTGATGAGAAACATTCTCACACACACACACACACACACACACACACACACACACACACACACACACACACACACACACACACACACACACACACAAACACACACACACACACACACACACACACCAGAAAATCAGAGGAGAGGCTCAGCTGTCACTCAGAGTGAGGGGTTTAAACACTAAGCTCCTCCTGTCATGGAGCAGAGGAGAAAACGGAGAAATGGGATTTCTGGGCCAAAGCAGAGAGGAGAAAATGGAGACAAGGGGTTTCTGGGCCAAATCAGAAAGGAGAAAATGGAGACAAGGGGTTTCTGGGCCAAAGCAGAGAGGAGAACTTGGAGACAAGGGGTTTCTGGGCCAAATCAGAAAGAAGAAAATGGAGACATGGGGTTTCTGGGCCAAATCAGAAAGGAGAAAATGGAGACATGGGGTTTCTGGGCCAAAGCAGAGAGGAGAAAATGGAGACAAGGGGTTTATGGGCCAAATCAGAGAGGAGAAAGCAGAGACATGGGGTTTTTGGGTCAAATCAGAGAGGAGAAAACAACATGGGTTTTCTCGGCCAGAGCAGATAGGAGAAAATGGAGACAATGGGATTATGGGCCAAATCAGAAAGGAGAAAATGGAGACAGGAATTTCTGGGCCAAAGCAGAGAGGAGGAAATGAGACACGGTGTTTCTGGGCCAAAGCAGAGAGGAAACAAACAGAGGGAAATATATGAAGAGTAATTGACATAGAGAATAGGAAAGAGAGGGAGTGTTCTTCTGGGGTAATAGAGATTGTAATAACCTAGGAAATTATGGTTTTCATGATATGTTGTCAGTTTTCTGTATTGTGAAGGAATAAGGCTGATATTGCTGTTTCTTGCTCATTCTTGTCATCATTGAGGATGAAGACAATATAAGTGACATAAGGTGCAATATAACGTGTGATAAAGCACGAGGTAAGTGCACACATGGGGAGACAGACACACACACACACACACACACACACACACACGGTCAGAAACAGAATATTACTTTATGTCTGGATGATTTTGAGACAGGAAGCCGAGAATAAGCAGAATAATTGATTAAGGATGTTATCAATTGGTCACAATTCCACAATGTTTTTTGTAGTTATTGTTCTTTATTATCAATTATACAATGGGTCTAATCCTGAATGCTAATTGGTTAAAACTGCATTTAAGCAGGTGGATATTCCACAAGTTACCACCGGCTAAATCTATGACGTCAAAATGCGTATTTATTCGTTTCCGGGAAGCAGAGAATAAGCAGAACAATTTATTGAGGATGTTTTCAACAATCAATTGGTCACAAATACTCCTAGTGTGCTAAAGAAAGAATCATCTTTATTTTCAAATAGCCTACTGACGTCATATGCCTGTGTGAGTGAAAACATTCCAGTGTGGTAGATTGCATCTGTAGCGGTCAGCGCGGATCCGGCTGGCCATTAACTGAGGAGAGTGTGAAGTAACACAAGCGTAGACCAACATGGCCATCCAGGGAAACGACTCAGAATAAAAGAGACAACAGAATGTGCCACAGCGCTGGGTAACAATTACCCCAAAACCTAGCTGTCTTTGAGCCTTTCTACAACGGTCTTCCGGTCCCTCTCTGCCACCTGACAACTAAGCTGTTAACCGGCGTATCTGGGGGAAAAAAGAAAACAAAAAATCCAACAGGCTTGTCCTTACTGGTTCCTGTCCAGTTGGGTTCAATAACCCTCCCAGTGTTGGAGGGCCCTGCATGTCAGCTCTTGCTGCTCCAGACCCAAAACACTAATCCAGCCAAAGCCAGGTTAAAACAGCAACAGCCCAACCTCCAAGTTAATTATATACAGGTGTGTGTGTATTAGGCCCTTACCCATTCTGGGCCATCCTCTCTCCTGGCCAGTAGATGTCGCAAACGAGCAGGAATACACTGGCCTTCACACACCAAACCCTCTCACTCCAGTACACATGATAAAACATTGAGTTCTGACATTTAAATCCATGGGATTGCATAGATTAAATGTTCCATTATTTCATCATAACAATTTGTTGCATTTTAGATTAAACGTAGTACACAATAATAGCATACATGTGATTCCACATCGTGTGGGCTTTTGAAATAGTTTGGAGTCATTGCGAGGGATCTGTGGTCACGCTTTGCATTAGTCATTACACAAGGGAAACTATTGAGCAGGAAAAACCCAGCAGCGTAGCAGTTCTTGACACAAACCGGTGCGCCTGGCACATTCTACCATACCCTCTTCAAAAGCACTTAAATATTGTGTCTTGCCCATTCACCCTCATACACAATCCATGTCTCAATTGTCTCAAGTCTTTAAACATCCTTCTCCTCCTCCTTCATCTACACTGATTGAAGTGGATATAACAAGTGACATCAATAAGGGATCATAGCTTTCAGCTTGACTCACCGGGTCAGTGTATGTCATGGAAAGTGCAGGTGTTTTCTAATGTTTTGTACACTCTGTGTATGTGACTGAATTCAGGAAGGTGAGTTTATGTCAAATTTTCAAAATTGTCTTTTTTTATACATTGTCACAACAAAATAATCCTGCAGCAAAATAATTTGCAAGTTTAGTCCATAATGTGGTTAGGCTGTTAGTTGGCCAAATGTAAGGCTACATGAAAAGTGCAATAACATCAATATAACAGTATGTTAGTGTGGGTTTTCAGTGAATTTATGTAAATCACCAAGCTCATCTACATTTCCAGTGGTTCAGGAAAATTCACGGCAACAAAAGACTGATCAAATTGAAATCCTGTCTGTAGAAAGCCCTGCTCCAATACCTTTTTGACGCTATAATCGCCCCCCCCTCAACAATTTCCCTACTCCCTTAAAGGGATAGGTCACTGACAAATTACACAATTTATGGATCCATTTTATAAATACCTACAAATTCCTAGATTACTCTGTAGTTGCATGCATAAGCTCAGTCAACCCCTCTCCTCTCACCTGTTACTCTCACCCAGGCTCTTGCTTTGAATGAGATTACCATGTTCTCAGACTGTTTAGATGGTGAAACAAGGCTCAATACAAACCGTAGGCCCAACCACTGTAGCAAATCTATGAAGGTGTGTCTCTTCAAAATACGCAGGATAAAGAGCTGTCCTCTTAAGTGCTTTTTAATAAGGTCACTGCGTCCTTTTAAGAAGTTCACTCCCAACATCCTTTTATCATTTTCTGGATCTTTCTGCTAAGAGGCGTGGACAAGCAGTGATGAGAAACATTCACAAACAAACTCACACTCACACACACACTCACACACTAACACACACTCACACACACACTCACACACACACTCACACACACACTCACACACACACTCACACACACACACACACTCACACACACACACTCATACACACACACACTCACACACACACTCACACACACACACTTGAGCATCAGAGGAGAGGCTCAGCTGTCACTCAGAGTGAGGGATTTAATAAACACTAAGCTCCTCCTGTCATGGAGAAGAGAGGAGAAAACGGAGAAATGGGATTTCTGGGCCAAAGCAGAGAGGAGAAAACAGACATGGGGTTTCTGGGCCAAAGTAGAGAGGAGAACACGGAGAGATGGGGTTTCTGGGCCAAAGCAGAGAGGAGAAAACAGAGAGATGGGGTTTCTGGGCCAAAGCAGAGAGCAGAAAACAGTGGGAAATAGAAGACGAGGCATTGAGACAGGGCAGGGGTCTCCAACCAGTGACGTGTATTCATGGATGCCAAGGAAAGCCAGGCTTCCCCCCAAAATTGACCAATATATATTGTTTTTAAACATACATTTCTCCCCAAATAATATAAAATAGTAGCCAACCACCGTTGAGCTAAACTGGGTGAGCTCAACTGTCAATGGTTCTGACGCACCAAATAAGGTGTCAAGGTAAGTCAGTTTGGATTTGGCTTCAGACCAATCACATCAGAAGCCAAACGACATTTACCAACAAAAAAAAATGGTTGCATCTCGTTGTTTCGTTGTCCTCCGGTGGCTATTCATACATTGTGCCCCTGGCCTGAGAGGATGGAAGTTCAACATGAAGCTAGACGTAATATGCTAATGTTAACTAGCTGGTCTGGCGCATCATTTCCCATGAAAGGTAGTTAGGCTAGCAAGCAAGCATTTTAGCCAGGTAGCCTAGGACAACAAACACTAAAAGTGTGTACTATATGACAGAGGCATAGACCATTTAGCAGAGGTGATTTGATGATGTTGAAATGTTTTAATTGAAATGGTGCAGGAATAGTGGAGGCAGCTCCCGTTTTCTTTGTGACTTGTGGTAACTCTCCGTGGTTCTACATCAATAATTGTTAAGTAGTCCAAAAATGTTGGAAACATTACCTTGTTTGACCATGCTGTAGGTCATGTAACTGTTTATTCCTTGCAATATTTTTTGTGGACTTCACCTGACAGTTTTTGCTCTCTGGTTTTGATGAAACAAAGGTGTGGTTGAATTTATTCTGCCACTGTGTCTTCTTATTGTCTCGGCCTTGGGCCTATATATCACAGTGTCAAGGCATATGAATTAACAGATTATAGAGAAAACAATACTATTATCACAACACATAGGTTGCAATATGGCTTTTTTTTGGGGGGGGGGGCTCTCCAACCTAGTTCCTGGGGAGCTACCCTCCCGTACGCTTTCACTCCAATGCTAATCTAGCACACCTGATTCTAATAATCAGCTGGTTGATTAACTAAATCAGGGGAATTAAAACTTGGGTTGGAGTTAAAACCTACAGAATGGTAGCTCTCCAGGAACAGTGTTGTAGTTAAAACCTACAGCATGGTAGCTCTCCAGGAACAGTGTTGGAGTTATAACCTACAGCATGGTAGCTCTCCAGGAACAGTGTTGGAGTTAAAACCTACAAGATGGTAGCTCTGCGGGAACAGTGTTGGAGTTATAACCTACAGGATGATAGCTCTGCAGGAACAGTGTTGGAGTTATAACCTACAGGATGATAGCTCTGCAGGAACAGTGTTGGAGTTATAACCTACAGCATGGTAGCTCTCCAGGAACAGTGTTGGAGTTAAAACCTACAGCATGGTAGCTCTCCAGGAACAGTGTTGGAGTTAAAACCTACAGCATGGTAGCTCTCCAGGAACAGTGTTGGAGTTATAACCTACAGGATGATAGCTCTGCAGGAACAGTGTTGGAGTTATAACCTACAGGATGATAGCTCTGCAGGAACAGTGTTGGAGTTATAACCTACAGGATGATAGCTCTGCAGGAACAGTGTTGGAGTTATAACCTACAGGATGGTAGAGAATGTAATAACCTAGAACATGATGGTTTTCATGACATGTTGTCTGTTTTATTTACTGTATAGTGTAGGAATAATGCTGATATTGCTGTTTCTTGCTCATTCTTGTCATCATTGAGGATGAAGACAATATAAGTGACATAAGGTGCAATATAACGTGTGATCAAGCATTAGGTAAGTGCACACATGGGGAGACAGACTCACACACACACACACGCACGCACGCACGCACACACACACACACACACACACACACACACACACACACACACACACACACACACACTCAGAAACAGAATATGAATGAGTGTCTGGATGATTTTGAGACAGGAAGCAGAGAATTAACAGAAAAATTGATTGAGGATGTTATCAACAATCACTTGGTCACAATTCCACATAATGTTTTTTGTAATAACTAATAATAATAATAACAAAATCCAAGCTATGAGGTCAAAGGAATTGTCCGTAGAAGTCTGAGACAGAATTGTGTCATTTCTGGCATTTTGCAGCATTGAAGGTCCCCAAAAACACAGTGGCCTCCATCATTCTTATATGGAAGAAGTTTGGAACCACCAGGACTCATTCTAGATCTGGCCGCCCGGCCAAAATGAGCAATCGGGAGAGAAGGGCCTTGGTCAGGCAGGTGACCAAGAACCCAATGGTCACTCTTACAGAGCTCTAGAGTTTCTCTGTGGAGATGGGAGAAACTTCCAGAAGGACAACCATTTCTGCAACACTCCACCAATCAGGCCTTTATGTTAGAGTGGCCAGACGGAAGCCCCTCCTCAGTAAAAGGCACATGAAAGCCAGCTTGGAGTTTGCCAAAAGGCACCTAAAGACTCTCAGACCATGAGAAAAAATATTCTCTGGTCTGATGAAACTAAGATTGAACGCTATGGCCTGAAAAATGGAAACCTGGCACCATCCCTATGATGAAGCATGGTGGTGGCAGCATCATGCTAGGTTGAATTAGCGTCTGTGCAAAGTGGTTCAGTAGAATTTTACAGAAGATTGCGTAGATAACAATTTGATGGATTTCACATTAAATATATCCCATAATAATAGCATGCATATGAATCCACATCCTGTAGCCTTTTAAAATAGTTGGAGTCATTGTGAGCATATTGCATTACTTATTGTGGTTAGTCCTCCTCGACTGTTTGCTTGTTTCGTTTGATTTCCTCCGGGAATATGTGTGATCGAATTCAGGAAGGTTTGTTTATAACACATTTTCCAGAATGGCTGCAGTTGGGGAAACATGGGAAAGTTTGTGCTTCTTTGACATTTGATCAACTTGTTATCCCACTTTGTAGACAAGTGGGAGGAAATGCCCTTGAATTATTTTTAAACTTTCTGGAGTCTCTCTGGCGTCTCTAGCTCTTCTTTGTTTATGCCCATTCAGCATCATTCACACCCTTTTAAACCTTAACCCCACCCATCTCTTTAAGAATTCACATGTAAAAGCGGGACATTGTCCTCCGGAACGTAGCCTCTCTATTTTCCCCCTCCATTATCTCAGCCAATCACAGATCTAAATAGCTCAGGGCTTTCTCCTTACCCACTGGACACAGACATCAATTCAATGTCTGTTCCTCATTGGTTCAATTTCATTGAAAGGACCTGGAAACAATGTTGATTCAACCAGTGTGTGCCCATTGGGTCAGTTTATGATACATGTTTTATTCATATTTACAAATCCCATATAAATTTGCAATTAAGGCATCAGAAAGTTTACATGTACAAGAAGGCGTTTCTAGGGCCTCCCAAGTGGCGCAGCGGTCTAAGGCACTGCATCGTAGTGCTTGAAGCGTCACTACAGACCAGGCTGTGTCACAGCTGTCCGCAACCGGGGAGACCCCATGAGACAGTGCACAATTGACCCAGCGTCGTCCGGGTTAGGGGAGGGTTTGGCCGGCAGGGATGTTCTTGTCCCATCGCGAGCTAGCGAATCCTGTGGCGTGCAGGGTTCATGCATGCTGACACGGTTGCCAGGTGTACGGTGTTTCCTCCGACACATTGGTACGGCTGGCCTCCGTGTTAAGCGAGCAGTGTGTCAATAAGCAGTGCGGCTTGGCAGGGTCATGTTTCGGAGGACACATGGCCCTTGACCTTCGCTTCTACCGAGTCCGTATGGGACAAGACAGTAACTACCAATTGGAGAGAAAAAGGGGTAAAAATAAAAATGAAGACTGCATTTCTGCAACAAAAGATTATATATACACTATATATACAAAAGTATGTGAACACACCTTCAAATTAGTGGTTTGGCTATTTCAGCCACACCCTTCGCTGACAAGTCTATAAAATCAAGCACACAGCCATGCAATCTCCGTAGACAAACATTATAACTGCCTTACGGAAGAGCTCAGTGACTTTCAACATGGCACCATCATAGGATGCCACTTTTCCAACAAGTCAGTTCGTCAAATTTTTACCCTGCTCGAGCTGCCCCGGTCAACCGTAAGTGCTGTTATTGTGAAGTAGAAACATCTAGGACCGACAAAGGCTCAGCCACGAAGTGGTAGGCCACACAAGCTCACAGAACAGGGACTGTAGAGTTCTGAAGCGTGTAGGGCATAAAAATCATCTGTCTTCAGTTGCAACACTCACCACAGAGTTCCAAACTGCCTATGGAAGCAACGTCAACACAAAAACTGTTAGTCGGGAGCTTTAGGAAATGGGTTTCCATGGCTGAGCAGCCACACGCATGCCTAAGATCAACATGCCTTTGGGATGAATTGGAAGGCTGACTGTGAGCCATGCCTAATCCCCCAATATCACTGCCCAACCTCAATAATGCTCCTGTGGCTGAATGGAAGCAAGTCCAAGCAGCAATGTTCCATCATCTAGCGGAAAGCCTTCCGAGAAGAGTGGAGGCTGTTATAGCAGCAATGTTCCAACATCTAGTGGAAAGCCTTCCCAGAAGAGTGGCTGTTATAGCAGCAATGTTCCATCATCTAGTGGAAAGCCTTCCCAGAAGAGTGGAGGCTGTTATAGCAGCAATGTTCCAACATCTAGTGGAAAGCCTTCCCAGAAGAGTGGAGGCTGTTATAGCAGCAATGTTCCATCATCTAGTGGAAAGCCTTCCCAGAAGAGTGGAGCAAAAAGGGGGAACAATGATTTTGGATTGAGATGTTTGACAATGCAGGTGTCACATACTTAAAATCCATCCCAAAGGAAGCTGTGTGCTAGATGCTGTCATACTGTCACACACAAACACACATACTAATACACGCATGCAAACACACACATTTCTCTCCCATGTTGGCAGTGCCACCTTTGTACCCTCCTCAGCTGGCACAGTCCTATCATGACCCATCATCGGATGGGGCCACAGTGTCTCCTGACCCATCCTGTCTCAGCCTCCAGTATTTATGCTGCAGTAGTTTATGTGTCGGGGGACTAGGGTCAGTTTGTTATATCTGGAGTACTTCTCCTGTCTTATCCGTTGTCCTGTGTGAATTTAAGTATGCTCTCTCTAATTCTCTCTTTCTCTCTTTCTCTCGGAGGACCTGAGCCCTAGGACCATGCCACAGGACCTGGCATGATGACTCCTTGCTGTCCCCAGTCCACCTGGCCGTGCTGCTGCTCCAGTTTCAACTGTTCTGCATGCGGCTATGGAATCCTGACCTGTTCACCGACGTGCTACCTGTCCCAGACCTGCTGTTTTCAACTCTCTAGAGACAGCAGGAGTGGTAGAGATACTCTTAATGATCGGCTATGAAAAGCCAACTGACATTTACTCCTGAGGTGCTGACTTGCTGCACCCTCGACAACTACTGTGATTATTATTATTTGACCATGCTGGTCATTTATGAACATTTGAACATCTTGGCCATGTTCTGTTATAATCTCCACCCGGCACAGCCAGAAGAGGACTGGCCACCCCTCATAGCCTGGTTCTTCTCTAGGTTTCTACCTAGGTTTTGGCCTTTCTAGGGAGTTTTTCCTAGCCACCGTGCTTCTACACCTGCATTGCTTGGGTACCTTGGGTTGTTGAGGTCAAGCTGATTTACCTAACAGCTGGAGGTTGTTGAGGTCAAGCTGATTTACCTAACAGCTGGAGGTTGTTGAGGTCAAGCTGATTTACCTAACAGCTGGAGGTTGTTAAGGTCAAGCTGATTTACCTAACAGCTGGAGGTTGTTAAGGTCAAGCTGATTTACCTAACAGCTGGAGGTTTTCAATTTTCTTTCAGACTACCTTTGATCTCAGACTAAGGGAGAGATACAGTAGCTAGTAGATAGTTGGGCAACAGATAGGAGTTATGTGTTTGTTAGTTGGGGAATGTAATTTCCAATCAATTCTGTGAATCCATTTCTCTATGGAGAAATTCCATGTTCCAATCTATTGAACTGACAAGAATTAAAATGGAACAACCTTGGTTTGTGTATGTGTTAGACTTTTTATTTTGAAAATGAACCGATTATCTTGTTCTAATTGTTCCCACATGACATATGTTGTTTTGTAGCAGTATTTGGCTCAGTTTGAAAAACTTCCAATGGTATTTTTTTTTATTTTTGTGTCATGGATTCCAGCCTGTACTGCTGCTCATTCCGTGCGGTTCTACTTCACCAACCTTCTAGGCTTGACTGAACTGTCTAATTAAGCACTGGTTCCCATTTCCCCTGATTAGTAATTGTATATATGTGCCCTCTGCTCCCCATTGTCTTGGTCGGTTTAATTGTTTCAATGTCCGTTGGTCCTGTGAGTACATGTGTTGTTGTTTTGACTTTCGAGCTGCGTGTTTTGTGCATTGTTATTACGGGTCTCGTCCCGTGCATTGTTATTACGGGTCTCTTCCTGTGCATTGTTATTATGGGTCTCGTCCCGTGTATTGTTATTACGGGTCTCTTCCTGTGCATTGTTATTACGGGTCTCTTCCTGTGTATTGTTATTACGGGTCTCTTCCTGTGCATTGTTATTATGGGTCTCGTCCCGTGTATTGTTATTACGGGTCTCTTCCTGTGCATTGTTATTACGGGTCTCGTCCCGTGCATTGTTATTACGGGTCCCTTCCTGTGCATTGTTATTACGGGTCTCTTCCCGTGCATTGTTATTACGGGTCTCTTCCTGTGCATTGTTATTACGGGTCTCTTCCCGTGTATTGTTATTACGGGTCTCGTCCCGTGCATTGTTATTACGGGTCTCTTCCCGTGCATTGTTATTACGGGTCTCTTCCTGTGTATTGTTATTACGGGTCTCTTCCCGTGTATTGTTATTACGGGTCTCGTCCCGTGCATTGTTATTACGGGTCTCTTCCCGTGCATTGTTATTACGGGTCTCTTCCTGTGTATTGTTATTACGGGTCTCTTCCCGTGCATTGTTATTACGGGTCTCTTCCCGTGTATTGTTATTACGGGTCTCTTCCTGTGCATTGTTATTACGGCTCTCTTCCTGTGCATTGTTATTACGGGTCTCCTCCTGTGTATTGTTATTACGGGTCTCTTCCTGTGCATTGTTATTACGGGTCTCTTCCTGTGTATTGTTATTACGGGTCTCTTCCTGTGCATTGTTATTACGGGTCTCTTCCTGTGTATTGTTATTACGGGTCTCTTCCTGTGTATTGTTATTACGGGTCTCTTCCCGTGCATTGTTATTACGGGTCTCTTCCCGTGTATTGTTATTACGGGTCTCTTCCCGTGCATTGTTATTACGGGTCTCTTCCTGTGTATTGTTATTAAGGGTCTCTTCCTGTGCATTGTTATTACGGGTCTCTTCCTGTGTATTGTTATTAAGGGTCTCTTCCCGTGCATTGTTATTACGGGTCTCTTCCTGTGTATTGTTATTACGGGTCTCGTCCCGTGCATTGTTATTACGGGTCTCTTCCTGTGCATTGTTATTACGGGTGTGACGACCCGCCCACTCTGTCTGCCGTATTCTCTCTTTGTTCTTGTTTCCTTATTAGGATGCCGGTGGGCGGAGTTGGGAGGGTCGTCAGCTACATGGGAAACACCTGGGCCCGGTGTGTCCCAGGATAAATACACCACTTTCCCATTCATGAGGGAGACTCTCTCCATGCAGACACCTTTACAGATTTTGTTGTGTATCATGGAGGCCTTTTGGTTGTTTGCTTTGGCACCTTTCAACACCCTGCATTATCACATTCATGCATGCAAAACACTCACTTACACTACTGATTACTGATCACACACACCATTGTATATTGTATTTAGTTTACTTTATTTAATAAATATATATTTTGTTACTCCTTATCTCCACCTTGTCTCCCTTTTTGTTACGGGCTTTGAGCCGGTTTGTGACAAGTGGGAGCTCATCCGGGATCTTTGAATGTATTGGTTTGTGTCACGTTCTGACCATAGTTCTGTTATTTTATTATTTGTTTCAGTATGGTCAGGGCGTGAGTTGGGGTGGGCAGTCTATGTTTGTTTTTCTATGTTGGTTTTTGTGTTCAGACTAGTATGGTTCTCAATCAGAGGCAGGTGTCGTTGGTTGTCGCTGATTGAGAATCATACTTAGGTAGCCTGGGTTTCACTGTTGGTTGGTGGGTGTTTGTTTCCGTGTGAGTGTTTGTCGCCACACGGTACTGTTTCGGGTTTCATCACATCGTTTATTGTTTTGTATTTCAGTGTTCAGTTCGCTTTTAATAAATCGTCATGAACACTTACCACGCTGCGTCTTGGTCCGATCCTTACTCCTCTTCAGACGAAGAGGAAATCTGCCTTTACAGTTTGGGAGAACGTGGAGGTAATGTTAAATTCTGTACGTGTTTGGTTTGCATATTGTGTTTGAGTTTGATAGGCCCAGTATTGGTTGCCTTTGTTGTTTGGTTTGTGTGCTGAGTTGGAGAGAGTATAATGGTTAGTTTCCAGGCCCTGCCCAGCCTGGAAACTATTTTCCTACTTGCTGTTGGGACGTTTGTTATGGGATTTTTATGAATAATGACTAAATTATATATATACATTTAGCTTAGAATTATAACTAAACAGAATACTACTCTGTTACTATATGAATCTATGAATCTTATTATAATCATAATACTGAATATAAGGTGTGTAGTTTTAGTCAAGAATTAGAACAAGGACTTTCTCTTCCTTGCTAGAAACGAATGGAGCTTTCTTCAGACCGGCTGGAATACTGTGTTCCTTACAGGACATTCTGTCCCTACCCAGGGAGGGGAGAGACCTTGGGCTTGTAGTAGATTGTTTAACAGGTGGCAGACAATGTGAGAAGGCTTGTGAACTATTTTGTATCTCAGAGGAGGAGGGACATTTATGACAAAATGTGAGGTGTATATAAACCAATGTACATGGTTTATGTTCAGAGCTCTCGGGAATAAACGCTACTGAGTAATTTTTTGACTGATCTTTGTCTATTTTATGCAAATAAGAACTTTACAAATTCTTAGAAACGGACAAAGTGTTTTGCTTTGTTACAATTGAATTGGTTAATGAACTTATAGGAATTAAATTCCTCTAACAATTGGTCCTTCGAAGCCGGATCTAAATATCTGTCCCTGTCATCTGAAGGTAACAAGCCGAGAACCGTGCACGGGTGGGCTGTGGTCCCGTAAAACAAAGTCCTGTCCCCTGACATTGGGGCTCCTTAACAGGCCGGTATACACCCCAACATTGCTTTTCCCAGTCTGCGACAAGGTCCGTAGTCTTTATTCTCGAATTTGGGGGGAATGATTTCAGTTATCTTTGGTTTGATGTTCTAAAATGTTTAGAATTTATCAATAATAGGAGCTTCGCTATTCCAAACAGATTTACCAATATCGATAACGTGGCAGGTCCGAAATGACCTGAGGTAAGGTGCACTACCATAAATAAAATATATTAATAGATCCTTGCCTTGCAAGCCAAAGGGTTATTAAGGGTGGGATATAGTAGGTGTTGTTAGATAGGACGGTAATTTTGTACAAATAGGATAGCCATCAATTCAAAAGACATACCTAAATAAAGTCCTAACCTAAGTAGTCTATCTGTATATGGGAAGTAGTCTGACTATGAAAAGTAGCAGTAGATATATTAAAACAGGTGAGGATATAAACTAGGCTTGGTGAGAAAGGAAGGTAATTCTATGCGAACAGGATAACTTCACCTATTCAATACTGAAATAATATCCAAAAAAGGAGGAGAGGGAAACCTAATGTAGCGGAGTGAGATACAAGATATTTGGGTACTTTAAAAGCCCTCTAAAACAACCCGAGGTTAACTAGGAATGTATAGCCCCTGGGTAATAGCTTATAGTTGTGCAAGTGAGATCTAATGTCCAATCGACAGTCAACGCTATAGATAACGTTTCTAGAAAGGAGAAACGCATATAGAATTCCATACACGTAGATTGTAAGCATTAAAGAGACACACACATAGTTAGGCAGGAGTGCAACTATAGTAACTAGGTAACGGTAAACAGCACATACATAGATCATAGAAATATATACACCTAGATTGTAAAAATATACTGTAGAACATAACTATAGTAATTGGATAGCGGTAGAAAATAACACACACATAGAAGAAGATGAGACAGAAAAAGGATTGGGTGGCTGTAAAAGGAAGAGGGGAACCCCAGGACAGGGGGAAGAGGTCGTTTTACAGTGGGCTGTAGATAGAGAGCAGAGAGAGAGAGCGGACAGACAGGAATCTAATAATTATTGCTACTCTAGGGAAAGTCAGGAAAGATTTAACCGAACTAGGACAGGATTTAGCAAACTTATTGAGAGAGTGAATAGAGGTAGAGAAAGGGAGAAAGTCAAGGGAAACAGCAGGTCGAGGGTTACATACCGGGTTTTGAGAGAGAGAGAGAGAGAGAGCTGGGGAAAAGCTTGGACTTTAAATTAGGACTATTTTCTGGGAATTGTCTCGGTGCCGGAGTTTGCGACTACAGACAATTATAATAACAGGGTTGTTGGCGGGGAGGCTCCTTCATTCCAATAGTGATGGTGGTTAAATAGCTGCCTTCTAAGCTTGAGACCTGAGTTTGGTTCCCGGTAAATTCTCTGACTAAAGCCGGAGTTTTTGATTGTAATTCAACTATTTCTATGGTTTGCCTGGAAAGATACGGCCGCTAGTGTTTGTATAAGATATAAACTGAACGTTTTAATAACGTTTTAATTGTTTGGTTCAAATTGATAGAAGGAAGGGATGAATTGCATTTTTTCTTAATAGATTGTTTAGGTTAAATTGAAAGACCAATCCATGCTAAATAATAGCGGGGCGATATCGTTGGAATACGCTGTCTTGCCTAAATGGCCCTCTGGAATAACGTATTGGGAATGGAGTCGATTTTTAAAATGCTGAATCATAGAAGAGACAGTTCCCTAAATCTAATGAATTCTAAATAATAACGAAGAGACAATTACGATATAGTTGTGCCCATCGAAATGTTCTAATAAATATGTACATGATACGTTTACATTTTGGAGTAGAGAAAATTGGAAAGTTTGGTTTTACTCTTATGATAGGATTAAAGCAGAACTCATTTGGAGTAGGGGGCATATTTTTGCCTAGAGGCAGGAATAAGAGTTAGTTGCAGTGTTGGCTACTAATTTTCAGGGTAAGTTGCTAGAGGCAGGTTGATTTGTTGCTTGATGACGTAAAACTGCGTTGAATACACAATGACGTTACTCAAATTGATTTGACCGTTGTTCAGGTACACTCTTTTCTGTACTTGATTCATCACTATAATACTGTCATATAGGTGTTATTGCATTGGAGGACGTGTGTGTGTGTGTGTGTGTGTGTGTGTGTGTGTGTGTGTGTGTGTGTGTGTGTGTGTGTGTGTGTGTGTGTGTGTGTGTGTGTGTGTGTGTGTGTGTGTGTGTGTGTGTGTGTGTGTGTGTGTGTTGGTCTGGACCCAGGGGAATGTACTCTGATAGTCTTCATCTGTCACGAGCGCTTGACATTTCTCTCAGAGAGTGTGCTTTATCCCTGGCACAGACCACCAGCCACTCTAACACCGATAAAACACACAGGGACAAAACAAACCCACTGCCCTCTGTCTGGATAAAGACATGACCTGAGGTTAAAATGTTTCTGTGTGTGTGTGCATACCTGAAAGGGAGGCACGGGGTACATTTGATGAGTGAACAGCCAGGTTGCTCAAGGTCCAAGGTCAAATTCGACATCCGTCCAGGTATCCAGGAAGTCGGGAGATGACGTAGAAACCAGCCACTAGGAGCAACAGTGAGCGCTCTTCACATCAAGTTGTCTTGCGGCTTGCTAGGGTGTTGTAAATATGTGTAGGTGATGGGTGTAAGCCGGTTCTGAGGATCAGCTGTTCAATCTCAGTGCTAGACACTCGTATTTGATTTTGGGGGTTTTAACCCTGTCCCAAACATTAACCCTTACATTAACCATTTGGAACTAATGCCTTAACTTAACCTTTGAAATTTGACTTTTATGGATAAACGTTGGGTTGTGTGTGTGTGTGTGTGTGTGTGCCTGTGGTTTGCTGATGACGTATAAAGGGGCATTACAATGTTGACTGTCTGTAAAAATTCCCAAGCTCTGTTTCCATTTAAATGATGGTCATGATTCTAATTAGATATGACACAGAACCAGCTGCTCACTTCAGTTCATTTCCTCATAGAAAATAAATGTGATTCAACACCAATGTCACCCGGCCCCTGGTACTGACAGTCATCACTGTGAATCATAGGTTGTTTGATCTGGTTCCTCTCTGAGTTTCTGCCTATCAAAGGAGTTCTTCCCTCCCATTGACTCCTCTGGGGGCTCTAGTTCTAGGTTTCTGCAGAGCACTTTGTAACATGTCATAGGAAAGATCTCTATCCAAATCTGAAGTGGTTGTTTGTTTGTGGTTTCCTTCCCGCCACAGTTCCCTGAGAGAGAAGTACATCTGCAGTCATTTGAGGCTTTGTTACTCTCCTGCTGAGAAACTGACCCCACCACCACCACGGACATTCCTCTCTATGGTGTTCTGTCTCAGTCTCCTCTCTCTCTTTCTCTCTGTGAAAGATGGATGGAGAGCGAGAGACTATAGAGATAAATAGATGGAGTGGGATTGATAAACTGAATCATTGCCAGAGATAAAATCACTATATGCATGGAGCCTTGTCCCATGTAAACCACTGCCCTCTATATTAATGGACCCTTGTCCCGTGTAAACCACTGCCCTCTATATGCATGGACCCTTGTCCCATGTAAACCACTGCCCTCTATATTAATGGACCCTTGTCCCGTGTAAACCACTGCCCTCTATATGCATGGACCCTTGTCCCATGTAAACCACTGCCCTCTATATTAATGGACCCTTGTCCCATGTAAACCACTGCCCTCTATATTAATGGAGCCTTGTCCCATGTAAAACACTGCCCTCTATATTAATGGACCCTTGTCCCATGTAAAACCACTGCCCTCTATATTAATGGACCCTTGTCCCATGTAAACCACTGCCCTCTATATTCATGGACCCTTGTCCCATGTAAACCACTGCCCTCTATATTAATGGAGCCTTGTCCCATGTAAAACACTGCCCTCTATATTAATGGACCCTTGTCCCATGTAAAACACTGCCCTCTATATTAATGGACCCTTGTCCCATGTAAACCACTGCCCTCTATATTCATGGACCCTTGTCCCATGTAAACCACTGCCCTCTATATTAATGGAGCCTTGTCCCATGTAAACCACTGCCCTCTATATTAATGGACCCTTGTCCCATGTAAAACCACTGCCCTCTATATTAATGGACCCTTGTCCCATGTAAACCACTGCCCTCTATATTAATGGACCCTTGTCCCATGTAAACCACTGCCCTCTATATTCATGGACCCTTGTCCCATGTAAACCACTGCCCTCTATATGCATGGACCCTTGTCCCATGTAAACCACTGCCCTCTATATGCATGGACCCTTGTCCCATGTAAACCACTGCCCTCTATATTAATGGACCCTTGTCCCATGTAAAACCACGCCCTCTATATTAATGGACCCTTGTCCCATGTAAACCACTGCCCTCTATATGCATGGAGCCTTGTCCCATGTAAAACCACTGCCCTCTAGTGCACTAAAGTGAAACTACAGCAATGTATTTTCTTTCCAAACAACACGTCCTGTCGAGAATCATTTAATTTGAGGTTCTTCCTGTGGAAACATTATCTAACCTGGCCAGAATTTTAAATGGGATCAAACATTAAATATTCAACCCTGTCTGAATTGAAGTTTCAAGACACAGTCAAAAAAAAATTGTTTTGATTCATTCTTTTGAACATACAGTTAAACTCTTTTTAGCAGAGTAACTCAATTCTTCCCCAACTGCGTGTGTTTTTGGACAGGACTCCCAGTAATAGTAGTCCATTGGTCTAAAATGGCTTTTAAAAAGCTTCCTGGGGAGGCAACGTGTGGATCACAACAAGTTAGTCAGATAATCTCCTCTGCTGATTCTGGATCTGAGTTTACTTTGGACTGACTTAATAAAGTCCAAACCTTGCTGATGCTTTTTCATTTATTTACAGAGGGACTGGGGTTTTCAGTTCATGGTTCTCCTTTTTCTCCTGTGACTGTAACCTACTGTAAGTACTAAATGGCTGCTGTGTACCTGCAGGAGTCAGTAGCAGTGTTAAATAGGCTAGATTAGCAGTCAGCTGTGTTGTGACAGGGACTCACCCAGCGTGTGCGCTAGCTACTGTTTGTGTTTGTGTACACCAGAATAATTACAGTGGGGGAGTGAGTGATACACCCTGAGGAGAAGGACAGCGCCAGGTGCACATGTGTGCTAATTATTAATTTCCTGACTGCTCATTAAAGAGGAGAGACAGCATATATACATACACACACACAAACAAAGGATACTACATCTCTCTCTCTCTCTCTCTCTCGTGAGCTCAACAGATGGTCCCTAAAATATTTTCTCTCTCCTGTCCTCTTTTCCACCCCTTATTGATTCTGCATCAAAAAAGGGTTCCGTGTCTAGTTTCTCATAATAGAATCCTATTATTGGGCAGGTAGGACAGAATTGACATGGTAGTGTCTTGGGGGGGTTCCCTTATAGGGATCTTTAATTCTGTTGTGTCTTCTTCCAGGTCAAGCGTTCGGGACTTTGTTCTTGTTATGGTGAGTGAATGAGGACCCAAAAGCGAACTAACTTAAACAGAGCTTCTTTAATAACCAAACATAGGTAGGCTCAGATAGACCGGCAGATTCCGACAGGACAGGACAAGGTTACAGCAAACATGACGATAGTCTGGCTCAGGCATGAAACACAAACAAGAATCCGACAAGGACAGGAACAGAAACAGAGAGAGATATAGGGACCTAATCAGAGGGAAAAAGGGAACAGGTGGGAAACGGGGTGAATGGGTAGTTAGAGGAGACAAGGAACAGCTGGGAGAAAGCGGGGGAGAAAAGGTAACCTAACAACGACCAGCAGAGGGAGACAGGGTGAAGGGAAAGGACAGAGACAAGACACAACATGACAGTACCCCCCCACTCACCGAGCGCCTCCTGGCGCACTCGAGGAGGAAACCTGGCGGCAACGGAGGAAATCCTCGATCAGCGCACGGTCCAGCACGTCCCGAGAGGGAACCCAACTCCTCTCCTCAGGACCGTACCCCTCCCAATCGACAAGGTACTGGTGACCACGGCCCCGAGGACGCATGTCCAAAATCCTGCGGACCCTGTAGATGGGTGCGCCCTCGACAAGGATGGGGGGGGGGGGGGGAAGACGAGCGGGGGCGCGAAGAACGGGCTTAATACAGGAGACATGGAAGACCGGGTGGACGCGACGAAGGTATCGCGGAAGAAGAAGTCGAACTGCGACAGGATTAATGACCCGAGAAATACGGAACGGACCAATGAACCGCGGGGTCAACTTGCGAGAAGCCGTCTTAAGGGGAAGGTTCTGAGTGGAGAGCCAAACTCTCTGACCGCGACAATATCTAGGACTCTTAGTTCTACGCTTATTAGCAGCCCTCACAGTCTGCGCCCTATAACGGCAAAGTGCAGACCTGACCCTCTTCCAGGTGCGCTCGCAACGTTGGACAAAAGCCTGAGCGGAGGGGACGCTGGACTCGGCGAACTGAGATGAGAACAGCGGAGGCTGGTACCCGAGGCTACTCTGAAAAGGAGATAGCCCGGTCGCAGACGAAGGAAGCGAGTTGTGGGCGTATTCTGCCCAGGGGAGCTGTTCTGACCAAGACGCAGGGTTGCGAAAAGAAAGACTGCGTAAGATGCGACCAATAGTCTGATTGGCCCGTTCTGCTTGACCGTTAGACTGGGGGTGAAAGCCGGAAGAGAGACTGACGGAAGCCCCAATCAAACGGCAAAACTCCCTCCAAAATTGAGACGTGAATTGCGGACCTCTGTCCGAAACGACGTCTGACGGAAGGCCATGAATTCTGAACACATTCTCGATGATGATTTGTGCCGTCTCTTTAGCAGAAGGAAGCTTAGCAAGGGGAATGAAATGGGCCGCCTTAGAGAACCTATCGACAACCGTAAGAATAACAGTCTTCCCCGCTGACGAAGGCAGTCCGGTGACAAAATCTAAGGCGATGTGAGACCACGGTCGAGAGGGAATAGGAAGCGGCCTGAGACGGCCGGCAGGAGGAGAGTTACCGGACTTAGTCTGCGCGCAGACCGAACAAGCAGCCACGAAACGACGCGTGTCATGCTCCCGGGTGGGCCACCAAAAACGCTGGCGAATGGAAGCAAGCGTACCCCGAACGCCAGGGTGGCCGGCTAACTTGGCAGAGTGAGCCCACTGAAGAACGGCCAGACGAGTAGGAACGGGAACGAAAAGAAGGTTCCTAGGACAAGCGCGCGGCGACGGAGTGTGAGTGAGCGCTTGTTTTACCTGCCTCTCAATTCCCCAGACAGTCAACCCGACAACACGCCCCTCAGGGAGAATCCCCTCGGGGTCAGTGGAGGCTACTGAAGAACTGAAGAGACGAGACAAAGCATCAGGCTTGGTGTTCTTAGAGCCCGGACGATAAGAAATCACGAACTCGAAACGAGCGAAAAACAGCGCCCAACGCGCCTGACGCGCATTAAGTCGTTTGGCAGAACGGATGTACTCAAGGTTCCTATGGTCAGTCCAAACGACAAAAGGAACGGTCGCCCCCTCCAACCACTGTCGCCATTCGCCTAGGGCTAACCGGATGGCGAGCAGTTCGCGGTTACCCACATCATAGTTACGTTCCGACGGCGACAGGCGATGAGAAAAATACGCGCATGGGTGGACCTTGTCGTCAGAGAGGGAGCGCTGAGAAAGAATGGCTCCCACGCCCACCTCTGACGCGTCAACCTCGACAACGAACTGTCTAGAGACGTCAGGTGTAACAAGGATAGGAGCGGATGTAAAACGATTCTTGAGGAGATCAAAAGCTCCCTGGGCGGAAACGGACCACTTAAAGCACGTCTTGACAGAAGTAAGGGCTGTGAGAGGAGCGGCCACCTGACCGAAATTACGGATGAAACGACGATAGAAGTTCGCGAAGCCGAGAAAGCGCTGCAGCTCGACGCGTGACTTAGGGACGGGCCAATCAATGACAGCTTGGACTTTAGCGGGATCCATCTTAATGCCTTCAGCGGAAATAACAGAACCGAGAAATGTGACGGAGGAGGCATGAAAAGTGCACTTCTCAGCCTTCACAAAAAGACAATTCTCTAAAAGGCGCTGGAGGACACGTCGAACGTGCTGAACATGATTCTGGAGTGACGGTGAAAAAATCAGGATATCGTCAAGGTAAACGAAAACAAAGATGTTCAGCATGTCTCTCAGGACATCATTGACTAATGCCTGAAAGACAGCTGGAGCGTTAGCGAGGCCGAAAGGAAGAACCCGGTATTCAAAGTGCCCTAACGGAGTGTTAAACGCCGTCTTCCACTCGTCCCCCTCCCTGATGCGCACGAGATGGTAAGCGTTACGAAGGTCCAACTTAGTGAAAAACCTGGCTCCCTGCAGGATCTCGAAGGCTGAAGACATAAGAGGAAGCGGATAACGATTCTTAACTGTTATGTCATTCAGCCCTCGATAATCTATGCAGGGGCGCAGAGACCCGTCCTTCTTCTTGACAAAAAAAAACCCCGCTCCGGCGGGAGAGGAGGAGGGGACTATGGTACCGGCGTCAAGAGCTACAGACAAATAATCCTCGAGAGCCTTACGTTCGGGAGCCGACAGAGAGTATAGTCTACCCCGGGGGGGAGTGGTTCCCGGAAGGAGATCAATACTACAATCATACGACCGGTGTGGAGGAAGAGAGGTGGCCCTGGACCGACTGAACACCGTGCGCAGATCGTGATATTCCTCCGGCACCCCTGTCAAATCACCAGGCTCCTCCTGTGAAGAAGAGACAGAGGAAACAGGAGGGATAGCAGACATTAAACATTTCACATGACAAGAGACGTTCCAGGAGAGGATAGAATTACTAGACCAATTAATGGAAGGATTATGACAAACTAGCCAGGGATGGCCCAAAACAACAGGTGTAAAAGGTGAACGAAAAATCAAAAAAGAAATGGTTTCGCTATGATTACCAGAAACAGTGAGGGTTAAAGGTAGCGTCTCACGCTGAATCCTGGGGAGAGGACTACCATCCAGGGCGAACAAGGCCGTGGACTCCCTTAACTGTCTGAGAGGAATGTCATGTTCCCGAGCCCAGGTCTCGTCCATAAAACAGCCCTCCGCCCCAGAGTCTATTAAGGCACTGCAGGAAGCTGACGAACCGGTCCAGCGTAGATGGACCGACAAGGTAGTGCAGGATCTTGAAGGAGAGACAGGAGTAGTAGCGCTCACCAGTAGCCCTCCGCTTACTGATGAGCTCTGGCTTTTACTGGACATGAAGTGACAAAATGACCAGCAGAACCGCAATAGAGACAGAGGCGGTTGGTGATTCTCCGTTCCCTCTCCTTAGTCGAGATGCGGATACCTCCCAGCTGCATAGGCTCAGCTCCCGAGCCGGCAGAGGAAGATGGTAGTGATGCGGAGAGGGGGGCAACGGAGAACGCGAGCTCCTTTCCACGAGCTCGGTGACGCAGATCAACCCGTCGCTCAATGCGAATAGCGAGTTCAATCAGGGAATCCACGCTGGAAGGGACCTCCCGGGAGAGAATCTCATCCTTTACCTCTGCGCGGAGACCCTCCAGAAAACGAGCGAGCAAAGCCGGCTCGTTCCAGCCACTGGAGGCAGCAAGAGTGCGAAACTCAATAGAGTAGTCTGTTATGGATCGATTACCTTGACATAGGGAAGACAGGGCCCTGGAAGCCTCCTCCCCAAAAACAGATCGATCAAAAACCCGTATCATCTCCTCCTTAAAGTCCTGATACTGGTTAGTACACTCAGCCCTTGCCTCCCAGATTGCCGTGCCCCACTCACGAGCCCGTCCAATAAGGAGAGATATGACGTAGGCGACACGAGCAGTGCTCCTGGAGTAAGTGTTGGGCTGGAGAGAAAACACAATATCACACTGGGTGAGGAACGAGCGGCATTCAGTGGGCTCCCCAGAGTAACACGGCGGGTTATTGATTCTGGGCTCCGGAGATTCGAAAGCCCTGGAAGTGGCCGGTGGATCGAGGCGGAGATGGTGAACCTGTTCTGTGAGGTTGGAGACTTGGGTGGCCAGGGTCTCAACGGCATGTCGAGCAGCAGACACTTCCTGCTCGTGTCTGCCTAGCATCGCTCCCTGGATCCCGACGGCTGAGTGGAGAGGATCCGAAGTCGCTGGGTCCATTCTTGGTCGGATTCTTCTGTTAAGGTGAGTGAATGAGGACCCAAAAGCGAACTAACTTAAACAGAGCTTCTTTAATAACCAAACATAGGTAGGCTCAGATAGACCGGCAGATTCCGACAGGACAGGACAAGGTTACAGCAAACATGACGATAGTCTGGCTCAGGCATGAAACACAAACAAGAATCCGACAAGGACAGGAACAGAAACAGAGAGAGATATAGGGACCTAATCAGAGGGAAAAAGGGAACAGGTGGGAAACGGGGTGAATGGGTAGTTAGAGGAGACAAGGAACAGCTGGGAGAAAGCGGGGGAGAAAAGGTAACCTAACAACGACCAGCAGAGGGAGACAGGGTGAAGGGAAAGGACAGAGACAAGACACAACATGACAGTTCTGTTGTTTCCATTCAATTATTTCCCTTTTCTTCTTATGGTAATTGATTCCATTAAGCAGGGTGGCGCAGCAGGGATCCATTATGGTGATCAGTGATGATCCTAAAGGGGATTGCTAATACAGGGTTCGGCACTCAATACTTTGAGGAAACGGTAGGCTACAGTATCTAGCTAACAGCCACCGTTGTCAATGAAGGGTCCCCCAACTCAGAGACACAGCCATTTTATATATTGTGTATTGTAATTTGTATAAGACATAGATATAGTGTGAATTTACTGATAATGTGAACTATGTGTGTTGTTTTAAATGTATGTATTTCAGCCCTTGACTAATAACGTTCTGTGCTATTTATTATGTCATGGGTCATGTTTCATATGGACCCCAGGAAGAGTAGCTGATGCTTTTACAGCGATCATTGAGATTCCTAATAAATACCAAATACCAACACCAGCTTTAGAGGTTCATCTGGAATTTCCTCATGTAGCATTCATCATCACTGAGTTTAAGCTTCTTCAATGTTTTTGCTACTCACCGTAAGTGAGCATAAGGGAAAATGCAGTATCCCGTTGCCAAAATTCAAGAAGTGATTATGATCTAGACTGTGTATCTAAATGATAGGCCTTGGCTACATTTCACTTTGGCTCCAGGACATTTATTAACCTCTGTGTAACAGCAGGTCATGGGGTTGAAACACCAGTCCAACGGGAAGTTATTAACTCCCTCAGCCTCTCCCTCAACGTCAATAAGACCAAGGAGCTGATCGTGGACTACAGGAGAAAGAGAGCACGCCCCCGTTCACATCTACGGGGCTGGAGTGAAGCAGGTCGAGTTCTTCTAGTTCCTTGGTGTCCACATCACTAAGAACTTAACACGGTTCACTCACACCCGTACAGTCGTGAAGAGGGCAGCCCCTCTTCCCTCTCAGGAGGCTGAAAAGATTTGTCATGGGCCCTCGGATCCTTCAACATATCTACAGCTGCACCATCGAGAGCATCTTGACTGACTGCGTCCCCGCTTGGTATGGCACCGCCCTCGATCACAAAGAGCTACAGAGGGTAGTGCGGATGGCCCAGTACATCACTGCGTCCCCGCTTGGTATGGCAAATGCACCGCCCTCGATCACAAAGAGCTACAGAGGGTAGTGCGGATGGCCCAGTACATCACTGCGTCCCCGCTTGGTATGGCACCGCCCTCGATCACAAAGAGCTACAGAGGGTAGTGCGGATGGCCCAGTACATCACTGCGTCCCCGCTTGGTATGGCACCGCCCTCGATCACAAAGAGCTACAGAGGGTAGTGCGGATGGCCCAGTACATCACTGCGTCCCCGCTTGGTATGGCACCGCCCTCGATCACAAAGAGCTACAGAGGGTAGTGCGGATGGCCCAGTACATCACTGCGTCCCCGCTTGGTATGGCACCGCCCTCGATCACAAAGAGCTACAGAGGGTAGTGCGGATGGCCCAGTACATCACTGCGTCCCCGCTTGGTATGGCACCGCCCTCGATCACAAAGAGCTACAGAGGGTAGTGCGGATGGCCCAGTACATCACTGCGGCCGAGCTCCCTACCATCCAGAAACTTTGTATCAGGCGATGTCAGAGGAAGGTCTGAAAAAAATTGCAAAGTCTGAAGCCACCCAGGCCACAGACTGTTCACTCTGCTACAGTTCGGTAAACGGTACCAGAGCATCGACTTTCACACCAACAGGCTCTGAGACAGCTTCTACCCCTCAAGCTATAAGATTGCTAAATAGAAAAAGAATGAACTATCTGCACTGACCCCATCTTGCACTGGCTCTATGTACATCCACAATACTATACAGTGCATTCAGAAAGTATTCAGACCCCTTGACTTTTTCCACATTTTGTTACATTACAGCCTTTTTCTAAAATGAATTAAATACTTTTTTATCTTCGTCAATCTACACACAATACCCCATAATGACAAAGCAGAAACAGGTATTTAGAAATGTTTGCAATTGTATTAAAGGTAATAAACAGAAATACCTTAGGTAAATAAGTATTCAGATCCTTTGCTATGAGACTCTAAATTGAGATCAGGTGCATCCTGTCTCCATTGATCATCCTTGAGATGTTTCTACAACTTGATTGGAATTCACCTGTGATAACTTCAAATGATTGGACATGATTTGGAAAGGCACACATCTGTCTATATAAGCTCCCCCAGTTGACAGTGTATATCAGAGCAAAAAACCAAGCCATGAGGTCAAAGGAATTGTCCGTAGAGCTCTGAGACAGGATTTTGTCGAGGCACAGATCTGGGGAAAGGGGTACCAAAACATTTTTGCAGCATTGAAGGTCCCAAAGAACACAGTGTCCTCCATCATTCTTAAATGGAAGAAGTTTGGAACCACCAAGACTCGTTCAAACTGAGAAATAAGGGGAGAAGGGCCTTGGTCGGGGAGGTGACCAAGAACCCAATGGTCACAATGACAGAGCTCCAGAGTTCCTCTGGAGAACAAAAATCCAGAAGAACAAAATTCTCTGCAGCACTCCACCAATCAGGCCTTTATGGTGGAGTGGCCAGACGGAAGCCACTTCTCAGAAAAAGGGACATGACAGCAAGCTTGGAGTTTGCCAAAAGGCACCTAAAGGACTCTGACCATGAGGAACAAGATTCTCTGGTCTGATGAAACCAAGATTGAACTCTTTGGCCTGAATGCCAAGCGTCACGTCTGGTGGAAACCAGGCACAATCCCTACGGTGAAGCATGGTGGTGGCAGCATCATGCTGTGGGGATGATTTTCAGAGGCATGGACTGGAGAGTAGTCAGGATGGAGGAAAAGATGAACAGAGCAAAGTACAGAGAGATCCTTGATGACAACCTGCTCCAGAGCACTCAGGACCTCAGACTGGTACTCCTTGTATATAGCTCCACATTGATCTGGTACTGGTACACCCTGTAAATAGCTCCACATTGATATGGTACTGGTACACCCTGTATATAGCTCCACATTGATCTGGTACTGGTACTTCCTGTATATAGCTCCACATTGATCTGGTACTGGTACACCCTGTATATAGCTCCACATTGATCTGGTACTGGTACTTCCTGTATATAGCTCCACACTGATCTGGTACTGGTACTTCCTGTATATAGCTCCACATTGATATGGTACTGGTACACCCTGTATATAGCTCCACATTGATCTGGTACTGGTACTTCCTGTATATAGCTCCACATTGATCTGGTACTGGTACACCCTGTATATAGCTCCACATTGATCTGGTACTGGTACACCCTGTATATAGCTCCACATTGATCTGGTACTGGTACTTCCTGTATATAGCTCCACATTGATCTGGTACTGGTACTTCCTGTATATAGCTCCACATTGATCTGGTACTGGTACTCCCTGTATATAGCTCCACACTGATCTGGTACTGGTACTTCCTGTATATAGCTCCACATTGATATGGTACTGGTACACCCTGTATATAGCTCCACATTGATCTGGTACTGGTACTTCCTGTATATAGCTCCACATTGATCTGGTACTGGTACACCCTGTATATAGCTCCACATTGATCTGGTACTGGTACACCCTGTATATAGCTCCACATTGATCTGGTACTGGTACTTCCTGTATATAGCTCCACATTGATCTGGTACTGGTACTTCCTGTATATAGCTCCACATTGATCTGGTACTGGTACTCCCTGTATATAGCTCCACATTGATCTGGTACTGGTACACCCTGTATATAGCTCCACATTGATCTGGTACTGGTACTCCCTGTATATAGCTCCACATTGATCTGGTACTGGTACTTCCTGTATATAGCTCCACATTGATCTGGTACTGGTACTTCCTGTATATAGCTCCACATTGATCTGGTACTGGTACTTCCTGTATATAGCTTCAGATTGATCTGGTACTGGTACACCCTGTATATAGATCCACATTGACATGGTACTTCCTGTATATAGCTCCACATTGATCTGGTACTCCCTGTATATAGCTCTAGATTGATCTGGTACTCCCTGTATATAGCTCTACATTGATCTGGTAGTCCCTGTATATAGCTCCACATTGATGTGGTACTGGTACTCCCTGTATATAGCTCCACATTGATCTGGTACTGGTACTTCCTGTATATAGCTCCACATTGATCTGGTACTGGTACTCCCTGTATATAGCTCCACATTGATCTGGTACTGGTACTTCCTGTATATAGCTCCACATTGATCTGGTACTGGTACTTCCTGTATATAGCTCCACATTGATCTGGTACTCCCTGTATAGAGCTCCACATTGATCTGGTACTCCCTGTATATAGCTCCACATTGATCTGGTACTCCCTGTATATAGCTCCATTCTAGTGTATTTTATTCCTCTTGTGTTACTATTTTAAACTCTGCATCATTGGGAAGGGCTCGTAAGCAAGCACTTCACAGTAAGTATACACTTCATATTTGGTGCATGCGACAAATAACATTTTGATTTGAAATGTATTTTTTAACCTCTGTGTAAAAGCGTGTCACAGGTTTGAACCAGCAGTCCAACAGGTCCCTCTAGTGGCACCTCTCATCAAGTGTGTATTAATACACAAGTGTGAATTGGATATTTGGTTTTACCTTATCCTCTCTCCCTAAGATACCCTCGGAGACTAGGGTCACGGCCAGGGTCTATCTTAGAGCAGTTAGTGTTAAGTGATTTGCTCAAGGGCACATCGACAGATTTTTCACTTTTTCGGCTCGGAGATTCGAACATGCAACCTTTTGGTAACTGGCACAACACTGTAACCGCTAGGGTTTGTGTGTGTGTGTGTGCTCTTTCTCATGCAGTCACCCACGGTGACCTTCAATCAGTGTCTCCATGGTAACAGGTCCTCAGTGTTAACCAGGAAGTAGAGTGCTGATGCGTCATTCTGAGTGTCCCCTTGGAGTGCCACACTACATTTGTTAAGTCTGATTCCACATACATACAGTGCCTTCGGAAAGTATTCAGACCCTCTTGACTTTTTCCACATTTTGTTACGTTACAGCCTTATTGCAAAATTGATTAAATAAATACAAATCCTCAGCAATCTACACACAATATCCCATACTGACAAAGCAAAAACAGTTTTTAGAAATTTGAGCAAACATATTAAAAGTAATAAACATAAATACCTTATTTACCTAAGTATTCAGACCCTTTACTATGTGACTCAAAATTGAGCTCAGGTGCATCCTTTTTCCATTGATCATCCTTGATGTTTCTACAACTTGATTGGAGTCCACCTGTGGTAAATTCAATTGATAGATTTATAAAGGCACACACCTGTCTATATAAGGTCCCCCAGTTGAAAGTGCATGTCAGAGCAAAAACCAAGCTCAAGACAGGATTGTGTTGAGGCACTGATCTGGAGAATGGTACCAAAACATTTCTTCAGCATTGAAGGTCCCCAAGAACACAGTGGCCTCCATCATCCTTAAATGGATGAAATTTGGAACCACCAAGACTCTTCCTAGATCTGGCCGCCAGGCCAAATTGAGCAATCAGGGAGTAGGTCATTGGTCAGGGAGGTTACCAAGAACCCGATGGTAACTCTTACAGAGCTTTAGAGTTTCTCTGTGGAGATGGGAGAAACTTCCAGAAGGACAACCATCTCTGCAACACTCCACCAATCAGGTGTTTATGGTAGAGTGGCCACTCCTCAGTAAAAAGCACATGGCAGCCCGCTTGGAGTTTGCCAAAAGGTACCTAAAGATTCTCAGACCATGAGGAACAAGATTTTTTGGCCTAAATGTCAAGCGTCACATTTAGAGGAAACCTGGCACCATCCCTACGATGAAGCAAGGTGGTGGCAGCATCATGCTGTGGGGATGTTTTTTAGCGGCAGGGACTGGGAGACTAGTCAGGATCGAGGCAAAGAAGAAAGGAGCAAAGTACAGAGATCCTTGATGACAACCTGCTCCAGAGTGCTCAGGACCTCCGACTGGGGTGAAGGTTCACCTTCCAATAGTACAACAACCCTAATCACACAGCCAAAACAACGTAGGATTGTCTCTGAATGTCCTTGAGTGGCCCAGCCAAAGCCCAGACTTGGACCCGATCAAACATCTCTGGAGAGACCTGAAAATAGCTGTGCAGCAACACTCCCCATCCATCCTGACAGAGCTTGAGAGGATCTGCAGAGAAGAATGGGAGAAACTCCACAAATACAGGTGTGCCAAGCTTGTTGCATCATACCCAAGAAGACTTGATGCTGTAATCACTGCCAAAGGTGCTTCAACAAAGTACAGAGAAAAGGGTCTGAATACTTGTAAATAAGCAAAAATGGTTTTTATTTTTTACAAAAAAAAATATTTGTTGTTATGGGGTATTGTGTGCACATTGATGGATTTTTTATTTTTTTATTATACAATTTTAGAATAAGGCCGTAAAGTAACAAAATGTGGAAAAAGTCAAGGGGTCTGAATACTTTCTGAAGGCACTGTGTGTCCAGGTCAATATAATTGTTGTTTGTTCCTCTTGAGCTACTGTAGCCTACAACATTCCAAGGAACACTTCTTCAAAAATAAGGACGAATTAATCTAAGAAAAATGTATAAAATCAAGAAATCTGTAATACATTTTGATGCTTTTGCTGAGGAGGTCTTGTTGTTGATGTTTGGTGCAGTAATTCTCAAGTGAAAAAATGTGAATGAAAACTAGTAGTCTCTCATTGAATGACAACAAACACTTCATTGAAGAATCTCATCCATAGTTCCCACTCCTACTAGGAGTAGTACTGTTAACCATTCACCAACAAAGGGAAGTAGGCTAACGAATTTAAGACAAAAAAATATATATGTTGTGTGCAGGAGAAAAAACCCTGTCAAAGACCGAAAGCATATAATACATTTTCCACTCAGCCTTCTCCTTTCTTTCTCACATGTACACATTCAATATGAAGACTCAGTACAGAGACAGATTGATTGCATTCAAACACAGAAGGCCCAGACACACATTCAATTATTATTTTTTCTAACCTTTCTTTAACTAGGTAAGTCAGTTAAGAACAAATTTTTATTTTCAATGCCAGCCTAGGAACAGTGGGTTAACTGCCTTGTTCAGGGGCAGAACAACATATTTTTACCTTGTCAGCTCAGGGATTTGATCTTGCAACCTTTCGGTTATTTGTCCAACGCTCTAACCACTAGGCTACCTGCCACCCCGATATGAAGACTCAGTACAGAGATGTGTGTTCTTATTTATATTGTTTTTATTTTTTTTAATCCCAGGCCCCCGTCCCCGTAGGAGGCCTCTTGCCTTTTGGTAGGCCGGCATTGTAAATATGAATTTGTTCTTAACTCACTTGCCTGGTTAAATACAATAAACATACAGAAGCCCCAAACAGACACATGTACACTCACTCAATTGGAGTGAAGTTGGGCCATCTATACATAGCAGCTCTTCATAGATCATTCTATCAGAACTATTTCTTTCTTTCTCTCTCTCTCTCTCTCTCTCTCTCTCAGATGCGCACACACGACGCTTCAGCCACAGGGGAGGAGGCTGGACTGATGCAATCTCACTTCAAAGCTCAAATAAACAAGACACACACATTTTTTTTTTTTTTTAAATGAAATTCAAGTGCTGATTTACACATTGTGTCCATAGATGTGTCTATACAACTACCCTACTTTTTAGTCCAATTATTTAGATTTTTCCACCAAGACTGCAATACAGTAATACTATCCAACTAATGCATCCTGTTGTCATTAGAAGTGCTGTGGTTGTTAGCCCAACAAGCAGAGTGAGGACTGTAAGTGCTACAGACTGGTTGTCATTCATAGCATTGTCCATGTTCATAGCACTGTTTCTGTCACAGAGACTTCCCTCACAGTAGGACACAGAACCAGAGTTAGAACCGGAGTCACACAGATTCCCGGAGACACCGCCTCGGAGAGTCACAGACCGACTATTACTTGCTGTCACTATGGAGAAAATATTGCAACATTAAAAATATTATCAAAAATAATAAAATATGAATAATACACAGATAATTCAAATAAACTTAAGATTGATTATAATTGTAAGTAATAATTACATGGACTAAAAGTAAAGCATGAATACAGGCAAACACAAACGCTGTGCACGTACTGTACCTGTGTCGTTAAGACTGTGATCTTGAACTCCCTGACAGGTCACAAGCTGAACACAAACGTCATCTTCTGGTTCAGTGCAAGAAACACACTGAAGTCCATTGTGGGGGTCGCCTGAATAAACAACAGGATAACTCATGTAAGGATCATTAAATACATCTAATTCAACAACGAACAATGAAGTTCAAAGTACAGAAGAACATTTACCAGAGAAAGTGTCACTGTTGCAGCATGAAGAAGTGAATTGGTGGAAACTGATATTCAAAGACATTTTGGGGATGGACTGACAATGACTGTCGTCCATGCATCCCTTCACGATCCTCTCAGTGATACTTGAGTTTGAACCTGAAAGGTAAAAAAAATCAAATTAATCATAATCATATTTTAATAAGATAGTACTTAATAAAATACCCACTTATTACAGGAATTGGGCATCATAACTGAAGGGGAGAGGTCTGTCTGTAATAAAGAGAAGCTCTGCTTTTTTGACACCACACTCCACAAAGCAAGTTCTGCAGGCTCTAGTTTTGTCTTATCTTGATTATTGTCCAGTCCTGTGGTCCAGTGCTGCAAGGAGAGACCTAGTTAAGCTGCAGCACAGAGTGGCACCTCTTGCTCTTCATTGTAATCAGAGGGCTGATATAAATACTATGTATGCCAGTCTCTCTTAGCTGAAAGTTGAGGAAAGACTGACTGCGTCAATTCTTGTTTTTAAAAGAAACAATGTGTTGGAAATTCATAATTTTTTGCAAAGTCAACTTACACACAGCACTGACACACACACTTACCCCACCAGACACGCCACCAGGGGTCTTTTCACAGTCCCCAGGTCCAGAACACACTTACCCCACCAGACATGCCACCAGGGGTCTTTTCACAGTCCCCAGGTCCGGAACACACTTACCCCACCAGACATGCCATCAGGGGTCTTTTCACAGTTCCCAGGTCCAGAATACACTTACCCCACCAGACATGCCACCAGGGGTCTTTTCACAGTCCCCAGGTCCAGAATACACTTACCCCACCAGACATGCCACCAGGGGTCTTTTCACAGTTCCCAGGTCCAGAATACACTTACCCCACCAGACATGCCACCAGGGGTCTTTTCACAGTCCCCAGGTCCAGAATACACTTACCCCACCAGACATGCCACCAGGGGTCTTTTCACAGTTCCCAGGTCCAGAATACACTTACCCCACCAGACATGCCACCAGGGGTCTTTTCACAGTTCCCAGGTCCAGAACACACTTACCCCACCAGACATGCCACCAGGGGTCTTTTCACAGTCCCCAGGTCCAGAACACACTTACCCCACCAGACATGCCACCAGGGGTCTTTTCACAGTTCCCAGGTCCAGAACAAATTCAAGGAAACGTACAGTATTATACAGAGCCACGGGTGCATGGAACTCCCTTCCATCTCATATAGCGCAAGTGAACAGCAAACCTGGTTTCAAAAAACACATAAAGCAACACACAGCACAATGCCTCTCCCCCATGTGACCTGTTTGTTGTGTGTATTTACTGACATGTACAGTATGTGTAACTGATACATGCGCACAAACACACACGACATGATCATGTTTTTAAATGTACTGTACATTTTAAAGTCTATTTTCTTTCTGTAATGTATTTTTTTGTTATGTGTCGGACCTAGTAAGACTAGCTGTCACCATGGCATCGCTAATGACGAGGATCCTAATAAATCAAATAAATAAACTGCGAACATAATTAATGAAAACAATTCCAGTCACAGATTTTGAGAGTTTTAACTAAACATTTGACAATAATAATACTACATTGTATGTTCATTCAAATGTACAATGTAAATGATGAATGAAAGTAGTCAACTGCAGTCCGAGAGGTTTTCATATTACCGGACGATTGCAGAGAGCTGCTGGTGTTTGTGGAACACTGCAGGTCTCCAGGGTTGGTTCTGAGCAGGTGGGATCTGCTGGATCTTTACAGGTGATGCACCGCAGGTCTCCAGGGTTGGTTCTGAGCAGGTGGGATCTGCTGGATCTTTACAGGTGATGCACCGCAGGTCTCCAGGGTTGGTTCTGAGCAGGTGGGATCTGCTGGATCTTTACAGGTGATGCACTGCAGGTCTCCAGGGTTGGTTCTGAGCAGGTGGGATCTGCTGGATCTTTACAGGTAATGCACCGCAGGTCTCCAGGGTTGGTTCTGAGCAGGTGGGATCTGCTGGATCTTTACAGGTGATGCACTGCAGGTCTCCAGGGTTGGTTCTGAGCAGGTGGGGTCTGCTGGATCTTTACAGGTGATGCACCGCAGGTCTCCAGGGTTGGTTCTGAGCAGGTGGGATCTGCTGGATCTTTACAGGTGATGCACTGCAGGTCTCCAGGGTTGGTTCTGAGCAGGTGGGATCTGCTGGATCTTTACAGGTGATGCACCGCAGGTCTCCAGGGTTGGTTCTGAGCAGGTGGGGTCTGCTGGATCTTTACAGGTGATGCACCGCAGGTCTCCAGGGTTGGTTCTGAGCAGGTGGGGTCTGCTGGATCTTTACAGGTGATGCACCGCAGACCATGAGCTGCTGAAAAAGAGACGGCTACAAGAAACATTCAAACAAAGTAACCCAATAGTCTTATTTAACAAATAACTAACAAAATCAAAGGTGTGTAATATATTACCAGCGCGGAGCAGCAGAAAGGCCAGTAAGACAGTAACGGTGTGTTTCATGCTGAGCTGAAGCACTGATGAACAGTACAACTCTCTTTTAAGAACAGATTGTACTCTACAACCTCAAAAGATCGAAAAACAAGATGGCAACGTGACCTGCAATTCGATATATGTTTGTTCCATTTTCCTAGAACATGCTGCTATGTCATATGTACCTTTTCTTCTGGGTCACGCAAAATTACTGTTAAAGTCTACTTATCAGATATTTTCTCCGACTTAATGAGATATATAACCTTACAGTACCTTCAGTAGAAAACGATGATATAAAAGTTTCACACTCAAGCTGAGAAATATCATATGACACATAATAAAAGCTGAATATTGCCTGACAAGCATATATTTTGGCGTCTTGACATTTGGGGTGGCAGGTAGCCTAGTGTTTAGAGGGGGTGGCAGGTAGCCTAGTGTTTAGAGGGGGTGGCAGGTAGCCTAGCGGGTAGAGGGGTTGGCAGGTAGCCTAGTGGTTAGCGGGGTTGGCAGGTAGCCTATTGTTTAGAGGGGGTGGCAGGTAGCCTAGTGGTTAGAGGGGGTGGCAGGTAGCCTAGTGTTTAGAGGGGGTGGCAGGTAGCCTAGTGGGTAGAGGGGTTGGCAGGTAGCCTAGTGGTTAGAGGGGTTGGCAGGTAGCCTAGTGTTTAGAGGGGTTGGCAGGTAGCCTAGTGGTTAGATGGGGTGGCAGGTAGCCTAGTGGTTAGAGGGGGTGGCAGGTAGCCTAGTGGTTAGAGGGGGTGGCAGGTAGCCTAGTGGTTAGAGGGGGTGGCAGGTAGCCTAGTGGTTAGAGTGTTGGGCCAGTAACCAAAAATGGTTGCTGGATCAAATCCCAGAGCTGACAAAATAAAAAGCTCTTGTACAGAACAATGCAGTAAACGCCCTGTTCCCTGGTAGGCTGTCATTGTAAATAAGAATTTGTTCTTAACTCACTGGCCAAGTCACAAACAGGTTAAAATTGAATTTCTGGAATACATTGTTCAGACATTGAGTGTGTTTTTACATACTACATACAGACATCCTATGGTCTAAAAGACTGGACATCTACGGTCATCCTGACACACACAAAGTTACATTTACACACTGATCCATTATTGCATGCATTTACACACACACACACACACGGCGCTACTGCCACAGAGCTGCAGTAACATTGAGATGATCTGAAATGAATAGTTGAAGCGTTAAATGTCAGAGTATAAAACAGCCACAGAGAGAAAGCATACACACTCAGAACTTACACACTTCCTGAGCCCTGTCTCCTGGAGCCTGTAAGCCTCTGTGTGTGTGTGTGTGTGTGTGTGTGCGCGCGTGTGTGAGACAGAGACAGAGACAGTAGGACTGTGTTAGAGTGCTTTATCTTTTGTGAACAGTGTGTGATCCCCTACTTAAGGGTGTACCTCTGTGCTCTTGGTTTTCCTCTTGATATTATTCTGGAATAGAGAGGATGTGGAGGGGAGGAGGCTGGGCTGATGCAATCTCACATGAAAGCTCAAATAAGCAAGACACACACACACTGTGAAGCTCTAAGTATGGGTAATTTGCAGTGACAGGTTTCTCGTTAGATTTAAACCTGTCTTAAGAGAGATCGAATGATCTCACCACTCATCGTCATTTACAGGGCCTTCAGAAAGTATTCACACCCCTTGACTTTATCCACATTTTGTTGTGTTGGATTTAAAATGAATTCAATTGCGATGTTTTGTCATTGGCCTACACATAATGTCAAAGTGGAATGATGTTTTTAGAAATGTTCACAAATGAATAAAAAATGAAAAGCTGAGTCAATAAGTATTCAAGCCCTTTGTTATGGCAAGTCTAAATAAGTTCAGAAGTAAATATTTGCTTAACAAGTCACATAATATGTTGCACGGACTGATTTTGGAATGATTGATTACCCTACACATACGATTGATTATCTGCAAGGTCCCTCAGTCGAGCAGTGAATTTCAAACACAGATTCAACCACAAAGACCAGAGAGGTTTTCCATTGCCTCCCAAAGAAGGGCACCTATTGGCAGATGGGTAAAACATTATTTTTTAAATAAACAGACATCGAATATACCTTTGAGCATGTTGAAGTTATTCACCACACTTTGGATGGTGTATCAATACACTCAGTCACTACAAAGATGCAAGCGTCTTCCCTGACTCAGTTGCCAGAGAGAAAGGAAACCGCTCAGGGATTTCACCATGAAGCCAATGGTGAATTTAAAACAGTTACAGAGTTTAATGGCTGTGATAGGAGAAAACTAAGGTGTGGCAAAATGTGGAAAAGCAAATAACTTTTGGTCCTGAATACAAAGTGTTCTATTTTTGGGAAAATCCACTCTCTATATTTGCTAGCATAATGGCGGCTGCATCATGTTGTGCGTATGCTCATAATCGTTTGTAATCGGACTGAGGAGTTTTTCAGGATAAAAAAATAAATGGAATGGAGCTACGTAAGCACAGGCAAAATCCTAGATGAAAACCTGGTTCAGTCTGCTTTACACCAGACACTGGGAGATTAATTCCACCTTTCAGCAGGACAATAACCTAAAACACAAGGCCCAATCTACACTAAAATTGCTTATGAAGAAGACATTGAATGTTCCTTCGTGGCCTATTTACAGTTTTGACTTAAATCTACTTGGAAATCTATGGCAAGACCTGCAAATGGTTGTTTATCAACGATCAACAATCAATTTGATATAGCTTGAAGATTTTTTTTTAAAGAATAATGGGCAAATGTTGCAGTATCCAGTTGTGGAAAGCTCTTAGAAACCTAACCAGAAAAACTCACAGCTGTAATTGCTCCCAAAGGTGCTTTTTATGTAAATTAAATAGTTCTGTGTTTAATTTTCAATACATTTGCAAACATTTCTAAAAACATGTGTTCACTTTGTCATTATGGAGTATTGTGTAGATGGGTATATTATTGTGTGGGTGAGAACAAATTAAAAAAATATTTAATCCATTTTGAATTTAGGCTGTAACACAAAATTACGTGGAATAAATCAAGGGGTGTGAATACTTTCTGAAAGCACTGTACATGTACACCTATCGACGTTAAATATCAGCGTGTGTGGACGTGTTTAACTACTCTTGTACATCTATTCTGACGTCAGAATTGTAAACCAAAAAAAATGTGGACCAACTGGGGACATTTTGTTGGTCCCCAAAAGGTCATATTATATTTCTAGGGAGTTTAGGGTTAACCACAAATGTGGTTTCTACTGACAATTGAGATGTACAAACTATGGCATGAGGGGACGACGAGCAGATAAGAGACAATCTGTAATTTCAATTAAGACATTAATGAGCAAGCTAGGACGGACGTAGTCAATATAACTGTTTGTTCAGCACTTTTGAGATGACTGATTTCCTCTTATCTACTCGTCGTCCCCTTGCGCCGTAGTTTGTACATCTCAATTGTCAGTAGAAACCACATTTGTTTAAGCAAGTCAGCCAAGTTGTTTCTATACTTTGCAGCCTGTTTAGATTTCACAATACATCCCAACAAGATCACACAAAACCTATTGTTGTCACGAATCCCGTCGAAGATGGTGCCTCTTCTCGTTCGGGCGGCGCTCGGCGGACGTCGTCGCCGGCCTACTAGCTACCATCGATTCCCTTTTTTGTTTCTGTTAGTTTGGTCTGATTGGTTACACCTGTTTTGAGTTTAGTTTTGTGTGTGGGCTATTTAAGGGCACTAGGCCCTTGGTTTTGGATTATTTGTGGATTCTATTTTTCCGGACAGTTTAGTCCTCTTTGTTTGGACGGGTTATTTCATGCGCCCTTGTGTTTGGCATGTCCGTTTTCACTGTCTTTGGAATAAAGATCCACGTTCGGAACTAAACCTGCTCTCTGCGCCTGACTCCTCCACCCACTACTCCTAGAAGCCTTAACAATTGTACATTTGATAAGTAACACAGCTATGACTGACACAGCTATAATTAGATAATGATATGTCACACACGCGCACGCACGCACTCACACACACACACACACACACGTAAATTGGCTTTATTAACAAATTCATTAACAAGTTTAATAAATCCATTGCAACATTTCCAGAAGAGTTTCTGTTCACTACCAACACCATCAAGTTTTTTTTTTGTGTGTGTCAGAATGTTCATATTCAGCCACCTTCTAATGAGCAAAAAGCAACAGACCCCACAGTACTCTAGTGGGCCTGGGAGTGAAAATGTTTTTACACTTTTGACAACACAGAAGCAGGTCCCCATATAGCCAATCCTGTTTCTGTTGCAGAGACTTCCCCCACAGCAGGACACATAGCTGGAGTCAGAACCATAGTCAGAACAAGTCAGAA
Organism: Oncorhynchus mykiss; assembly: GCF_057628025.1. Lineage (NCBI taxonomy): Eukaryota > Metazoa > Chordata > Actinopteri > Salmoniformes > Salmonidae > Oncorhynchus > Oncorhynchus mykiss. Next base: position 42,642,789 of record NC_143048.1, read on the forward strand.
CCAGAGTCAGAGTTGGAGTCAGAACCAGAGTCAGAGTTGGAGTCAGAACCAGAGTCACAACCAGAGTCAGAGTTGGAGTCAGAACCAGAGTCAGAGTTGGAGTCAGAACCAGAGTCAGAGTTGGAGTCAGAACCAGAGTCAGAGTTGGAGTCAGAACCAGAGTCACAACCAGAGTCAGAGTTGGAGTCAGAGTTGGAGTCAGAACCAGAGTCAGAACCAGTCACAACCAGAGTCAGAACCGGAGTCAGAACCAGAGTCAGAACCGGAGTCAGAACCGGAGTCAGAACCGGAGTCAGAGTTGGAGTCAGAGTTGGAGTCAGAACTGGAGTCAGAACTGGAGTCAGAACTGGAGTCAGAACCGGAGTCAGAACCGGAACCACATAGACTCCTCTCGAAGAATCAAATACCAACCATTACTAGCTGTCACTATGTTGAAAATATAGCAACATGACCAATAATATTTAAAAAATAATACAATATTAATTAAATTGATAATTCACTTATGATTAATAGTTATAACAATTACAATAACTTTATTGTAGCATAAACACAGGCAAACATAAACCTGTGTCGTCAAGAGAGCGATCCTTGACTCCCTGGCATGTCACAACCTGATCACAATCGTCATCATCTGGGGAAGGGGGACACCTAGTCAGTTTTACAACAGAATTCATTCAACCGAAATGGGTCTTCCACATTTAACCCAACCCCTCTGAATCAGAGAGGTGTGGGAGGCTGCCTTAATCAACATCTACATCATCAGCGCCTGGGGAGCAGCAGTTGTTGTTGGGGTTGCTAGTAAATTGCTAGTAAAAAAAATGATAGTAAGAAGATTGTGGGAGATGTTTTGTTAGACCTCAGTGCAGCTTTTGATGTCATTGATCTTAACATATTGCTGAAAAAACGTAGGTGGATTTACATCCTCTGTCTTATCATGGATTGAGAGTTAAGTTTCTAATAGAACAAAGAAGGTTTTCGTTAATGGAAGTCTCTCTCATGCAAATTCATTTGAGTGTGGTGTACCGCAAGGCAATCGGCTAAGTTCATTATTGTTTAACGTTAGAGCTCTAATCGGTTTTAGAATAGTAACTAGCAATACGTTGGTGCAATAGGCTGGGGGATCATTAAGAAACAACAAGACAACTCATGTAAGGATCAGTTGAAACTTGTCCAACTCATGTAAGGATCAGTTGAAACTTGTCCAACTCATGAATGAGGGTTTAGAAAAATATTTACCAAAAGTGTCCCTGTTGCCAGATGAGTGGCAGCATGAAGAAATTAATTGTTGGAAACCGATATTCAAAGACATTTAGGGGCTTGACTGACAAAAGATTTTCATCCATGCATCCCTTGATGTTGACAATTGTCTCATTAATACCACAGTTTGAACATGAAAATATTCACTTCCAGTGAAAAAGTGTTCTGATTTCTTGACTTTTATCCACATTTTGTTAAGTTACAGCCTTATTCTAAAATGTACTAATAAAAAAAATGTCTTCATCAATCTACACACAATACCCTATAATCGCAAAACAAAAAACAGGTTTTTAGAATTTAAAAAAAATGTATTTAAAATAAATCACATTTCCATAAGTATTCAGAACCTTTACTCAGTACTTTGTTGAAATCGATTGCTCAGTTTGGCTGGGTGGCCAAACTGTTCTAGGAAGAGTCTTTGAGATTGACTTGATCCCCAAATGCTAATGTTGCTAAATGTTTGCATTGGCTAGTTTAACAAAAATCAAAGTGTGGATTGCAGTCGCTCCTTGTCCATTGACTGCTTTCAAGGTCAGGAAACAAATATCGAAATATGAACATTTACTGAACTAGATCCACAGACGATGCAATTGCACACAAACAGACCTGGGATCAAATACATGGGATTATTTGAGATAATGTATTTGAACACAGGTCTGATTGGGTTATTTGAGATAATGTATTTGAACCTAGGTCTGATTGGGTTATTTGAGATAATGTATTTGAACACAGGTCTGATTGGGTTGTTTGAGATAATGTATTTGAACACAGGTCTGATTGGGTTATTTGAGATAATGTATTTGAACACAGGTCTGATTGGGTTATTTGAGATAATGTATTTGAACCCAGGTCTGTTTGGGTTGTTTGAGATAATGTATTTGAACCTAGGTCTGATTGGGTTGTTTGAGATAATGTATTTGAACCCAGGTCTGTTTGGGTTATTTGAGATTCATGTATTTGAAAATGAGTATAGTAGGCTATTTATACTTTCAAATACTTCTAATAGAGGAATTTGATGGCACCACATTATAAGAAAAACTCAAATACACAAATTATAAGTATTAAATATACATATAAATAAATATTAAATATACATATATATGAATCCAGGTCTGAAAGTAAAACAATAGTCTTATTAGACATACAGTATAATTACCTAAATATAAGCTGAAGCAGTAATCAACAGTTCAACTCATGTGAGCTGAAGCAGTAATCAACAGTTCAACTCATGTGAGCTGAAGCAGTAATCAACAGTTCAACTCATGTGAGCTGAAGCAGTAATCAACAGTTCAACTCATGTGAGCTGAAGCAGTAATCAACAGTTCAACTCATGTGAGCTGAAGCAGTAATCAACAGTTCAACTCACGTGAGCTGAAGCAGTAATCAACAGTTCAACTCACGTGAGCTGAAGCAGTAATCAACAGTTCAACTCATGTGAGCTGAAGCAGTAATCAACAGTTCAACTCATGTGAGCTGAAGCAGTAATCAACAGTTCAACTCATGTGAGCTGAAGCAGTAATCAACAGTTCAACTCATGTGAGCTGAAGCAGTAATCAACAGTTCAACTCATGTGAGCTGAAGCAGTAATCAACAGTTCCACTCATGTGAGCTGAAGCAGTAATCAACAGTTCAACTCATGTGAGCTGAAGCAGTAATTACAACTCATGGCTGTTTTCAGGATATACAGTGTTATATATTATACAGTCACAAAGGAGTGAAAGACACCATTTAAAAAAACAATAAGAATTGTGCAAATCAATCTTTGTTTGTTCCTGGGACATTCCAACCATTTTCCCAGAAGCTACCAGAAAATGTTCTCCTGGCTCACACAGACATTGTCACCTTGTTCAAATCTACCTACCAGATCGTTTCTCCCACCCTTTTCCCAGAACCTACTGGTATATACAATTTACATTTCCTCTTGGCTCAGACACAGACAGCTGAGAAATATAATATTGCACAAACAAAAACAGAATATTGCATGTCATGTTACCATTGTATGCCTTAACATGTTCCCGGGGTATTCAATTGCTGAACGTTCATAAGTATCAGTATGTGTTTGGAGTCATTGCTCAGGCATACAAAAATGTTTTTAATCCTCTCCAAACAATATAGATATTCTAGAAGACTGGACCTCTATTGTCTAAAAGACTGGACATCTATGATCTAGAAAACTGGACATCTATGATCTAGAAGACTGGACATCTGTGGTCTAGAAGACTGGACATCTGTGGTCTAGAAGACTGGACATCTATGATCTAGAAGACTGGACATCTATGATCTAGAAGACTGGACCTCTATGGTCTAGAAGACTGGACCTCTATGCTCTAGAAGACTGGACATCTATGGTCTAGAAGACTGGACATCTATGATCTAGAAGACTGGACATCTATTGTCTAAAAGACTGGACATCTATGATCTAGAAGACTGGACGTCTATGGTCTAGAAGACTGGATATCTATGGTCTAAAAGACTGGACATCTATTGGGCACGCACACAAATGCACACAAACACTGTGAAGTTCATTGAAATACATGTTTGATCCATGTACATTTTCTTCCCTGGTGTTTTGGGATTCTATGTTCAACATTCCTCATGCTACCTGAGGCCACTGACCCTTCAGTCAGCTCTCCCGACGCCATGACCCTTCAGTCAGCTCTCCTGACTCCATTACTCTTCAGTCAGCTCTCCTGACGCCATGATCCTTCAGTCAGCTCTCCTGACGCCATGACACTTCAGTCAGCTCTCCTGACGCCATTAATCTTCAGTCAGCTCTCCTGACTCCATGACCCTTCAGTCAGCTCTCCTGACTCCATTACTCTTCAGTCAGCTCTCCTGACTCCATTGCTCTTCAGTCAGCTCTCCTGACTCCATGACCCTTCAGTCAGCTCTCCTGACTCCATGAGGTAGCAGCGGGATCACAGCACAACTAACAAATAATTCAACTTTACTTTACCCAGCTGTTTATTACTTCTGTTCATACTAGGTTAGGTGAGTGTAAAGCACTGAATAACACAACAATCTACTTCCTGTCTCATTTGCTTTTCTGCATCATCTCTCTCTCCCTCTCTCTCTCTCTCACTCTCTCTCTCTGTCTCAGTCACTCTGTCGGGCTCAGGAGGAGTTAAAACCTGAGTTACCCTCCCTCAGTCTCTCATCTTTCTATCTCTCTGCTTCTCATCCACTCTGAGTGTAATTTGTATCTAGCCTCACTCCCTCCCTGTTTAGATGATTAGTAGTCTCCCCTCCACTCTAGTTTGACAAACAGACGCCTCACAAGTCCTGAACTGGCAGCTTCATTAAATAGTAACCGCAAAACAACAGTCTCTACATCAACAGTGAAGATGCGACTCCGGGATGCTGGCCTTCTAGGCAGAAAGTGAGAAAGATGAGAGAAGGCCAGCATCCTGGAGTCGCCTATTCCCTGTTGACTTTGAGACTGGTGTTTTGCGGGTACTATTTCATGAAGCTGCCAGTTGAGGACTTGTGAGGCGTCTGTTTCTCAAACTAGACACTCTAATGTACTTGTCCTCTTGCTCAGTTGTGCACCGGGGCCTCCCACTCCTCTTTCTATTCTGGTTAGCGCCAGTTTGCGCTGTTCTGTGAAAGTAGTAGTATACAGCGTTGTACGAGATCTTCAGTTTCATGGCAATTTCTCGCATGGAATAGCCTTAATTTCTCAGAACAAGAATAAGACTAACGAGTTTCGGAAGAAAGATCTTTGTTCTAGCCATTTTGAACCTGTAATCGAACCCACAAATGCTGATGCCCCAGATACTAGTCTAAAGAAGGCCAGTTTTATTGCTTCTTTAATCAGGACAACGATTTTCAGCTGTGCTAACATAATTTCAAAAGGGTTTTCTAATGGTAAATTAGCCTTTTAAAAAGCTATACTTGGATTAGTTAACACAACGTGCCATTGGAACACAGGAGTGATGGTTGCTGATAATGGGTCTCTGTACGCCTATGTAGATATTCCATTAAAAATCAGTCGTTTCCAACTACAACAGTCATTTTCAACATTAACAATGTCTACACTGTATTTCTGATCTATTTTATGTTATTTTAATGGACAAAAAAAGTGCTTTTCTTTCAAAAACAAGGACATTTCTAAGTGACCCCAAACTGTTGAACGGTAGTGTATATCTTCCTTTTTATAAACCCTCTCTCTCGATTTTCTCTCTCTCTCTCTCTCTCTCTCTCTCCCTCCCCACCCTCTCTCTCCTACCCTTTTCTCTCTCTCTCTATCTTTCTCTCTCTCTCTCTCTCTCTCTCTCTCGCTCTCTCTCTCAGGGAGAGTGGCTGTAGAGGTTAATATTTTATGGGCGAGTCATCTCTACTGAGTGTGATGAGTTGCAGTGCCCTTTTAGCTGTGTGTATGTGCACATGCTGAAGTGTGTATGTACGAATATTTATGTATGAATATAAAGCATTTGAGTCATCTATCTAAGATTAGAATCTTTTTCTATTTCATGGTCCAATTGAAATATGAGAATGAGCGAGTGAGAGAGTGAGAGAGAGAGTGATTTTAATGACACTGTATCTCTTTTTCCACTTACTTCTCTCTCCCTCTCCTTTCTTCTCCTGTTCCTGCTGCCCACCGCAGTTTTATGCCTCTCTCTCTTCCCCGTCTCCCTTCCCTCCCCCCCTCTCTCTTCCCCGTCTCCCTTCCCTCCCCCCCTCTCTCTTCCCCGTCTCCCTTCCCTCCCCCTCTCTCTCTTCCCCGTCTCCCTTCCCTCCCCCCCTCTCTCTTCCCCGTCTCCCTTCCCTCCCCCCCTCTCTCTTCCCCGTCTCCCTTCCCTCCCCCTCTCTCTCTTCCCCGTCTCCCTTCCCTCCCCCCCTCTCTCTTCCCCGTCTCCCTTCCCTCCCCCCCTCTCTCTTCCCCGTCTCCCTTCCCTCCCCCCCTCTCTCTTCCCCGTCTCCCTTCCCTCCCCCCCTCTCTCTTCCCCGTCTCCCTTCCCTCCCCCCCTCTCTCTTCCCCCCCTCCCTTCCCTCCCCCTCTCTCTCTTCCCCGTCTCCCTTCCCTCCCCCTCTCTCTCTTTGTAATGTCTGCATTACGTATTCTGCAGTCGGCCTCAGCTGTCACCACAGCATTGGATGTGTGCGAGTGTCTGAAGCACTTAAGGATCTTATATCATCTTTACCTTGCCCCCCCCCTTCTCTCCCTCTCTATCTATCTCTCTGTTCTCCATCTATGTTTCTCACACTTTCTCCCAGGAGCTATACAGACCGGGAATGGAGAGGTGGATCACCTTCACTGTGTTTCATCTATGATATGATCTGACGGGAAGTCCGTCTTTCTCTACATACTGCTATCTCTCTCTATTCTCTCTCTCTCTCTGATATCTCTCTCTATTCCTCACTTCCTTCATCTCAAACATACACAAACACTTACTCGTGTTACTGATGGATTATTGACCAAAAATAACACCCTAGTTATCTAGATGACTATATATATAGTAGAACAGGGTTACCATAACGTTAAAACCCTAGTTATCTAGATGACTATATATAGTAGAACAGGGTTACCATAACACCCTAGTTATCTAGATGACTATATATAATAGAACAGGGTTACCATAACACCCTAGTTATCTAGATGACTATATATAGTAGAACAGGGTTACCATAACACCCTAGTTATCTAGATGACTATATATAGTAGAACAGGGTTACCATAACAACCTAGTTATCTAGATGACTATATATAGTAGAACAGGGTTACAATACACAGTAGAACAGGGTTACCATAACACCCTAGTTATCTAGATGACTATATATAATAGAACAGGGTTACCATAACACCCTAGTTATCTAGATGACTATATATAGTAGAACAGGGTTACCATAACACCCTAGTTATCTAGATGACTATATATAGTAGAACAGGGTTACCATAACAACCTAGTTATCTAGATGACTATATATAGTAGAACAGGGTTACAATACACAGTAGAACAGGGTTACCATAACACCCTAGTTATCTAGATGACTATATATAGTAGAACAGGGTTACCATAACACCCTAGTTATCTAGATGACTATATATAGTAGAACAGGGTTACCATAACAACCTAGTTATCTAGATGACTATATATAGTAGAACAGGGTTACCATAACAACCTAGTTATCTAGATGACTATATATAGTAGAACAGGGTTACAATACACAGTAGAACAGGGTTACCATAACACCCTAGTTATCTAGATGACTATATATAGTAGAACAGGGTTACCATAACAACCTAGTTATCTAGATGACTATATATAGTATAACAGGGTTACCATAACAACCTAGTTATCTAGATGACTATATATAGTAGAACAGGGTGACCATAACACCCTAGTTATCTAGATGACTATATATAGTAGAACAGGGTTACAATACACAGTAGAACAGGGTTACCATAACACCCTAGTTATCTAGATGACTATATATAGTAGAACAGGGTTACCATAACAACCTAGTTATCTAGATGACTATATATAGTAGAACAGGGTGACCATAACACCCTAGTTATCTAGATGACTATATATAGTAGAACAGGGTTACAATACACAGTAGAACAGGGTTACCATAACACCCTAGTTATCTAGATTACTATATATAGTAGAACAGTTTTTTTTTATTTTTTTATTTTTTTATTTTACCTTTATTTAACCAGGTAGGCAAGTTGAGAACAAGTTCTCATTTACAATTGCGACCTGGCCAAGATAAAGCAAAGCAGTTCGACAGATACAACAACACAGAGTTACACATGGAGTAAAACAAACATACAGTCAAAAATAAAGTATAAACAAGTCTATATACAATGTGAGCAAATGAGGTGAGAAGGGAGGTAAAGGCAAAAAAAGGCCTTGGTGGCAAGGTAAATACAATATAGCAAGTAAAACACTGGAATGGTAGTTTTGCAATGGAAGAATGTGCAAAGTAGAAATAAAAATAATGGGGTGCAAAGGAGCAAAATAAATTAATTAATTAAATACAGTTGGGAAAGAGGTAGTTGATAGGGCTAAATTATAGGTGGGCTATGTACAGGTGCAGTAATCTGTGAGCTGCTCTGACAGTTGGTGCTTAAAGCTAGTGAGGGAGATAAGTGTTTCCAGTTTCAGAGATTTTTGTAGTTCGTTCCAGTCATTGGCAGCAGAGAACTGGAAAGAGAGACGGCCAAAGAAAGAATTGGTTTTGGGGGTGACTAGAGAGATATACCTGCTGGAGCGTGTGCTACAGGTGGGAGATGCTATGGTGACCAGCGAGCTGAGATAAGGGGGGACTTTACCTAGCAGGGTCTTGTAGATGACATGGAGCCAGTGGGTTTGGCGACGAGTATGAAGCGAGGGCCAGCCAACGAGAGCGTACAGGTCGCAATGGTGGGTAGTATATGGGGCTTTGGTGACAAAACGGATTGCACTGTGATAGACTGCATCCAGTTTGTTGAGTAGGGTATTGGAGGCTATTTTGTAAATTACATCGCCAAAGTCGAGGATTGGTAGGATGGTCAGTTTTACAAGGGTATGTTTGGCAGCATGAGTGAAGGATGCTTTGTTGCGAAATAGGAAGCCAATTCTAGATTTAACTTTGGATTGGAGATGTTTGATATGGGTCTGGAAGGAGAGTTTACAGTCCAACCAGACACCTAAGTATTTGTAGTTGTCCACGTATTCTAAGTCAGAGCCGTCCAGAGTAGTGATGTTGGACAGGCGGGTAGGTGCAGGTAGTGATCGGTTGAAGAGCATGCATTTAGTTTTACTTGTATTTAAGAGCAATTGGAGGCCACGGAAGGAGAGTTGTATGGCATTGAAGCTTGCCTGGAGGGTTGTTAACACAGTGTCCAAAGAAGGGCCGGAAGTATACAGAATGGTGTCGTCTGCGTAGAGGTGGATCAGAGACTCACCAGCAGCAAGAGCGACCTCATTGATGTATACAGAGAAGAGAGTCGGTCCAAGAATTGAACCCTGTGGTACCCCCATAGAGACTGCCAGAGGTCCGGACAACAGGCCCTCAGATTTGACACACTGAACTCTATCAGAGAAGTAGTTGGTGAACCAGGCGAGGCAATCATTTGAGAAACCAAGGCTGTTGAGTCTGCCGATGAGGATGTGGTGATTGACAGAGTCGAAAGCCTTGGCCAGATCAATGAATACGGCTGCACAGTAATGTTTCTTATCGATGGCGGTTAAGATATCGTTTAGGACCTTGAGCGTGGCTGAGGTGCACCCATGACCAGCTCTGAAACCAGATTGCATAGCAGAGAAGGTATGGTGAGATTCAAAATGGTCGGTAATCTGTTTGTTGACTTGGCTTTCGAAGACCTTAGAAAGGCATGGTAAGATAGATATAGGTCTGTAGCAGTTTGGGTCAAGAGTGTCCCCCCCTTTGAAGAGGGGGATGACCGCAGCTGCTTTCCAATCTTTGGGAATCTCAGACGACACGAAAGAGAGGTTGAACAGGCTAGTAATAGGGGTGGCAACAATTTCGGCAGATAATTTTAGAAAGAAAGGGTCCAGATTGTCTAGCCCGGCTGATTTGTAGGGGTCCAGGTTACCATAACACCCTAGTTATCTAGATGACTATATATAAACTCTCACTAAATGTCCTCTCACTGTCAACTGAGTTTATTTTCAGCAAACTTAACATGTGTAAATATTTGTATGAATATAACAAGATTCAACAACTAAGACATAAACTGAACAAGTTCCACAGACATGTAACTAACAGAAATTGAATAATGTGTCCCTGAACAAAGGGGGGGTCAAAATCAAAAGTAACAGTCAGTATCTGATGTGGCCACCTGCTGCACTAAGTACTGCAGTGCCTCTCCTCCTCATGGACTGCACCAGATTTGCCAGTTCTTGCTGTGAGATGTTACCCCACTCTTCCACCAAGGCACCTGCAAGTTCCCAGACATTTCTGGGGGGAATGGTCCTAGCCCTCATCCTCTGATCCAACAGGTGGGATTGAGATCTGGGCATTTTGCTGGCCATGGCAGAACACTGACATTTCTGTCCTGCAGGAAATCACGCACAGAACGAGCAGTATTGCTGGTGGCAAAGTCATGCTGGAGGGTCATGTCAGGATGAGCCTGCAGGAAGGGTACCACATGAGGGAGGAGGATGTCTTCCCTGTAATGCACAGCATTGAGATTGCCTGCAATGACAACAAGCGTACGTTCACGCAGATGAGCAGGAACACTGCGCATCTTTCTTTTGGTGTTTTTCAGAGTCAGTTGAAAGGCCTCTTTAGTGTCCTAAGTTTTCATAACTGTGACCATAATTGCCTACGGTCTGTAAGCTGTTAGTGTCTGTCACGTAGACCAAAGCGCAGCGTGGTTAGAATACATTCTTCTTTATTGAAGGAAGAACACGAAGAACACTTTAACAAAACGATAAGACTAACGTAACCGCTAACGAAGCACTGCGCTAACGTGCAACATAACATAGACAATAACCCACAAAATACCCAAAGAAGATGGCTGCCTAAATATGGTTCCCAATCAGAGACAACGATAAACACCTGCCTCTAATTGAGAACCAATCTAGGCAACCATAGACCTACATAAACACCTAGATGGTATACAACCCGATAAATCTACAAAACCCCTAGACAGTACAAAAACCCTAGATGAGACAAAAACACGCATACCCACCCTCGTCACACCCTGACCTAACCAAAAATATATAAAGAAAACAAAGAATACTCAGGTCAGGGCATGACAGTGTCTTAACAACCGTTCCACAGGTGAATGTTCATTACAGTTTTTTACAATCACTTTAGCACTAATTTCAGAACCTTGTGGTCATTTTTCAAAACTCTATAGACACAAAACTCAAAACGGTCATCACTTGTAACACAGGCTGTCCATTGTTCAAAACATTGCATTGTGCATTCATATCTTTATAGAAACCTTGCACTTGCAGAATCATTGTTTCAAATAACTAATTTATCATGAAATACCATATGAACATTCATTTAGATCACCCACACACAAGATACCGATAGTTTCACTGTGTAGTTGTTCGTACAATCATGAAATATTGTAGTACAAAGTATGTGATACATGTTTCATTATGGTACTACACGTAAATACATCACTGTAAAAGGACTAGTAGAGAGAATACTACAGACACAGTGGAATCATTGAACAAAATATGAAATGTATTGATGAAACACAATAAAATCACAACGTAGGTTTCTTTGAATCAAAGCAAAATAAAAAGCTAAACATTTTTTTTTTAACTACAGTAAAAGGTCAACTGTAGGGTTCCTCACCTTGCTTACTGTATAAAGCAAAACAAAGGATTGATTACTGTACTTCTATATTTCCATCAACCCGGTCTTGTGGATTTGGCCACAGGTTCTTATCCACATCACAATGGATGTTTTCATTAGTCAAACATCTTGGGAAGAATCTTTGGGCGAATCCAGGCCTGACACTGGTCTGCCGTGATGTCATTGCATGGTGAATCCAGGCCTGACACTGGTCTGCCGTGATGTCATTGCATGGTGAATCCAGGCCTGACACTGGTCTGCCGTGATGTCATTGCATGCGTCATCCATGGCCTGGAGAAGGGTGGCTTGTTCGTGAGGGCGCCTATCATATACCTTCCACCTCCATGTGGAGAAAAATTCCTCAATCGGGTTAAGGAAAGGAGAGTATGGGGGTAAGTAAAGGGTGGTAAATTGTGGTTGGGACTGAAACCAACTCAATATATAGAGTCTATAGAGTAGAGAGCTTTAGATGTTGTTCGACCAAACATTAGAACGGGCAAGATGCGTAATCTAAGGAACTTTATTGATGCCACACAAGGTGATTCCAGCATCTCAGAAACAACTGCCTTCCTGGGATTTTTACGCACAACAGTCTCTAGAGTTTACAGGGAATGGTGCGTTAAACGAAACACATTCAGTGAGCGGCCTTTCTGTGGGCAAAAACACCTTGTCAATTAGAGAGGTCAGAAGAGAATGTCCAGACTCATTCAAGCTAACAGAAAGGTCACACATGCTCAAATAACAGCTGTTTAAACAGTGGTGTGCAGAAGAGCATCTCTTAACGTACAACACCGTGAATAATTCAGGCTGTTGTGGAGGCAAAAGAGGGTCCTACCCAGTACTAGATAGGTGTACCTAATAAAGTGATACAGTGATACAGTGATGTCAAATCTGAAAACATGGTCTTGAAAAGTGGTACATGGGACCATAGAAACAGTATCTGACAAAGAATGATGATGAAATATTACATCCATAGATAATGTCGTCCAATTGGATAAAGAGGCGGAGAAACTATGGTGGGGTCAGAGCCACCACCGCGGACAGACGCCCACCCAGACCCTCCCCTATAGGTTCAGGTTTTGGGGCCGGAGTCCGCACCTTTGGTGGGGGGGGTACTGTCACGTTCTGACCTTAGTTCCTTTGTTTTGCCTTTTGTTTTAGTCTGGTCAGGGCGTGAGTTGGGTGGGTTGTCTATGTTAGTTTTTCTATGATTTTCTATTTCTGTGTTTGGCCTGGTATGGTTCTCAATCAGAGGCAGCTGTCAATCGTTGTCCCTGATTGAGAACCATATTTAGGGAGCCTGTTTTCTATTGTGTTTTGTGGGTGGTTGTTTTCTGTCTTTGTGTGTCTGCACCAGACAGAACTGTTTTGGTTGTTTTCGTTGTTGTTTTGTTATTCAGTGTTCAGTTTACATTAAAAAAGATGAACACGTTGCGCATTGGTCCTCACCTTCTTCCACCAACAATGGTCGTTACATAATGTGTGAATTGCGTTTTGAAATGGTAATACTTTGATGTTAAGTTGTGTCATTTTGAACAGGTGATTTTAGTTCAGTGAACAAATGATCTTAGCTTTATGTGTATTGTATCCAAGCAATTGGAAAAAGTGTTGAAAATGTTGCATTTTGATCATTGGCTGTGAGTTTTGTGTCTAGAGTTTTGAAAAATGACATCAAGGTTCCGAAATTAGTGCCAAAGTGATTGTAAAAAACGAATTGTTTATGGTTCATTGAACAAGCATGGCAAACAGTGTTTAAACCCTTTACAATGAAGATCTGTGAAGTTATTTGGATTTTTACCAATTATCTTTGAAAGACAGGGTCCTGAAAAAGTGAAGTTTCTTTTATTGTTGAGTTTAGTAGTACATGGTTATCATAACACCCTAGTTATCTAGATGACTGTATATAGTCGAAGTAGATCAACGTTAGATGAATGAAATATGGACAGCCATAAACCGTATGACCAACCAGAACTCTTTTTCATAGTGGAGACCAAAACTATGGCAACCAGAACTATCCTTCATAGTGGAGACCAACACTATGGCAACCAGAACTCTCCTTCATAGTGGAGACCAACACTATGGCAACCAGAACTCTCCTTCATAGTGGAGACCAACACTATGGCAACCAGAATTCTCGTTCATAGTGGAGACCAACACTATGGCCAACCAGAACTATCCTTCATAGTGGAGACCAACACTATGGCAACCAGAACTCTCCTTCACAGTGGAGACCTTGAACAACACAAAACATTATAGGATGAGGCCTCACTCTCTTTCTCTTTTTCTCTCTTATCTCTCTCCCTCTCTGTCTCTCTCTCTCTTTCTGTATCTCTTTCTCTCTCTGTCTGTCTTTCAATTAAATTAAATTAAATATACACATTGAATTGAATTGAATCTACACATTCTCAAAATAAACATATACAGTAGTGACAATGATCAAAGACAGGAATATAATATACTGTTAGTAATGAGCAAAAATAATGATAGTGATACTCGTATTACAACACATAATACACATTTTTAAAAAGCAATTACAACACATAATAAAAACAAATAGGCAAAAATGAATAATCACACTACACTTCTCACTGGCTGTCCCTGAGGTTGAATAATCACACTACACTTCTTACTGACTGTCCCTGAGGTTGAATAATCACACTAGACTTCTCACTGACTGTCCCTGAGGTTGAATAATCACACCACTTCTCACTGGCTGTCCCTTGGGTTGAATAACCACACTACACTTCTCACTGGTTGTCCCTGAGGTTGAATAATCACACTAGACTTCTCACTGTGTCCCTGAGGTTGAATAATCACACTACACTTCTCACTGGCTGTCCCTTGGGTTGAATAACCACACTACACTTCTCACTGACTGTCCCTGAGGTTGAATAATCACACTAGACTTCTCACTGACTGTCCCTGAGGTTGAATAATCACACCACTTCTCACTGGCTGTCCCTGAGGTTGAAAAATCACACTACACTTCTCACTGGCTGTCCCTGAGGTTGAATAATCACACTACACTTCTCACTGGCTGTCCCTGAGGTTGAATAATCACACTACACTTCTCACTGGCTGTCCCTTGGGTTGAATAACCACACTACACTTCTCACTGGCTGTCCCTGAGGTTGAATAATCACACTAGACTTCTCACTGACTGTCCCTGAGGTTGAATAATCACACCACTTCTCACTGGCTGTCCCTGAGGTTGAAAAATCACACTACACTTCTCACTGGCTGTCCCTGAGGTTGAATAATCACACTACACTTCTCACTGACTGTCCCTGAGGTTGAATAACCACACTACACTTCTCACTGGCTGTCCCTCGGGTTGAATAATCACACTACACTTCTCACTGACTGTCCCTGAGGTTGAATAATCACACTACACTTCTCACTGGCTGTCCCTTGGGTTGAATAATCACACTACACTTCTCACTGGCTGTCCCTCAAGTTGAATAATCACACCACTTCTCACTGGCTGTCCCTCAAGTTGAATAATCACACTATACTTCTCACTGGTAGTCCCTCAAGTTTAATAATCACACTACACTTCTCACTGGCTGTCCCTGAAGTTGAATTATCACACTACACTTCTCACTGACTGTCCCTCAGGTTGAATAATCACACTATACTTCTCACTGACTGTCCCTCGGGTTGTGGCAGGAGGATCTATTTCTCTCTCACACTCACTCACACACACACACACGCTCACACACACACAGACTCGTATTCATTTCACTGGTTGTCCTTGGATGTCGGACCATGACAAACATTCCAGAGGCTGAGATGTGTTATGATGTGTTATGTGTTATGATATGATATATTGTGTTATGATGTGTTATGTTGTGTTATGATGTGTTATGTTGTGTGATGTGTTATGTTGTGTTATGTGTTATGATGTGTTATGTTGTGTTATGATGTGTGATGTGTTATGTTGTGTTATGTGTTATGATGTGTTATGTTGTGTTATGTGTTATGTTGTGTTATGTGTTATGATGTGTTATGTTGTGTGATGTGTTATGTTGTGTTATGTGTTATGTTGTGTTATGTGTTATGATGTGTTATGTTGTGTGATGTGTTATGTTGTGTTATGTGTTATGATGTGTTATGTTGTGTTATGATGTGTGATGTGTTATGTTGTGTTATGTGTTATGTTGTGTTATGTGTTATGATGTGTTATGTTGTGTTATGATGTGTTATGTTGTGTTATGATGTGTGATGTGTTATGTTGTGTTATGTGTTATGATATATTGTGTTATGATGTGTTATGATGTGTTATGTTGTGTTATGTGTTATGTTGTGTTATGTGTTATGATGTGTTATGTTGTGTTATGATGTGTTATGTGTTATGATGTGTTATGTTGTGTTATGTTGTGTTATGATGTGTTATGTGTTATGTGTTATGATGTGTTAAGTTGTGTTATGATGTGTTATGATGGGTGATGTGTTATGATGTGTTATGATGTGTTATGATGTGTGATGTGTTATGATGTGTGATGTGTTATGATGTGTTATGATGTGTTATGTTGTGTTATGATGTGTTATTATGTGTTATGTTGTCTTGTGTTATGATGTGTTATTATGTGTTATGTTGTCTTGTGTTATGATGTGTTATGATGTGTTATGATGTGTTATTATGTGTTATGTTGTCTTGTGTTATGATGTGTTATATTATATTGTGTTGTAATGTGTTCTGATGTTTTATGTTCTGATGTGTTCTGATGCGTTGTGGTATGTTTGGTTAATCTGGTCCACCCAGCCCGATCTCTAGCAATTGAGCCTGGAGACGAGGTAAGCCATCAGAGTGTGGATGGGCTGCCCAATGGAAACAGTCACAAGATGTTCTCCTCTTAATAACCTTTTACTGCAGTGGGCTAAATCAGGGTCACACAAAGTGTTTCTTGGTAGTCTTAAACAAACCTACTTTGTAACAAAAGTCTACACCTCACACACATTATAGGCTTAAAGAAAATAAGACACCTGTACCAGGTCAGATATAGAGTTGAGATGTATTACATTTTGAGTTTCCGTCCCAATATTACACGTTATATACATCACAGAAGACTGAAATACAAGTAAACTATTTATAGAAACACCGGATTTGAATAACATTCTACCCATGAGGCCAGTAGATAACTTTACTACAGACATGTTATCTTGATTTCCCAGTTGTTAAGGCCCATTAAGAGCTTATAGAAAGCTGGCCTGTCCATGTCATCTCTTTGGAGCTCCCAATCAAGGACTTACCGACACAAGGGTACCGTGGTCCCCACACACACACACACACACACACACACACACACACACACACACACACACACACACACACAAACACACACACACACACACACACACACACACACACACACACACACACACACAGACAGACAGACAGACAGACAGACAGACAGACAGACAGACAGACAGACAGACAGACAGACAGACAGACAGATACAGACAGACGCGCGCACGCACACGGACGGACGGACGCACGCACACACACACACACAGAGACTGGGTGTTTTGTTGAAGCTCATTACTTGATGTAGGCTATGAGACATGAGCAGCAGGAGGAACCACACGGACACTGTCAGGCTCCTTAATAGTCACCCTCCCCCTTCCTGCCCCCCAGACTTCCTACAACCTTTGACACAGTTGTAAACAAGTACTGTATATATATTATTATTAGTATTATTTATAGTTTCATTCACTTTGGAGCTCGGGCGTGCAGAATGTTACCGTACCCTGCAACTACACCAACTACACCTGTCACTGTGTGTGTGTGTGTGTGTGTGTGCGTACGTGTGCATGCGTGCGTGCGTGTGTGCGTGTGTGTGCATGCGTGCGTGCGTGTGTGTGCGTGTGTATGTGTGCGTGTGTGTGTGTGATAAGACAGCAAACATCAAACAAGAACGCAGCTGAATAAGACTTGTGCGTCTTCTGTGAAACAGATCATTAACTCAGAATGGTTAAGGTAAGGGGAACGGTTTGGGATATGGTTAACACCCCAAAACATAAGCTCTGGGACTGAACACGCAACCCTAGGTGCCAGAGCTTACGGTTTATGCCATCCCCGTCCAAAATGCCCTAGCAGACCCCGAGCCTAGAAGTCATCTCCCGATAACCTGCTTACCTGGACGGACGTCGAACTTCGCAGTGGATCTTGAGCGACATGGCTGATCACTCCATTTTCTTGATGCAACAATCTAGCTGTTAAATTAATATAGGAGAACCACTGCACACACATACACACAGACACACATAAACACACACATATACACATACACGCAGACACACATATACACACACATATACACATACACACAGACACACATAAACACACACATATACACATACACGCATATACACATAAACACACACATATACACATACACGCAGACACACACACACACAGACACTAACAGACACACACACACAGACACACACACTAACAGACACATACACACACACACTAACAGACAGACACAGACACACACTGACACACACACACACACACACACACACAGACATACAGACACACACACACAGACGCACAGCCATACACACACACAGACACACACACACACATAGATACACACACACAGACACACAGACATACACACACACATACACACACACAGACACATACATACATAGACACACACATCTCTCAGGTAGTGAGGAGCTGGAGCTCAGTTCATGCCATATGAATCTACCGAGTGAGACAAGCTATGGGCTAGCACACACACAAGCTATGGGCTAGCGCTAATGAACACACACTCGGCAGGTAGCTTCAAGGTTAGAGCATTTGGCCAGTAGCCAAAAAGTCACCAGTTCAAATCCCGGAGCTGACAAAGTGAAAAATCTGTTACTGTGCCCTTGAGCAAGGTACTTTAAACCCTACTTCTCCAGGGACGCTGGACAATGGTGACCCTGTCCGTGACCCCACTCCCTACTGGGATATGCAAGAACCACATGTTAATTACACACTAGGACCAGCGAACACTTGTATAAATGTGTAACAGGATAAATACAAGCACACCCCAAATTAGTATTAATATCTTACACCAGCCCGCCCTTCTGCCATTATGAGAAAAGACCGTGACGAGAGCGTGTTGTTTGTAAACCGGCTGCTGGAGACAAAGCGCAGCACGCGCTGCTCGGTTAGAACGTAAATCGCGGATCATCCTCGAGGAGCATTGACGTCTATCTCCTCCAGTGCGCATCTAAAGTGCACTGGTAGTGTTAAAAAGTGTACTATTCTGGAAGCTACTTTCCGTTAAGGTTAAGATATATCAGACTGGACTGCTCAAATATAGCGTGACTCACCAGGGATGTAGTCTAGCCTATGTGTGCCATTCTAACTTGTGTAACGTTTAGGCATTGTTTCAAAGTTGTTTTAAAAAATATATATATATGAACGGCTGAACATTGGGCAACACAAGCCAGGTCAACAAAGTTATCTAAATAAAAATGTCCTCGACTCTCAGCTCCCCATCGCCGAACAACAGCAGCCTTTTGACTGCGAGCTACGAGAGGACGGACCTCACAGAGGCGCAAAGACACATAAGCATGCTTCTCTTCGGCTTGTGCGTTGCCATCGCCGCTGCTACCTTCGTGGGAGGTGTGTATTCTCTCATCTTTTTCATCCAGATGAGGTGGAAAACCATCCTGTGGCTCATCGTGGCTTCAATGTCCGTGGACGACCTGCTCAGCGTAATACCTCTCTCCCTCTTCATGCTCCTCCAGTGGGAGAGAGATGGAGAGGGAGGGTCGGTGACCATATGCACGTTATCGGGACTTCTCTATGTGTTCCAAGGACTCTCCAGCAATATGAAGGCTTGCCTTATCGCAGCCTACACCTTCTACGTTACTAAGCGAGAAAGAAGTCCTCGGCCGTTAAGCGTGATGTGGGCGATAGCCGGGGTGTGGGTAGTCAGCCTGGCCGTCAGTGTACTACCCCTGTGCGGCTGGGGGAGTTTCACCCCGGTCTCTCTAGGCTGTTTCCCAGAGAGCCACAGCTTTTACGTGCTGCTCCTTTTCTCTGTGTACTCCTTGTGTTTCTGCGGATTGGTCTTATTCTTCGTTCCTCTCACCTACCAGCTACTGTGTTCCAGGGAGCCACAGAGGACGTTCTACCCGAGCTACTTGGATATCGCCAGGGATCTGAGAGGGGACGGGTCTGCGCCTCTCTGCGACCTCCCGTCCTTCTCCCGGGATAGCTTGGACAGAAGTTTCAGTGCCTACAACGAGCTGTTTCCGGTTGGGTCGGGGAAAGGGCTAGGGGTACGGGGCACAGTGGAAACATATACCTGCCCAACCCCTACCTCTGACGGTGTACTGAGGGATGGAACCATTAGTAACTGGGAATCCCCGGTGTTCTTTGCACAAAAGCGCTTCTCCATGATCCTAGCGGTAGTGAGAGTTGTCTTGTGGATGCCGATGATGGTGAGTGGCCTAGAGATGGAAAAATGTGTAGATTAAGAAATATCACATCTTATGCATGCTTTTATAACAAATAGGGTTTCAACTAGGTATATTACATTGTATACAGTGTATTTCCTGCAATGCCACATTGAATAGGCTTTATGCCTAATCTATAAACATGTAGGGTAAGGTGGGGTAACTACCCCCCATAAGAACACTATCCAATTGCAGACACAAAAAAGCACCCATGGGGTAACTTGACCCCTGAAGATTTGTGTCTTAAAACCTATTTAATGAATTTTGTTTCGCATTTAAAACAATAAAAAAAACTTAAAAGCTAGAGACTAGTAGGTAGGCTATCTTATTTTAATTGAATAAATGTAATATTGAAACAAAATGGAATTGCACATCTCACTGTTAATATCCTCACTATAGCTAGGTTAGCAATTCAATTGGTGACAGATTTTCATGTGAATATTCTACAATCTGCATCCCTGTGGAACGTTTGTGACACCTTGTCGAGTCCACGCCCCAACAAATTGAAGCTGTGCTGAGGGCAAAGGGGGGTTGCAACTCCATATTATAAAGGTATTCCTGACGTTTTATACACTCAGTGTACATTACGTTTTCTCAATGACGAGATATTAGAACAACTTTAACTCAGAATCATTTTGTTATAGTGATTTTTGTTTGTCTGTTGATGAGTCAGATGCATTTTAGTTGAACAAAGTGGTTTTTGTGAGAATTATACAGGGGGTGGGTGGTGGGGCAGCTACCTCACATTACCTTATGTCATAATCTAATGATGCATTAGATTCATGAAGTAGGCCACATGGGTTTCAGTACATGCTGTTTCATCCACAGACTGTGGTGCTCGTGCGTCATGCTGTGAACGAGCACAGCCCGTCCCTGGAGGCGGTGGGAACTGTGAGCTTCTTCCTGACCCTGCTGGCGCCTGCCGTCACACCGGTGTTCATGCTCTCCGAGCGCTGGATCCACCTTCCGTGCGGGTGCTTCATCAACTGCCCGCGGGACACAGAGCGTGAGCCCACCGGTAGGCTATGCCCTCTGATTGTAAAGGGCCGGGTGAGCTGAAAAACATATGGGTACACACCAGACGTTTCTCTAAAGCAACGTAACATTTTAACATAGCCTATATGCCTATGAGAATAAAACGCCCAGTATTATTCCCCTTAACATACAGTATAGGCCTACACATTAAACACATTTACACGGACACCAATTGTTACAATAAAAAAAGATTTGTGTCTGAAACACACAAGCCTACATCTCTGTCGTTTAAACAATCCAAAGTAATATAAATGTAATATGCATAGATAGTTTTTGTTTGTTGCAAAAGTCACTACATTTAAGAATTTTCTTCCTGCAGCAAAGAAGAGGAGGTTTGAGTTTAACCTCTCCTTCCAACAAGGATACGGAATATACAAGTTATCCCGCGCAACCAAACCCCACCACAGCCCGTCCGTGGAGAAGTCTTCCTATCAAAACCTCTTCAACTTCACAGAAAACCAACTTGCTGTGCTGGACAGCTCTGGCGTCGCGAGCCTGCAGGCCGAGCTCGAGTTCATGACCCCACGTGAAGTAGACAGCTCCTCACTGCACGAGCATGGCGAGCTGCTTCTCGAGGCTGAGGCAGGTGGGGGAGAGGCCCTCGCGCTGGCAGACTGCCTCCAGTTTCCTCACGATAACCACGGAGACCAGGACAGCTTCTTCTGTGGATCCAGCTCCCGGGACTGCGAGGACCTCAACCTCACTGACACGTCGTCAGTGTTCGAGGGAACGGAACGGAGACTGTCGCATGTAGAGTGCAGAAAAATGGAGCTGACGGACTGGGAGTGGTGTAGGAGTAAATCCGAGAGGACTCCCAGACAGGTAGCTAACCTCCCAACGTTTCCCTAATAGGCTGACATAAACTAACTTTTAGGACCCTAAAACTCAACTCTGGACCTCAAAGCCAGTTCGACTGCATTTTTCTTTATTGTTCCCCTCTAATCAGAGACTGATTTAAACGAGGGACACCAGATGTGTGCAGTTAATTATCAGGTAGAACAGAAAACCAGCAGGCTCGGGATCTGAAAACATCTTCTTTAGACCAAACCAACCAGTGGCGTATATTTAGAAAGGAATATGTCTCAGGGCTAGACAAAAGGCTAGCTAGGTAAAGACATGTTTACACCAAGGCTGCGTCACATTGACCTGTATAGCCTGACCCAGTGTTTATTCGTCATGGTCCTGGGAACCCAAAGCTACATTTTAGTTTTACACAGCTGATTCAAATGATCAACTTATCATCAAGCTTTAGATTTAAATCAGGTGTTTGTGGTGCTGCGGCAAATATAAAAAATGTGCACCCCTCTGTGTCTCCAGGACCAGAATTAAGAAGCACTGTTATCATATAGACCTAGGGTCCCTCGTTGTGTAACCGTCATATGATATTATCCTCCAATATGTCCCTTGTTGTGGAGCCATCATATGATATTACCCTCCGATATGTCCCTTGTTGTGGAGCCATCATATGATATTACCCTCCGATATGTCCCTCGTTGTGTAACCGTCATATGATATTATCCTCCAATATGTCCCTTGTTGTGGAGCCATCATATGATATTACCCTCCGATATGTCCCTTGTTGTGGAGCCATCATATGATATTACCCTCCGATATGTCCCTTGTTGTGGAGCCATCATATGATATTACCCTCCGATATGTCCCTTGTTGTGGAGCCATCATATGATATTACCCTCCGATATGTCCCTTGTTGTGGAGCCATCATATGATATTACCCTCCGATATGTCCCTTGTTGTGGAGCCATCATGATATTACCCTCCGATATGTCCCTTGTTGTGGAGCCATCATATGATATTACCCTCCGATATGTCCCTCGTTGTGTAACCGTCATATGATATCATGCTCCAATATGTCCCTTATTGTGGAGCCATCATATGATAGTATCCGCCAATATGTCCCTTGTGGAGCCATCATATGATAGTATCCGCCAATATGTCCCTTGTTGAGCCATCATATGATAGTATCTGCCAATATGTCCCTTGTGGAGCAATCATATGATATTATCCGCCAATATGTCCCTTGTGGAGCCATCATATGATAGTATCCGCCAATATGTCCCTTGTTGTGGAGCCATCATATGATAGTATCCGCCAATATGTCCCTTGTTGTGGAGCCATCATATGATAGTATCCTCCAATATGTCCCTTGTTGTGCAGCCATCATATGATATTACCCTCCGATATGTCCCTTGTTGTGGAGCCATCATATGATATTACCCTCCGATATGTCCCTTGTTGTGGAGCCATCATATGATATTACCCTCCGATATGTCCCTCGTTGTGTAACTGTCATATGATATCATGCTCCAATATGTCCCTTGTGGAGCCATCATATGATATTACCCTCCAATATGTCCCTTGTTGTGGAGCCATCATATGATAGTATCCTCCAATATGTCCCTTGTTGTGGAGCCATCATATGATATTATCCTCCAATATGTCCCTTGTTGTGCAGCCATCATATGATATTATCCTCCGATATGTCCCTTGTTGTGGAGCCATCATATGATATTATCCTCCAATATGTCCCTTGTTGTGCAGCCATCATATGATATTACCCTCCGATATGTCCCTTGTTGTGGAGCCATCATATGATAGTATCCGCCAATATTTCCCTTGTTGTGGAGCCATCATATGATATTATCCTCCGATATGTCCCTTGTTGTGGAGCCATCATATGATATTACCCTCCGATATGTCCCTTGTTGTGGAGCCATCATATGATAGTATCCGCCAATATTTCCCTTGTTGTGCAGCCATCATATGATATTACCCTCCGATATGTCCCTTGTTGTGGAGCCATCATATGATAGTATCCGCCAATATTTCCCTTGTTGTGGAGCCACCATATGATATTACCCTCCGATATGTCCCTTGTTGTGGAGCCATCATATGATATTACCCTCCGATATGTCCCTTGTTGTGGAGCCATCATATGATAGTATCCGCCAATATTTCCCTTGTTGTGGAGCCACCATATGATATTACCCTCCGATATGTCCCTTGCTGTTTTTTGGTATTTCTTGGTATTTTATTAGGATCCCCATTAGCTGTTGCATAAGCAGCAGGTTCTCTTCCTAGGGTCCAACACAAAACATGAGACATGAAGTAATACAGAGCATTAATAGACAAGATCAGCTCAAGGACAGTACTACGTAATTAAAAAATAAAAATGGTACACATAGCCTAAATGTCAATGCATACACACACAAACTATCTAGGTCAAATAGGGGAGAGGTGTTGTGCCGTGAGATGTTGCTTTATCTGTTTTTGTAAACCAGGTTTGCTGTGTATTTGAGCAATATGAGATGGAACGGAGTTCCATGCAGTAATGGCTCTATATAATACTATATGCTTTCTTGAATTTGTTCTGGATTTGGGGATTGGGAAAAGACCCCTGGTGGCATGGATGGTGGGGTAAGTCTGTGCGTGTTAGAGCTGTGTGTATGTTGACTGTGCAAACAATTTGGGATTTTCAACACATTGTGTGATGCAGTCAGTCTCTCCTTAACTCTTAGCCAAGAGAGACTGGCATGCATAGTATTTATATCAGTCTTCTGATTACAATGAAGAGCAAGAGGTGCCACTCTGTTCTGGACCAGCTGCAGCTTAACTAGGTCTCCCCTTGCAGCACTGGACCACAGGACTGGACAATAATCAAGATGAGATAAAACTAGAGCCTGCAGGACTTGTTTTTTGGAGTGCGGTGTCAAAAAAGCAGAGCATCTCTTTATTACAGACAGACCTCCCCCCATCTCTTTATTACTGACAGACCTCCCCCCATCTCTTTATTACAGACAGACCTCCCCTCATCTCTTTATTACAGACAGACCTCCCCCCATCTTAACAACTATTGAATCTATATGTTTTGACCATGACAGTTTACAATCTAAGGTAACGCCAAGTAATTTAGTCTCCTCAACTTGTTCAACAGCCACACCATTCATTACCAGATTCAGCTGAGGTCTAGATCTTAGGGAATGATTTGTACCAAATGCAATGCTTTTAGTTTTAGAGATGTTCAGGACCAGTTTATTACTAGCTGCCCATTCCATAACAGACTGCAACTCTTTGTTAATGTCAAGTGTCAGTGTGCAGCGGGTAGGACGGAGTCAGGCGCAGGACACAGAACTGAGTAAAAACCTACTTTTGTCATGTATTGTCATGTTGTGTCTTGTTTCTGTCCTTTCCCTTCACCCTGTCTCCCTCTGCTGGTCGTTATTAGGTTACCTTTTCTCCCCCTCTTTCCCCCAGCTGTTCCTTGTCTCCTCCTAACTACCTCGTCACCCCTTTTCCCACCTGTTCCCTTTTTCCCTCTGATTAGTCCTCTATATCTCTCTCTGTTTTTGTTCCTGTCTTTGTCGGATTCTCGTTTGTGTTACTCATGCCTGAACCAGACTATCGTCGTGTTTGCTGCAACCTTGTCCTGTCCTGTCGGAATCTGCCTGTTCATCTAACCTTGTCCTGTCCTGTCGGAATCTGCCTGTCCATCTGAGCCTACGTGTGTTTCGTCATTAAAGTAACTCTGTTTTGTTAATTCGCTTTTGGGTCCTCATTCACGCACCATAACAGAAGAATCCGACCAAGAATGGACCCAGCGACTTCGGATCCTCTCCACTCTGCCGTCGAGATCCAGGGAGCGATGCTAGGCAGACACGAGCAGGAATTGTCTGCTGCTCGACATGCCGTTGAGACCCTGGCCACCCAAGTCTCCAACCTCACAGAACAGGTTCACCATCTCCGCCTCGATCCACCGGCCACTTCCAGGGCTTTCGAATCTCCGGAGCCCAGAATCAATAACCCGCCGTGTTACTCTGGGGAGCCCACTGAATGCCGCTCGTTCCTCACCCAGTGTGATATTGTGTTTTCTCTCCAGCCCAACACTTACTCCAGGAGCACTGCTCGTGTCGCCTACGTCATATCTCTCCTTACTGGACGGGCTCGTGAGTGGGGCACGGCAATCTGGGAGGCAAGGGCTGAGTGTACTAACCAGTATCAGGACTTTAAGGAGGAGATGATACGGGTTTTTGATCGATCTGTTTTTGGGGAGGAGGCTTCCAGGGCCCTGTCTTCCCTATGTCAAGGTAATCGATCCATAACAGACTACTCTATTGAGTTTCGCACTCTTGCTGCCTCCAGTGGCTGGAACGAGCCGGCTTTGCTCGCTCGTTTTCTGGAGGGTCTCCGCGCAGAGGTAAAGGATGAGATTCTCTCCCGGGAGGTTCCTTCCAGCGTGGATTCCTTGATTGAACTCGCTATTCGCATTGAGCGACGGGTTGATCTTCGTCACCGAGCTCGTGGAAAGGAGCTCGCGTTCTCCGTTGCCCCCCTCTCCGCATCACTACCATCTTCCTCTGCCGGCTCGGGTGCTGAGCCTATGCAGCTGGGAGGTATCCGCATCTCGACTAAGGAGAGGGAACGGAGAATCACCAACCGCCTCTGTCTCTATTGCGGTTCTGCTGGTCATTTTGTCACTTCATGTCCAGTAAAAGCCAGAGCTCATCAGTAAGCGGAGGGCTACTGGTGAGCGCTACTACTCCTGTCTCTCCTTCAAGATCCTGCACTACCTTGTCGGTCCATCTACGCTGGACCGGTTCGTCAGCTTCCTGCAGTGCCTTAATAGACTCTGGGGCGGAGGGCTGTTTTATGGACGAGACCTGGGCTCGGGAACATGACATTCCTCTCAGACAGTTAAGGGAGCCCACGGCCTTGTTCGCCTTGGATGGTAGTCCTCTCCCCAGGATTCAGCGTGAGACGCTACCTTTAACCCTCACTGTCTCTGGTAATCATAGCGAAACCATTTCTTTTTTAATTTTTCGTTCACCTTTTACACCTGTTGTTTTGGGCCATCCCTGGCTAGTTTGTCATAATCCTTCTATTAATTGGTCTAGTAATTCTATCCTCTCCTGGAACGTCTCTTGTCATGTGAAATGTTTAATGTCTGCTATCCCTCCTGTTTCCTCTGTCTCTTCTTCACAGGAGGAGCCTGGTGATTTGACAGGGGTGCCGGAGGAATATCACGATCTGCGCACGGTGTTCAGTCGGTCCAGGGCCACCTCTCTTCCTCCACACCGGTCGTATGATTGTAGTATTGATCTCCTTCCGGGAACCACTCCCCCCCGGGGTAGACTATACTCTCTGTCGGCTCCCGAACGTAAGGCTCTCGAAGATTATTTGTCTGTAGCTCTTGCCGCCGGTACCATAGTCCCCTCCTCCTCTCCCGCCGGAGCGGGGTTTTTTTTTGTTAAGAAGAAGGACGGGTCCCTGCGCCCCTGCATAGATTATCGAGGGCTGAATGACATAACAGTGAAGAATCGTTATCCGCTTCCTCTTATGTCTTCAGCCTTCGAGATCCTGCAGGGAGCCAGGTTTTTCACTAAGTTGGACCTTCGTAACGCTTACCATCTCGTGCGCATCAGGGAGGGGGACGAGTGGAAGACGGCGTTTAACACTCCGTTAGGGCACTTTGAATACCGGGTTCTTCCTTTCGGCCTCGCTAACGCTCCAGCTGTCTTTCAGGCATTAGTCAATGATGTCCTGAGAGACATGCTGAACATCTTTGTTTTCGTTTACCTTGACGATATCCTGATTTTTTCACCGTCACTCCAGATTCATGTTCAGCACGTTCGACGTGTCCTCCAGCGCCTTTTAGAGAATTGTCTTTTTGTGAAGGCTGAGAAGTGCACTTTTCATGCCTCCTCCGTCACATTTCTCGGTTCTGTTATTTCCGCTGAAGGCATTAAGATGGATCCCGCTAAGGTCCAGGCTGTCATTGATTGGCCCGTCCCTAAGTCACGCGTCGAGCTGCAGCGCTTTCTCGGCTTCGCGAACTTCTATCGTCGTTTCATCCGTAATTTCGGTCAGGTGGCAGCTCCTCTCACAGCCCTTACTTCTGTCAAGACGTGCTTTAAGTGGTCCGTTTCCGCCCAGGGAGCTTTTGATCTCCTCAAGAATCGTTTTACATCCGCTCCTATCCTTGTTACACCTGACGTCTCTAGACAGTTCGTGGTCGAGGTTGACGCGTCAGAGGTGGGCGTGGGAGCCATTCTTTCTCAGCGCTCCCTCTCTGACGACAAGGTCCACCCTTGCGCGTATTTTTCTCATCGCCTGTCGCCGTCGGAACGTAACTATGATGTGGGAAACCGCGAACTGCTCGCCATCCGCTTAGCCCTAGGCGAATGGCGACAGTGGTTGGAGGGGGCGACCGTTCCTTTTGTCGTTTGGACTGACCATAGGAACCTTGAGTACATCCGTTCTGCCAAACGACTTAATGCGCGTCAGGCGCGCTCGGCGCTGTTTTTCGCTCGTTTCGAGTTCGTGATTTCTTATCGTCCGGGCTCTAAGAACACCAAGCCTGATGCTTTATCTCGTCTCTTCAGTTCTTCAGTAGCCTCCACTGACCCCGAGGGGATTCTCCCTGAGGGGCGTGTTGTCGGGTTGACTGTCTGGGGAATTGAGAGGCAGGTAAAGCAAGCACTCACTCAAACTCCGTCGCCGCGCGCTTGTCCCAGGAACCTTCTTTTCGTTCCCGTTCCTACTCGTCTGGCCGTTCTTCAGTGGGCTCACTCTGCCAAGTTAGCCGGCCACCCTGGCGTTCGGGGTACGCTTGCTTCCATTCGCCAGCGTTTTTGGTGGCCCACCCGGGAGCATGACACGCGTCGCTTCGTGGCTGCTTGTTCGGTCTGCGCGCAGACTAAGTCCGGTAACTCCCCTCCTGCCGGCCGTCTCAGGCCGCTTCCCATTCCCTCTCGACCGTGGTCTCACATCGCCTTAGATTTTGTCACCGGACTGCCTTCGTCAGCGGGGAAGACTGTTATTCTTACGGTTGTCGACAGGTTCTCTAAGGCGGCTCATTTTATTCCCCTTGCTAAGCTTCCTTCTGCTAAAGAGACGGCACAAATCATCATCGAGAATGTTTTCAGAATTCATGGCCTTCCGTCAGACGTCGTTTCGGACAGAGGTCCGCAATTCACGTCTCAATTTTGGAGGGAGTTTTGCCGTTTGATTGGGGCTTCCGTCAGTCTCTCTTCCGGCTTTCACCCCCAGTCTAACGGTCAAGCAGAACGGGCCAATCAGACTATTGGTCGCATCTTACGCAGTCTTTCTTTTCGCAACCCTGCGTCTTGGTCAGAACAGCTCCCCTGGGCAGAATACGCCCACAACTCGCTTCCTTCGTCTGCGACCGGGCTATCTCCTTTTCAGAGTAGCCTCGGGTACCAGCCTCCGCTGTTCTCATCTCAGTTCGCCGAGTCCAGCGTTCCCTCCGCTCAGGCTTTTGTCCAACGTTGCGAGCGCACCTGGAAGAGGGTCAGGTCTGCACTTTGCCGTTATAGGGCGCAGACTGTGAGGGCTGCTAATAAGCGTAGAACTAAGAGTCCTAGATATTGTCGCGGTCAGAGAGTTTGGCTCTCCACTCAGAACCTTCCCCTTAAGACCGCTTCTCGCAAGTTGACCCCGCGGTTCATTGGTCCGTTCCGTATTTCCCAGATCATCAATCCTGTCGCAGTTCGACTTCTTCTTCCGCGATATCTTCGTCGCGTCCACCCGGTCTTCCATGTCTCCTGTGTCAAGCCCGTTCTTCGCGCCCCCGCTCGTCTTCCCCCCCCCCCCCCATCCTTGTCGAGGGCGCACCCATCTACAGGGTCCGTAGGATTTTGGACATGCGTCCTCGGGGCCGTGGTCATCAGTACCTAGTAGATTGGGAGGGGTACGGTCCTGAGGAGAGGAGTTGGGTTCCCTCTCGGGACGTGCTGGACCGTGCGCTGATCGATGATTTCCTCCGTTGCCGCCAGGTTTCCTCCTCGAGTGCGCCAGGAGGCGCTCGGTGAGTGGGGGGGTACTGTCATGTATTGTCATGTTGTGTCTTGTTTCTGTCCTTTCCCTTCACCCTGTCTCCCTCTGCTGGTCGTTATTAGGTTACCTTTTCTCCCCCTCTTTCCCCCAGCTGTTCCTTGTCTCCTCCTAACTACCTCGTCACCCCTTTTCCCACCTGTTCCCTTTTTCCCTCTGATTAGTCCTCTATATCTCTCTCTGTTTTTGTTCCTGTCTTTGTCGGATTCTCGTTTGTGTTACTCATGCCTGAACCAGACTATCGTCGTGTTTGCTGCAACCTTGTCCTGTCCTGTCGGAATCTGCCTGTTCATCTAACCTTGTCCTGTCCTGTCGGAATCTGCCTGTCCATCTGAGCCTACGTGTGTTTCGTCATTAAAGTAACTCTGTTTTGTTAATTCGCTTTTGGGTCCTCATTCACGCACCATAACAACTTTACTCGGAAAATCACAAACTAATTCCATACAGGGAAAAATATTCCAGCTCGACACAAAAGAGCGACCACTTAACAAAGAACAAACACGCACAAAACCATGTGGGAACCAGTGGGTTAAATAGGGATTAAATCATAACGTATTGGAAACCAGGTGTGTACAATCAAGACAAAACAAATGGAAAAAGAAACATAGATCGGCGGCTAGAAAGCCGGTGACGTCGACCGCCGAACGCCGCCCGATAGCTGACTTCCGGCGCCGACAGAGATGGCCGCCTCGCTTCGCGTTCCTAGGAAACTATGCAGTTTTTTGTTTTTTTACGTGCTATTTCTTACATTAGTACCCCAGGTCATCTTAGGTTTCATTACATACAGTCGAGAAGAACTACTGAATATAAGATCAGCGTCAACTCACCATCAGTACGACCAAGAATATGTTTTTCGCGACGCGGATCCTGTGTTCTGCCTTACAAACAGGACAACGGAGTGGATTCCATGCAGCGACCCAAAAAAACGACTCCGAAAGAGAGGGAAACGAGGCGGTCTTCTGGTCAGACTCCGGAGACGGGCACACCGTGGACCACTCCCTATCATTCTTCTTGCCAATGTCCAGTCTCTTGACAACAAGGTTGATGAAATCCGAGCAAGGGTAGCATTCCAGAGGGACATCAGAGACTGTAACATCCTTTGCTTCACTGAAACATGGCTCACTGGAGAGACTCTATCCGAAGCGGTGCAGCCAACGGGTTTCTCCACGCATTGCGCTGACAGAAACAAACATCTTTCTGGTAAGAAGAGGGGCGGGGGCGTATGCCTCATGGCCAACGTGACATGGTGTGATGAAAGAAACATACAGGAACTCAAATCCTTCTGTTCACCTGATTTAGAATTCCTCACAATCAAATGTAGACCGCATTATCTACCAAGAGAATTCACTTCGATTATAATCACAGCCGTATATATCCCCCCACAAGCAGACACATCGATGGCTCTGAACGAACTTTATTTAACTCTCTGCAAACTGGAAACGATTTATCCGGAGGCTGCATTCATTGTAGCTGGGGATTTTAACAAGGCTAATCTGAAAACAAGACTCCCTAAATTTTATCAGCATATCGATTGCGCAACCAGGGGTGGAAAGACCTTGGATCATTGTTACTCCAACTTCCGCGACGCATATAAGGCCCTGCCCCGCCCCCCTTTCGGAAAAGCTGACCACGACTCCATTTTGTTGATCCCTGCCTACAGACAGAAACTAAAACAAGAGGCTCCCACGCTGAGGTCTGTCCAACGCTGGTCCGACCAAGCTGACTCCACACTCCAAGACTGCTTCCATCACGTGGACTGGGAGATGTTTCGTATTGCGTCAGATAACAACATTGACGAATACGCTGATTCGGTGTGCGAGTTCATTAGAACGTGCGTTGAAGATGTCGTTCCCATAGCAACGATTAAAACATTCCCTAACCAGAAACCGTGGATTGATGGCAGCATTCGTGTGAAACTGAAAGCGTGAACCACTGCTTTTAATCAGGGCAAGGTGTCTGGTAACATGACCGAATACAAACAGTGCAGCTATTCCCTCCGCAAGGCTATCAAACAAGCTAAGCGCCAGTACAGAGACAAAGTAGAATCTCAATTCAACGGCTCAGACACAAGAGGCATGTGGCAGGGTCTACAGTCAATCACGGACTACAGGAAGAAATCCAGCCCAGTCACGGACCAGGATGTCTTGCTCCCAGGCAGACTAAATAACTTTTTTGCCCGCTTTGAGGACAATACAGTGCCACTGACACGGCCTGCAACGAAAACATGCGGTCTCTCCTTCACTGCAGCCGAGGTGAGTAAGACATTTAAACGTGTTAACCCTCGCAAGGCTGCAGGCCCAGACGGCATCCCCAGCCGCGCCCTCAGAGCATGCGCAGACCAGCTGGCCGGTGTGTTTACGGACATATTCAATCAATCCCTATACCAGTCTGCTGTTCCCACATGCTTCAAGAGGGCCACCATTGTTCCTGTTCCCAAGAAAGCTAAGGTAACTGAGCTAAACGACTACCGCCCCGTAGCACTCACTTCCGTCATCATGAAGTGCTTTGAGGGACTAGTCAAGGACCATATCACCTCCACCCTACCTGACACCCTAGACCCACTCCAATTTGCTTACCGCCCAAATAGGTCCACAGACGATGCAATCTCAACCACACTGCACACTGCCCTAACCCATCTGGACAAGAGGAATACCTATGTGAGAATGCTGTTCATCGACTACAGCTCGGCATTCAACACCATAGTACCCTCCAAGCTCGTCATCAAGCTCGAGACCCTGGGTCTCGACCCCGCCCTGTGCAACTGGGTACTGGACTTCCTGACGGGCCGCCCCCAGGTGGTGAGGGTAGGCAACAACATCTCCTCCCCGCTGATCCTCAACACTGGGGCCCCACAAGGGTGCGTTCTGAGCCCTCTCCTGTACTCCCTGTTCACCCACGACTGCGTGGCCACGCACGCCTCCAACTCAATCATCAAGTTTGCGGACGACACAACAGTGGTAGGCTTGATTACCAACAACGACGAGACGGCCTACAGGGAGGAGGTGAGGGCCCTCGGAGTGTGGTGTCAGGAAAATAACCTCACACTCAACGTCAACAAAACTAAGGAGATGATTGTGGACTTCAGGAAACAGCAGAGGGAACACCCCCCTATCCACATCGATGGAACAGTAGTGGAGAGGGTAGCAAGTTTTAAGTTCCTCGGCATACACATCACAGACAAACTGAATTGGTCCACTCACACAGACAGCATCGTGAAGAAGGCGTAGTCCTATAATTCCTATAATAACTACAACCTAAAACTTCTTACCTGGGAATATTGAAGATTCATGTTAAAAGGAACCACCAGCTTTCATATGTTCTCATGTTCTGAGCAAGGAACTGAAACGTTAGCTTTTTTACATGGCACATATTGCATTTTTACTTTCTTCTCCAACACTTTATTTTTGCATTATTTAAACCAAATTGAACATGTTTCATTATTTATTTGAGACTAAATTGATTTTATTGATGTATTATATTAAGTTAAAATAAAAGTGTTCATTCAGTATTGTTGTAATTGTCATTATTACAAATATATATAAAAATTAATCGGTATCAGCTTTTTTTTGGTCCTCAAATAATCGGCACCGTTGAAAAATCATAATCGGTCGACCTCTAGTACATGTAGAGTGCCCTTCTCTATATGCATGTTGAAAGCCTGTTGGTAATTTGTTTACAGAGAAATAGCATTGTATTTGGTCAAACACAAATTTTTTCTAACAGTTTGCTACGAGTTGGCAGCAAGCTGATAGGTCTGCTGTTAGAACCAGTAAAGTCCACTTTACCACACTCTTGGGTAGTGGAATGACTTTGGCTTCCCTCCAGGCCTGAGGGCAAAGACTTTCCTCTAGGCTCAGATTAAAGATATGACAGATAGGAGTGGATATAGAGTTAGCTACCATCCTCAGTAGCTTTCCCTCTAAGTTGTCAATGCCAGGAGGTTTGTCATTATGGATAACAATCATTTTTCCACCTCTCCCACACGAACTTTACAGAATTCAAGTTTGCAATGCTTTTCTTTCATTATTTGTTTTTTTTAATGCACGAATATGATGGCTCGCTGTTCGTTGTTGGCATTTCCTGCCTACGTTTGCCCACTTTGCTAATGAAGTAATCATTAAAATAATTAGCAACATCAAATGGTTTTGTGACGAATAAGCCATCTGATTCAATGAAAGATGAAGTTGAATTTGTCTTTCTGCCCATAAGTTTCATTTAAAGTACTACAACATTTTTTTCCATGATTATTTATATAATTGATCTTGGCATCATAATACAATTTCTTTTTTTTTTGAGCTTAGTCACACAATTGATCAATTTGCAGAAATTCAGCCAGTCAGATGTGCAGTCAGACTTATTATGCACTTCTTCTGCCTCATCTCTTTCAACCAGACAGTTTTTCAATTCCTCATCAATCCGTGGAGCCTTAACCAGTTCTAACAGTCTGTTTCAAATCACATTTGATTGGTCACGTACACGTGTTCTAACAGATGTTATTGCAGGTGTAGCGAAATGCTATGTGTTTCTAGCTCCGACAGTGTAGTGATATCTAGCAAGTAATATCTAACAATTTCACAACATATACCCAAATACACACAAGTCTAAGTATAGAATGTAATTAAGAATATATAAATATATGGATGAGCAATGTCAGAGCAGCTGTAACGATTCTCCTCCTCCAATGGGTACGGATACAGCTTTAGAACAAAGTTCTACAGTATTAGTAAAAATGTGATCGATACATGTGGATGATCTTGTTCCTGTAGTGTTTGTAAACACCCTGGTAGGTTGATTAATAACCTGAACCAGATGGTTACAGTAAGAAGCTTCGTCTTGAGCGGACAGCTTAAATGAAGACCAGTCGATATTCAGGTCCCCAAGAAAGTAGACCTCTCTGAAGTCTATGAAATGCTTAGTAGTTGGTGTGTGTGTGTGTGTGTGTGGTGGATTTGTGCTTGCATTGAATCGCCAGTCATTGGACAGAGTCACATTACAGTCACAGTCATGTTATTGGCTGTCCTTTGAACCACAGTTACCAAGATTCATGTCAGTAATCAAAGCATCAATCAATGGCTAAAATCATTTCAGTGAATTATCCCTGACCTTACGCCCCCCACATTACACGAACATGACAACAGGAGATACCTGTAGGCCTACATGTAAATTACACTATGTTGTTTTGCTGTCCTTCCTGTCTTAGTTAAAACCACTTACAGTACCTCAGAATAGTAGAGTCGTACTCTGTATTTGACCGTTGTGGTTTTAGGAATCCTCATTTTATTCAGATATAACCCTATGATTCTAAAGTCTCACTTCTCATGATAAGCCTTACTTCTAAACCAAGGTATTTAATGTAGCACCATGAAATCCATTAACACTCTTTGTGAACTCTGAGTCTAATTCAGATTCCGTTCTGCAGATAGTGTCTTCGGTCTGTTTCCAGGCCTGATGTGAACAGCTACAGTGAAAGGTGTGAAGGAGGTTTGGCCAAGTCCACAGCTGTAGGGATGTAGACTATACAGTCTCTCCACTGCTGCAGGCAACGGAGAAAGAGATGTTTTTCATCCCCGTTTGAGACCACCCACTCAGTCCCCGATCTCAAAGACACGCACATTCCCACTCACACACACACCTGTACACGTGCTTACATGCTTGTGTGTGAGTTGTACCTGTTCTGGTAATGGGTTTCTGACACTAACTGATAGTGGACTGAATGAGATGGCAGACAGGAGAAATCAGACTGAATGATATTGAGATGACAGCCAGGAGAAATCAGACTGAATGATATTGAGATGACAGCCAGGAGAAATCAGACTGAATGATATTGAGATGACAGCCAGGAGAAATCAGACTGAATGATATTGAGATGACAGCCAGGAGAAATCAGACTGAATGATATTGAGATGACAGACAGGAGAAATCAGACTGAATGATATTGAGATGACAGAGGAGAAATCAGACTGAATGATATTGAGATGACAGAGGAGAAATCAGACTGAATGATATTGAGATGACAGCCAGGAAAAGTCAGACTGAATGATATTGAGATGACACCCAGGAAAAGTCAGACTGAATGATATTGAGCTGACAGCCAGGAGAAATCAGAGAGTTCTCATGACTAGCGACAAGGACCTCTGGCCTCTTCATGCAATGGGTTTTGAGAAGGAGGCAAGTAGAGTGGGTACGAGGAATCAAGGAAATGCAATTGAGATTCTCCTCATGTATAAACCCACCCTACTGATGTTCAGCTGCAGTAAAATACCGGTGTCATGGATTGCAAAGTCAGGTGACTAGTTACCCTACACTATACATAGATGCAGTTTCAGTGACGATTGAGCAAAGATCATAGTCCAATTCTATCTGCCCCACAGTAGCCTGTTTTTACAACATACTGTTCTCTATACTGTCTACTTTCTGTTTTACAATGTACTGTACCCTACACTGACTACTTTCTATTTTACAACATACTATATCCTACACTTTCTTTCTGTTAGAAAAGTCTGCTTTTTTCCAACATCGCTGCCAGAATGTGATGTTTTCCTCTCAAGTTTTGTGGGGCACTGAGTCCCAAAATAATTGATTTTAAGAGAAAAAATGTATGTGCTCGCCACAAGAAACCTGGAAGAGGAGACAACAGAACAGAGAGGAAGTAACAGTGTCATTCTGCTCCAGGTGGCAGCCATCCAGCCACAGGCGTTACCTTAGAAAGTGACAGTGAGATCTGAGCGATACCACAGTGGGCAACTGTAATAGTGAACTTTCAGTAGATTGGGACAGGGCTTCTGAGCGATACCACTGTGGGCTAGTAGTGAAATCTCTGTAAATTGGGACAGGGTTTCTGAGCGATTCCACTGTGGGCTAGTAGTGAAATCTCTGTAAATTGGGACAGGGCTTCTGAGCGATACCACTGTGGGCTAGTAGTGAACTCTCGGTAGTTTGGGACAGGGCTTCTGAACGATACCACTGTGGGCTAGTGGTGAATTCACGGTAGTTTGGGACAGGGTTTCTGAGCAATATCACTGTGGGCTAGTAATCAGTAAATTGGGACAGGGCTTCTGAGCGATACCACTGTGGGCTAGTAGTGAACTCTCTGTAGATTGGGACAGGGCTTCTGAGCGATACCACTGTGGGCTAGTAGTGAACTCATGGTAGATTGGGACAGGGATTCTGAGCGATACCATTGTGGGCTAGTAGTGAACTCTGTAAATTGCGACATGGCTTCTGAGCGATACCACTGTGGGCTAGTGGTAAACCTCTTGATAGATTGGGACAGGGCTTCTGAGCGATACCACAGTGGGCTAGTATTGATCTCAC